>NC_056756.1:615000-922500 GCF_018687715.1 Carya illinoinensis
AAACTTATCACAAGATTTACTCAATTTCTGAGAAACAGAAGATTCGAAAGGAATGGAAGAAAAAGATGTACAAAGATAACAAGCACATCTTATTCTTCGATTTTCTTGAAAATCATTATGATTCGAAGAAATTTTTAAATGTTTTAAAAACAAGTTTTACTAAAGAAGAAGGCAGGAAAGTTGTAAAAACTAGCCACCCTCCTTTAGAAACCATCCTTGTTTCTGTAAAAGGGATTGAGGTGAAAGCTTCGCCCTTCAAAATCTCAGATCCAGGACCAAATAAGAATGTTTTTGCTGAAACGAAAAAGATCATAGAGCAAAACAATTTCGTCAACCAAACCCTCCATACAATAGGTCAACAACTTGACCGTATCGAGGATAAAGTTGAAAAACCTGTTTTTGAAAAACCTGCCTCAAAGAATTCAAAAGTAATTTAAAAACCTTTGCTTGTTCTGCCACCTGATAGGTCAAAAATCCATTTTGGAATGACTAGTACAATGGCAAAAATTGATCAAATGCTTGCTGAGGTAAAGCAAGAGAAACCCTCCTGTTATGTCATAGACAGAAACGGGCCAGGGGTTAGTTTTGATGATTCTTTTTCTGTACGTACTTGGAATAATTCTGATGATGATGTTTCTTTATCTGATAATTCCTTAGTCCAGAAAATTGATTTACTTGAAAAAGAATTTCAGGGTCTTCAAGTTGAAAAACCCGAACTCGCCAGGATATATTCGAGAGACATTAAACCGATAGGTCTCACGAAAAACTGGTACTCTAGACCCACACCTCCTGATTTGCAATACGAAGAGAGAGGTTCACACTCTCAATTCTCCGTATCTGCCGACCAAATGTATGAATGGAATATTGATGGATTCTCTGAGCAAGAAATCCTCAATACTCTGAATCGTATGTCCATGGTTGCTATTGCTTATTACAACAACAAACTCAGCCAGACTGAGATTGTTGATATCCTGACCAGCGGATTTTCAGGGATGCTTCGTTCTTGGTGGGATAAACATCTCACTGCTGAAGGAAGGGAAACCATCCATTCTGCTGTCAAAAGAGACACAGATGGTTTGCCCATTTTGCCACCAGAAGAAGACCGTAGGGAAGGAACCCATGGGTCTCCTGATGGTGTTAACACCCTGATTTTTACCATAGTTAAACATTTTGTTGGAACACCTTCCAACATCACAAATAGAGTTTCTGATTATTTGAATAACTTACGATGCAATAAAATGTCTGATTATCGTTGGTATAAAGATGTTTTTATGTCTCGTGTTATGCTTAGAGATGATTCTCAAAAACCTTACTGGAAAGAGAAGTTCATTGATGGATTGCCTCGTTTGTTTGCCATCAAGGTAAAGGATTCACTTACTGATGCTTCGGCACAACCAGACAGCACATTGAGACAAAAATGCTTTCGGTGCTTTGAGTGCAGAAAGAATATTTCACTTTCGGCAAAAGAAGACAAAGTTACTTTCGACGAGTGCCTGCTTTCTGAAAAGTGAATAGTAAAAAAGTCACTGTTCACTTTCACTGTTCATTCCGTAATTTATGGGTTTACTATTTGTAAAAGAGCTTCATTCTTCTATAAAAGGGCTCTTCATTTCATTAGGAAGACAGAACTTTCTAGCCGAACCAACCTTCAGCAAGAACTGCTTCCCCTACTTGCAAGCTTTAATTCACCTTCCTTCTCTTCTTTTCTTTATTTTCAAGCTTGTGTAAGTTTGGTTTAAATATTGTTTATATTTACTTTCAATTAATAATATTTGAAAGTTTTGGATCATTATTTCTTCAATTTTCATATCAAGCATTTCATGCATCGGAAGTCTAATTACGACTCCAAAAATATCTGTTCACGTTTAATTCTTGCCATTAATCGAGTCGTAATTAGACTTCCGATGCATGAAATGCTTAATATGAAAATTGAAGAAATAATGATCCAAAACTTTCAAATATTATTAATTGAAAGTAAATATAAACAATATTTAAACCAAACTTACACAAGCTTGAAAATAAAGAAAAGAAGAGAAGGAAGGTGAATTAAAGCTTACAAGTAGGGGAAGTAGTTCTTGCTGAAGGTTGGTTCGGCTAGAAAGTTCTGTCTTCCTAATGAAATGAAGAGCCCTTTTATAGAAGAAGGAAGCTCTTTTACAAATAGTAAACCCATAAATTACGGAATGAACAATGAAAGTGAACAGTGACTTTTTTACTATTCACTTTTCAGAAAGCAGGCACTCGTCGAAAGTAACTTTGTCTTCTTTCGCCGAAAGTGAAATATTCTTTCTGCACTCAAAGCACCGAAAGCATTTTTGTCTCAATGTGCTGTCTGGTTGTGCCGAAAGTAAACTGAAACAATTAAAGCTCTGAAAGCATTAAAGCACCGAAAGCATCTCTGTCTTCAATGTGCTTTGTCTGATTGCAATGATTATACCACCTTTCCGCCCCCAAAAAGTTGAGACTCCGGGATCGAGAAGATGCTAAATAGTCATGATTCAATGAGCACCCAAATCAGGAGGGTAGGGTTCTGAATCATGGCCAAAAACATTGCTGTATGGAGCAGAGGCTGTTGAGTCTGCTGACAAGGCTTCTGACTCCTTATCTGACTGTTCACTGTCGGAAGCTCCTTCAATGGACTTTTTCAATAGATCAAGTTGTAAAAGTAACTCCTGCTTCTTTGGTTTTGAAGAAGAGGATGGAGTAGGAGAATTCTTCTTTTTTGCTGAAGATGATTGCTTCTTCGGCTTGGATGAAGAACTCTTTGAAGCAGAGGCTTGATCACTTGAATCTGGAATGGCCGGATATGTAATCAAGGCTTGGGTTGGGGTGGGGGAAGGGAACTGTTGTTTATCCTTGAGGTTAGGAACAACAAGGGGAAAATCAACTGAAATTCTTGAGACAATATCGTTAGTGTGGGGAAATTTATCCCACCACTTGACAAAATATTGTCGAACCAGAATATGGTCTTTTTTAATGTACTGCCATTTACAAATCCAAGGAATTTTGTATCTGGCACAAAAATGAAGCAAGGGCGGGAGTAAGAGATCTCGTCCTTTCATCTTTGACTGATTAAAAATAGAAAAATGTTTGATAGCTTGTTGGAGACTATCAGGAAACAACTCATTAATGGGACCAAAGAAATGCCACCATTTTTGGAACCACAAAGGAAAAGACTGTTTGCACTTCTTGTCGAAATTAAAGAACCAAGAGTGCTGCATAAGTGGATCTTGAAATAAAGGAAACTTTAACCAAGCCTCAATATAATCGTGATAATTATACTGGGCGTTAGAATCCTTAAGTGTTTTGTAGGTAGAAGGGTGGGTTTCCCATTCTTCCTCTGTCATGACTAAAACAAGATAACAATTGTGAAAGATGATCTTGGAAGGATCAACTTTACAGTAAATTGGTTTAATAGAAACGAAACCGGTGCTAACCAAGATTCCAAGATAATAAACAAGGTTTTTATTTGGATCTTCGGGGATCCAATGGAAACCTCTTGGAAAATAATCAGAAGCAATTTGGAAGGGATCTGTTTTTACCGATTTCTCAATGTAAAACAGATTTTGGAAATAAGCTTTCAAGAAATATTCTGCCTTGTTGGCAGTAGGAAACCTGGGTCTTACCATGGCCAGAGGGTTTGCTGACGCATATACGTCGTGCGGAGCGGCCAAAGTAGAGGCAAATGAACTGGGTGGAATAGGTCTAGGAACTTGTCCTAGACTGGTAAATCTGTTGGCTATCTCCAGTGAGGAGGAAGCCAAGGTTGAAACAGATGCCGGAGGCATCAACATAGGTAAAACAGGTCTGGGAGGTGGGGAAGTAATCGGTGGAACCGGTTTCTTCTTCTTACTCATGTTTTCTGCAAGAATTCACGGGTAAGGAAATCAGGGATTGAATTTTCAGAACCTTTGATAAATTCAATATCAAAATCAAAAACACTTAAAATAGCTTGCCATCGTGCAAAAATCTGTTTTGATGCAATGTTTTTAACATCTTGTTCTAAAACAGTTTTAGCAGTTTTGCAATCAATGCGTAAAAGAAAATGCTGATTAAGTAAATCACTTTGAAATTTAGAAATACATAGTACTACTGATAAAATCTCTTTTTTAATAGTACTATAATTATGCTGTGCATGATTCCAGGTTCCAGAATGGAAACGAACAATTTGTTCAGAAGAACCTGGTGAAACAATCTGTTTCAGGATGCCGCCATAGCCTGTGTCCGAGGCGTCAGTTTCGACAATCTTGAAGCTATTTGAAGTAGGAATCCCAAGACACGGAAGAGTTTTGACATGTGTCTTGATTTGTTTAACAATATTTGTGTGAACATCAGTCCATGGAGAAGGATTGGAACGCAATCTCGCAAAGAGAGGGCGACATTGTTTTCTCATATCCTTGTAGAAATCTGAAATGTAATTTAAAGAACCAAGAAATCTTTGAAGCTGGTTTTTGTCAAGGATGACATCAGGAAATTTTTCAGCAAATTCAATGGCTCGTTGAATGGGCCTGATTTTGCCTTCAAAGATGTCATAACCAAGGAATCTGATCTTGGTTTGAAACAGTTTAATCTTTTTTGCAGAAACAACAAGTCCATTTCTTTTTATAACCTCAAGAAACGTTTTAAGATGTTTCCAGTGTTCATCAATAGATTTGGAGAAAACAAGGACATCATCTATGTAAACGATGGTGAAATCAGTGAATGATAGAAAAATATCATTCATAATATTTTGAAATTCACTAGGAGCGTTCTTTAGCCCAAATGGCATGACATTCCACTCATAGTGACCGAATGGAGTAGTGAAAGCAGTCTTGTA
Organism: Carya illinoinensis; assembly: GCF_018687715.1. Classification (NCBI taxonomy): domain Eukaryota; kingdom Viridiplantae; phylum Streptophyta; class Magnoliopsida; order Fagales; family Juglandaceae; genus Carya; species Carya illinoinensis. The sequence goes on from NC_056756.1 coordinate 619,817, forward strand.
TCTGTCTGACTCCCTAATTTGGATCTGCCAAAATCCGGACTTAAGGTCAAACTTGGAAAAAATAACTGCATCACTTAACCTATGAACCAAGTCATTTTTGTTAGGGATAGGATACCGAATCCACTCTAACACTTTGTTCAAGGGTTTGTAATTAATGACTAAACGGGGTGTACCTCGCTCAATCTCAGCATTTTTCTGAACATAAAAAGCTGCACAAGACCAGGGTGACTTACTATGCCTGATGATATTCTTAGCAAGAAGATCCTGGATTTTATTTTTACAAAACTCTAAAGTTTCTCTATTCATTTGAATAGGTCTTGCTTTGGTTGGAATTAAATTTTCATAAAAATCTTTAACATATGGTAAAGAAACAACATGCTTTTTCCTATGCCAGAAAGCATTAGGAATCTCCGAGCAGATTTCAGAAATCAAAGTTTTTTCAAAATCTTCGATTTTAGATCTAAGCAGGGGATCATGCAAGTTATCAGAAACACGTTTGAATTTGATTTCTTGTTTAAGAAAATCTAAATGTTTTCTTTTTGCAGAAAGCAAAAATACAGATCTTCTAGCAGTATCACGTTCAAACTTAGAGGCAAACTTAAACTTAACTTTCTGTCCAAAGGGGTCAGTGGTGATCCCATCAGTTTCAGAAAGGAATGGGTAAATCATGTTAAGAAAAGGCATGCCAAGAATAACATCATGAGTCAAATTCTTAACAAGCACAGAAGGAATCTTAAAGCAAACATTGTCCTGGCAGACATGAGCTGTGTTCAACTCATAGCGAATCTTCATCTTAGATCCGTTTGCCGAGAATAAATTCTCTTCGGACTTTTCGAAATAGGAGGTAGGGACTAAGCCTTCTCGGATACAATTAAGATCCGCTCCTGAATCAATTAAGGCAACAGCAGAGAATCTATATTCATGATTAACAACAATTTCTACTAAACAAAACCATTTCTGTGGAACAGAACGGTGAACTAAACAAATTTCCTTAGTTGGACTAGAGGGTTCAGCATGGTCTGACTGGTTTGATTCTTCACCAGAAGGACTGTCATGATCAAATTCTTTATCCAACTTTAAACATGCTAAATCTTGTTTAAAAGATGCATTCTCAGATTTGAGATTCTTGATCTCTTCTCTGAGCTCAGTAATCTCTTTTTTGACAAGAGACACTTCATGCTGTAAATCATTTAATGAAATATCTTTGGGTTTTTGTTTTTGAAAACGTCCCAAAGTTTCTTCAAAAGAAATCTTGCCCTTGGAAGTCGATGGCTCTTTGCGAGTCATTGTTTCCTTAAGCTTTTTGAGATATTTCTCTTTAAGCTCAGGGTCTTGAATCTGCGAGATAATAGAGAGGAGCATGTTTTCATGTTCCTGCTCTTTACTCAAAACAGGTCCTTGTTCTCTTTCTCCGTCTAAAACATTGATTGTTTTGACTTTAGAAGCACAACAAGAATCATTGCATCCAAACTTGATATTTGGTGAGTTAACATGATCAGAGTCCGAGTGGTAATCAGATCCACTTGAACTAAGTTCATCATCATCCGAGGATGTAGGAGATCCATGTTCGAGTAACCGGAACAGATCTTCTTGATCAACGGAATTGATATTTAACTCATTAAGTTTTTTCTTAAAACCTTGTGGCTTCTTTGTACACTTATTCGCATAGTGTCCAGGTTGGCCACAATTAAAACATGTTCCCTTTGCAGGGGTTTTTGAAACCTTTTTATGAAATGGTTTCTTTCTTGAAACCGATTTTGAAACAGGTTTTTTATAAAACTCCTCACGAGATCTGTTATAGTTCCTGCGAGGTTTTGCATACTTTTTAGAACTCTTTCTACGCTGTACAGATGGAGCAATAGGAGGAAGGCCAAATTGTTCGCAAAAGTTTCCCATCTCATATTTGGCTTTCTTTCTATCTTTCATCTGTTGAGCAATCATTCTTTGATCATTGCACATACTAATACTTACAATATCACCGTAAATATAATCATCATAATTTAGATAACCCGAAGCATCAGTAAGTGAATCCTTTACCTTGATGGCAAACAAACGAGGCAATCCATCAATGAACTTCTCTTTTCAGTAAGGTTTTTGAGAATCATCTCTAAGCATAACACGAGACATAAAAACATCTTTATACCAACGATAATCAGACATTTTATTGCATCGTAAGTTATTCAAATAATCAGAAACTCTATTTATGATGTTGGAAGGTGTTCCAACAAAATGTTTAACTATGGTAAAAATCAGGGTGTTAACACCATCAGGAGACCCATGGGTTCCTTCCCTACGGTCTTCTTCTGGTGGCAAAATGGGCAAACCATCTGTGTCTCTTTTGACAGCAGAACGGATGGTTTCCCTTCCTTCAGCAGTGAGATGTTTATCCTATTAGTCTATTAGTATATAGTAAATTACTAATATATATAATAGTATACTATTAGTTGTATATATTAAATTAATATCTTTAAGTTATTATCTATTAGTAATTTAGTACTAGTGTAGTGTTATCACATATTATTAGTTACTAATTATTACATCTAGACTATCTAGTTATAAGTTATTAGACTATAGTAAATAAGTTAATAAATATTACTATATATTAAAGACTAATAGTATTAGTAGTAGTTTATTACTAATATAATATATATATAATAGTATACTATTAGTTAATATATATTAAATTAATATCTTCTAAGTTATTATCTATTAGTACTAGTGTAACTAGTGTTATTACATATAATTAGTTACTAGTTATTACATCTAGTTATTACATATTTGTTATAGACCATTCACTATAGTAAATAAGTTAATAAATATTACTAATTTACTATTATACCATATACTAATTTACTATTATACCATAGTCCATATACTAACTTACTAATAGACTAATAGTATTAGACTATTAATATATAGTAAATTACTAATATAATTCAATAGTATACTATTGAATTACATATATATTAAATATATATCTTTAAGTTATTATCTATTAGTACTAGTGTAACTAGTGTTATGGACATATTATTAGTTACTAGTTAGTAGTTATTACATCTAGACTATCTAGTTATTAGACTATAGTAAATAAGTTAATAAATATTACTAATTTACTATATATTAATAGACCAATAGTATTAGTATTAGTGCATTACTAATATATAATATATTTATTAGTATACTATTAGTTATATGTATATTAAATTAGTATCTTTAAGTTATTATCTATCAGTACTAGTGTAACTAGTGTTATTAGATATTATTAGTTACTTTTTTTTGAAAGGGATATTATTAGTTACTAATTATTACATCTAGACTATCTAGTTATTAGACCATAGTAAATAAGTTAATAAATATTACTAATTTACTATATATTAATAGACTAATAGTATTAGTATTAGTATATTACTAATATATAATATATTTATTAGTATACATTTTTACTAACTTAAATATATTTTTACTAACTTATTAATTTATTTTTACTAAATTATTAATTTGTATTTTAACTTTTTTTTTCTCAATTTTTTAAAAGTGAAAAGTGGAAAACCCTAATGGGTTAGGCTGAAACGGCGCCGTTTCAGCCTAACCCATTAGGGTTTTCCACTTTTCATTTCCCCCCCCCCCCCCCCCGATTCCCTCCCCTTCCCCTTCAGACTTTCAGTGTTTAGTGTCTTCACAGCTCATTTTCTTCCTCACTCCTCAGTGCCTCACCTCTCATCTGAACCCGTGCCGTGCTGTCGCCCCTCCGACCTCCGTCACTCCTCTGAAAGCCCATTCTTTGCAAAACCGAGGTGCCTCTCTCTCTCTTTCTCTCTCTATAATTTGTATATCTTAACTATTTTTGCATTATTTTTGTTCATTTTCTTGATAGTTGTGGATATTAGGTTTGTTTGTGTGCTGGAATCGTTGGATAGTTGTGGATTTTAGGATTGTTGTGTGCTATTTATGAAAGGCCATGGGTTTTCTTCATGAGAGATGGATGGGGGTCATGGGTTTAAGTGTACAAATGGTTTAGAATTTATTGAAGTATGGAATTTGTTGGAATTTGTTGTTAGGATCTACTATGAAATACACTAAATGTTGTTAGGATCAATCTCCTTCAGTAGCCCTTGATGATCTGAAATGCTATTACTTGTTTTTTCCCATTCCTCTAGTAAGCACTAAGCAGATTCGCAGAAGCTTTTAACCCAGTAAGCACTGAGTTCGCTTGAGCTCAGTGTCGAGCGAGGGTCGAGCGGCACACTCTGCCTGAATTCGCTCGAGCGAAGTGTCGAGCGAGGGTCGAGTGGCACACTCTGCCTGAATTCGTTCGAGCTCAGTGTCGAGCGAGGGTCGAGCGGCACACTCTGCCTGAATTCGCTCGAGCTCAGTGTCGAGCGAGGGTCGAGCGGCACACTCTGCCTGAATTCGCTCGAGCTCAGTGTCGAGCGAGGGTCGAGCGACACACTCTGCCTGTATTCGCTCGAGCGAAGTGTCGAGCGAGGGTCGAGCGGCACACTCTGCCTGAATTCGCTCGAGCGAAGTGTCAAGCGAGGGTCGAGCGATGCAACCACATTTATAGATTCATAGGACATTTTTTCTCATTACTACTATATAAGTATATATGTATATCATATAAGTTACTTGAATAATCTTTACATTAGTTCATGAATTTATTTTCTTTATGTTTATCTTATTTGTTGTGCTCTACAGTTCTAGTTATTAAATAATGGATATGGAAGGCACAAACACTCCTACATCCACAGGTGCATCTTGTCCTGGCATTCTAGCCCCAGAACAACCGATTGATATTCCCATTCCAATAGTTGATGAGTCTAGCGGACCAATAGGCTCTTCAGTAGGTACTCCTAGTGCCTTTCATTCTACCCCTCGCCCTCCACCTGGTAGTAGAAATATTAAGAATAGGTCTGAGGTATGGTCCCACTTCACAAGAGTGCCCGATTGTGATCCCGAAGAGCCTATAGCTACTTGTAATCATTGTCATAGGCAATGGAAATGTCATCCCAAAAGGCAAGGCACTTCGGCCATGAAAACACACATCCAACTTTGCCCCAAAAACCGTAAGAGTAAATTGGATAAGAGTCAAACATTCTTGATCCTGGAAGCAAGAAGTGAAGGAGGGGAAGGGGAGAAGACCTTAGGGATGGCCAAATATAATGAGAAAAAAATACGAGCTGCCCTTGCTAGGATGGTGATAGTGGATGAGCTACCATTTAGATGTGTTGAGGGAGAAGGGTTTCGGAAATTTGTTAAAGCCATTGATCCAAGGTTTCCTATTCCTTCTCGATTTACCGTAATGCGTGACTGTATGAGGGTATTCTTGAGAGAGAAGGATAGCTTGAAGAAAATGTTTTTGACCACCAAACAAAGAGTATGCCTAACCACCGACACTTGGACTTCTATCCAAAATATTAATTACATGTGTGTGACCGCTCACTTCATTGATAATAATTGGAAGTTGCATAAGCGGATCATTTCATTTGTTCGGATTAGCGACCATAAGGGGGCAACGATTGGGAGGGAGTTGGAGGAGTGTATGCTTGATTGGGGCATTGACAAAATCCTCACAATTACAGTGGATAATGCTACCTCTAACGACTCTGCTATTGATTGGTTGAGAACAAGGGAAATAGGAAGTGCGGATTGTATAGCAAATCACGAGTTTATTCACATGAGGTGTACGGCACACATCTTAAACCTTATTGTGAGTGAAGGTTTGAAAGATGTTGATGACTCAATTGTAAGGGTCCGAAATCTGATTAAGTATGTGAAGTCTTCTCCCCAAAGACTTGCCACTTTCAAGTCTTGTGTTGATAGATCAAAAGTTCAATGCTCTAGTTTTTTGACTCTTGACGTGCCTACTAGATGGAATTCGACTTTTCTTATGTTGGACGTGGCTGAGAAGTATCAAAAAGCCTTCCAACTTTTGCTTGATGAAGATCCCTACTCACGAGTTTATTTGTCTGAGGATGGACATGGGAGAAAGGGTCTAGGAGCTCCTGGGCCGGATGATTGGGAGACCATAAGAAACTTTTCGAAGTTTCTTCAAATATTTTATGGTGTTACATTGCGCATTTCTGGTACACTATATGTCACATCAAATAATTATGTCCAGGAGCTTATTGCCATTCATAAACACTTGAATAATTTTTGTGACAATAGTAATCGACGTTTGAGTTCAATGACTTTCAGAATGAAGACAAAGTATAATAAATATTGGGGTGATCTTGAAAAAATAAATCGGTTGTTGTTTATTGCTGCTATTCTTGATCCGCGGTTTAAATTGGTTACTCAAGCATATTGGTTCAAGAAAATATTGGGTGAGGCGAAGGGTGAGGAATTTGTTGCACTCCTCAAGAGGGATATGGAATATTTGTATGAGGCATATGTAGAGTTTGGTGGTGGGTGCGTAACTGGTGCTAACAAAACTCAAAGCGGTGAAGCTAGTGCATCAATGGGGAGTAGTAGTACAGTTACAGACTATGATCCCTTGGATTTTTTGAGAGAGTTCCATAAAGAGCATACAGCATCTTTGATGGATTGTAAGTCAGAGTTAGAGCGGTATTTGTTGGAGAATATTGAGATTCCTACAGGGAGTTTCGATATTTTAATTTGGTGGAAAGTCAACTCTACCAAGTATCCAGTTCTTGCTCTAATGGCAAGAGATATCTTGGTCATTCCTATCACCACCGTTGCATCTGAGTCAGCATTTAGCACAGGAGGCCGTGTCCTGGATCCGTTTAGGAGCTCTTTGGCTCCTAGAACTGTAGAAGCTCTCGTGTGCTCGCAAAATTGGTTGAAGTCTACTCCCATATGCTTGAGTCAAAATTATTCTGAAGCCATTGATGATGCAGAGAGTTATAAGCTAGACTCAGGTAATGTATTTAGAGATTTTTTTTAAGTTGTTATATGAGTTGATTTTAACATTTTGTAATACTAATTTCCTATACTTTAACATCTTAATACAGAATTAGCCAATTCTATGGCCAGCATACTCCGTGAAGAGGATTGACAATCTTGTTTCTGGTATCTTATTTCAATTTTGTTTTCTTTATTTTTATAAATTTATATGATATCTTATTTCTTTACTAATTTTTTTTTTTTTTTTTTCAGGCACAAGTTGAAAAATTATATTTTTTGGACCTTTGGTTATGTATTTTTAATTTTAGGTTGTAATTTTGGACTTTTGGTTATGTATTTTTAATTTTAAGTTTTAATTTTGGTTATGTATTTTTTAATTAACATTTTGTAATTTTGGTTATGTAATTTTAATGTGTGTATTTAGTTTTAATTTAGTTTTTAATTTTAGTTGCACATTTGAATTTAGTTTTATTTTTTATAGTGATAGATTTTGAATTTAGTTTTATTTTCTAATGTGATGATTTTGGTTAGATAAATTAGAAATCTCAAATTATACTTTTATAAAAAATTGATATAGAAGTCCAAATCCGATTAGAGTTACAAATTGTAAAATTGAAATGTTAATTGGGTTAAAGAAAAAAGTCTAAAAAAAGACCCAATAAAAAAGCCCAACAAAAAGCCCAACTCCGACTCCGCTCCGACTCCGCTCCGACAAGTCGGAGCGGAGTAGGGTGTAAGCGGAGTCGGAGTCAGAGGTCGGATTCGGCCTCCGACAAAGTTGGAGTCGGAGTCGGATGAGGCCAAATCCGACTCCGGTTCAATCGGTGCTCAGCCCTACATTAAATGAATACTTGAACGATCTCATTCATTCTGAGTCGTTATGATTACTGAAACAGACGTGCAACTCCTTATCCATCGATTACTTGTGACGACTATACTTACGGTTTTCATTTTTTCCTTTTTTAAATAATAATTAATTAATTAATTTACTTGGCAATAAGCAAACCGGGCTGCCTGCTTTTTAAAGCCCATTACACTGTAACTAGGGATCGATACGACCCCCACCCTGAAGGGTATTTTTGGAAAACAAGTGGCAACGCCAACAATTATGATATAAATTTGGATGGACAACTATATCATAAAAGTTTTATTACGTAAAAATAAAGTCATGTATTAATTTAAATATTAATAATATTTTTTTATATTTAAAATTTAAATTAATATTATTTTTAATAAATTTTACTTTTTGATCAATCATAAGATTAATACACATATTAATATGTAGTTATACTTGCAATTAAATTTTTCCTTCATCCAAACAAGTACCACCGTGACCCCAACTTGCATCCCATTATTCTGTTTGCCCATTTCTGCATGTTTATGCTTAGAAAAATGCTATTTAATTCCATTAATGTTACTGGTCAAAATTACTATTTAAATTTTTAAATTTTTTTATTTAATAATTAAAAAAGTGAATATTAATAAAATTATATATATATATTTAAAATAATGGGCGGCCCACCAAGACCATCCTTATGTTTATACTCACTCAGACCGGATGCTGCGAGAAGCACTGAAGAGAAGAATTTTGTATGAACTTGATGACAAAGTGAAACACGGCGTCTTCATTTTAAAAATGTTTGACACGAGCCCTTCTTACCCAATTCCCAAAAATAACAGTTGTAATTTGTTTTTACAATATATTTCATTTTATTTTATTTCATTTAATTATTATAATTTTTTTAAATTCCTACATAAAATAAAATAAACAATTCAATATTTTCAAATACCAAAATAATAATAATATTAAAAAATTATTTTAATAATATTTTATTTAATTTTTAACTTTTATCTCAATTTATGTCTTCTGCAAAAATAAATGATGATGTTTAGGGAACATGATACAGTTTGGCTGTTCTATTTTGGTTGACATTTCCTTGGGCATGATGTATTCATGGTGCTTATTTGTTTCGCTAAATTCAAAGGTAGTATGTTTATTAGGCTTGTTTAATTCATGATATGTAATGTTTCTATAAGAGTTCGAGTTTGAGAATTTTTTCCATCCGAAATATAAATAACTGGATGTGCTTAAAATCTTTGATTCATTTATCTTGATTTGCTAAACTAGTATAAATTATGAACAAGATCAATGGCATATAAGAAAATTAGAAACTCATAAATGGGTTTCTTCGAAGAAAATTTCGTGCTCCACTGCAACCGTGGATAATGTAGGATGCATCCATTATGTTGTTTTTTTTTTTGGCACATTGTAGGCAGGTGTTGAATTTTTCCTGTTTGTTGAAGGTTTAACACAATATGGTATGGTTAAAGAAAAAACCCACGAGAACAAAATCAATTCGAAAGCAATTGAATTTCAATATTCAAAAAAGCCTATAAATTTCAGTTTTAATTTCCATTTTCCGTACAGTTAGTTCTCGGTAGTCAAGCAGGACAACAACGCTTAAAAGTATTAAAAGATTGAAGGACTCACCGTCGTCGGAATCAAGCAAAGCTCAGACAAACGAGTAAGGCTAAATGGAAGTGGAAATGCCACAACTGCCATTCCAAAACCCCTTTACGAGCTCCGGTTCAGTTGAAAATATTTGGAAATCTCTCAACCCGATTAGAATTGGAAGATGTCTAATGAGTCAATAATATTCTAAATATTAGTCAGAAAATTCTCTTTCGATCGCTGAAGAATCATTAAAATCACAAAGATCTTCCAACACTTTATAGTTAAGCATGGTTTACCAAAAATCATGGCAAGAACATTTTCCCTCTTTAAAATGATGAAATCTGCTCCCATCTCTCACAACAATCTCTCTCTCAAACACCTGGGAGATCATCTTGCTCACCTCATGACAATCCTCACAAACCCTCAAATTCTTCACTATTCGTATGCAATCCCCAACCCCTGTCACTAACATACCATAAGCAATTGCCAGCCTCTCGCTATGCTCTTTAATTACGTTCTCTTTTTCTTCTTCTCCTATGTCATGCAATACGGATGAAATGTTTGGTGTGTAACCAGCTTCTGATATTCGTCTCCCAATCGTTTCAAGCATTTTGTAAATCTCTGAAGAACGCTCGTGCTTTCTATCCCCTGCAACAAATTGATGAACTCTCCCCTCTGCTTCTATCAAGCTCCAACCTGCAATTTTATTAGTGTTTTGCTTAAACATCAGTCTCCGAACTCGAACCACGTCTTCCCATTTCCTTGATTTGGCATATATGCTGGCTAATTGTACATAATGCCCATCATGGTTTGGGTCCAAGTGTATCAACTTGTTTCCAATCATTTCACCCAGTTCCACTAATCCATGAATCTTACAAGCACCAAGCAATGTTGCCCACAATACTGGATCTGGTGGAGCTGGCATCTTTTCAATCAGGTCAACAGCTTCATTGATAAATCCAGCACGGCCCAAAAGATCAACCATGCACCCATAGTGCTCCATCTCCGGCTCAATGTCATAATTTTCTGTCATTAACTTAAAATAATGTCTGCCCTCTCTGACCAAACCTGCTCTACTACAGGCATTCAAGACCCCAATGAAAGTCACATTCACAGGACGGAAGCCCTCCTTCACGAACGTTTCAAAATGTGCAAGAGCTTCCTTTCCAAGTCCATGTGAGGCCAGCCCACAAATCATGACATTCCATGACGAAATATCTCGCTGGTGCATACTGTTGAACAAGAGTTTAGACTGTTCAATGCATCCGCATTTTGCATACATGTCAACTAGCGCTGTACCAAGCGAAGTTGTCATCCGGAAATTCAACGAATTTATGATGGAATGAACTAATCTACCATGTTCTAGCAGACCCATCTGGGCTGATGCCGAAAGCACCGTGACCAATATGGCCTCATTCGGCTTCAACCCCCTCTCTCTCATCTCTTTAAAGCACTCCAACCCTTCTTCCAACTGTCCGTTCTGCACATAACCCATAATCATCGTACTCCAAGAGATAGCATCTCTCTCCGGCATTTTGCCAAACATTGTCTCTGCAACACCAATCTGCCCATCTCTTACCAACCCGGCCAGTATTGAATTCCAAGAGACTACATCTCGATGATGGATATTCTCCTGGAATACCCGTTTCGAACATTCCATTCGACAGCAAGCAGAATACAAGTGAATCAACGCATTCGAAATAAAAACATCCACACCAAAACCCAATTTCACCACATGGCTGTGAACTTGAGTCCCTTCATGTATAGCCAAAGCCTTGCTACAAGCTTGCAGAACAAACGTAAAAGTATGGGAATTGGGTAGTGCCACATTTCCTTGCCGCATAGACGAGTATAGCACAACTGATCCACGAGGCGAGTCGCTCTTGGCGAAGCACCGGATCATGTTGTTAGAGGCGAAAACGCTTGGGTAACTGAGTGTCCGATAAACGGAGAGGGAATACTCCAATGAGGACGATGGGGCAAGAGCAAGAAAGGAGAGAAGGTGACCAAGGAGGACGACATCGGAGGCAAGGCCGTGGACGATGATGCGAGCGTGGGCTTGCTTGGTTTGCAAGAGGGAAGGGCGGGGTGGGAGAGAGGAGAGAGGTGAGTGAGAGTATGAAAGTGATTTGGGGAGAAAAAGGAGGGAGCTGAGTTTATTTGGGAACATAAATAATAAAGAAAAGGTTGGTCGGTAATGGCGATCTCTCGTATTAGAGATTTTGAACGTGGGTACCAAATGGCGGTGACGATTGATTCACCAGTCAAGACCAGACAAGCACTTGTTTTTGTCCCTCGTGAAGATATGTTTGAGGACACTACATTATTCTGTTGTTTATTCACAAATGTTTGTCTTTTCTATTTGTTTGGGATACACAAATTAGGAAAAATAAAAAATAAAAATACAACAATAGAACCCTCTACTGTTGTTTGAATGAGAAGGGTGCTTCACTGCTTCTCAATTTTTTTTTTTAATCTTTAAAAATAAAAATAAAAATAAAATTAAAGACTTGGAGCCAGCGGCAGAAGCTGTACCAGTTACATCCCAATCCTCTTCCTAGTGTATTCATATACAGCCTGTACAAGACCTCTACGCGTTCTCTCTTCGGGTAACTTTAAAAGTCGAGAAACTCTCGAGAATCCAGAATGCGCCCTAAACAGAGAATCTTCTTTCACATCTGCTTTCATCTCCGGCTCCATAATTGTTGGTCTCGTTAACGCCCACTGCATCGCCCATATGGCCAAAGGCCGCATGTAACATATGGATCTGTATTGCTCCTCAGTCGTCCAACCTTCAGGTGTCTGAAAGGAATAACTGTTGACAGAATGGGTACACGTTAAAAAGCTACAAGGAAATCTATGCTGAAATCATCAACAATTAAAAGAACCCAAAAATATGACGCTATTAACTTATTATCAGTGAGGAATGTTTGCCTTGAATGACCTAGTGAATATCTTGTTCTGCGTTGCATTTCAGAAAAGGTATTGATTCCGCTAACAGGGCCAAGATTTGCGTTAAATTTTGCACAAGACTGACAATTATATATATTTTTTAGGTTTGTGGGGTGGGGGGGAATGGGTCAAGGATAATAGGGCAAACCAATCAACATCCTTAAAAAGAAAAAATAGGAAAACTAGTTCAATGGAAAAAAGAAAATGGAACGAGAGGAAGTTCTCTTCAGTAAAATGTGACCAGCTTTATTATCTGTTTTGATTTCTTATTTATCATGTAATGATTATATTGAGTTCATCAAGTTAATAAAATAAACAAATTCTGGAAGAAAATGAAAAAGAAAAGCCAACTCACCCAAGTCCTTCCTCGGACCATGCAGCTTCATAGACTCCACCTGCAGTCTGATATGCCATATCAAACATATCTTCGTGGATCATTGTTGCAGCAACAGCATACGTGACTCCAGCCCATATTTCTCTCGATTGCATGGAAGACAAGTCGACCTTTCCATCAGGTAGCATCCCGTTGACAGCCCCCCTCCTTCCATCCTTCACCTTTAAGACATTGTAATTATAGACCTTTTGCAGTGCACTTCTGGCCTTGTCTTGATCAACAACTGGTAAAAGATCACATGCTCTACAATACCTAAAAGTGAATACCCAGAAACTTTAGTCCACCGCCATTGTGTGGTAAAGTAGGGAAAAAATTAGGATTCCACAGGCAGGACCCAGAGCCCTCCCATTACATTTGTTTAAAATACAAAAACTACAATTATGAGCACCAGCGTACAATAATATAATACAGGCTTTAGTATATTCAGAAATTGTCGAACATGCAAACACACTACTACAGGAACAATTGATTCTAGAAGCCGTTTAGTATATATGTTGAAGATATTTCCCTGACCTTGGGTAAGAAAAATCAAAGCAAATTTTCTTCCTTACAAATCCAAAACCAGATACAAATGCAAGCATACTTACACAAATGCGCGCACATACAGATATAGACATATATGAATAAATTAAAAAGAACCCGTCTGAATGGATTCTTAAAGAATATGATATGCCAAAAAACTCTAAAAAGTTGCTCCAGTTACAACGTACCATTGTCCAGCCAATTGATCAGCTTGAATAGATGAACTTGAACTTCCTCCACTGCTGTCATAATTAAAGTAAGAACCATTCCATAGTTTCTCATACACACCTTTTGCTTTCTGAAACTTAAACCAAAAGTAATCTTCAGAACCCTTATCACCTACTTCATGTGCCATGGCTGATGCAGCCTGCAAGGCTGCCACCCACAACCCACCACTATATGCACTCACACCAGATGCAGACCACGTATCATAAGTTTGATCAGGGAAGCCTTCATTCTCAATCATCCCATCTCTGTCCTTGTCAAATTGGTCCATATAAGCCATTGCGACATACACAGATGGCCAAACAGCTTCTGCAAACTTCTTATCACCTGTAGCAACCACATCCCTGTAAACTTGGAGAACAAATTTTGGATTCAAGTCCTTCCACCTATCAGTGTTATAAAGGTTGTAAGCATTTACTTCAAACCATGGATCATTTATTCCAATATCATGAGGAACAGCTCCTAGAACCTTTCTTGGGACCCACTGTCCATCATGTAAAAGTTTAATCTTATTGGGATCATGCATCATTACTGCCGCTGCAAAGTCCCTTTGGATGCTAAGTTCGAGTTTTGGAAATAGCATGACTAGTGCAAAAGATGAGTAGAAATGAACATCGTAGGTGTTCCACATGTGATATTCAATCCCTTCAAGATAAAGGAATTGCCCAATGTTTTCTTCTCCTTTTTGAAGCAGATTTGTTCCAAATGCAGAATTTGATGAAATTTTGGTGTGAATTTGCTCTAGTATTAAAGTCATCCTTTCAAGAATATCAGCAGCAGTATCATTTTGATGGGGTACATCAATAATGTCCTTCAGACCTGAACTGGACCTGTCAAGGGAAAACTTCCTTTTGGCAATGCTCACTAAACTATGTGTCGGGGGTGATCCATCTGCAAAAGCATGAAGGGAAAAAAAAAAAAAAACAACTCATGTATACCAAGTTAAGTCAACAAGCACAAGAATAGATCCAAAGCTTGAAAAATACCTGTCCAAATTGTACCCCCTGAATTTAGATAATAGAGCTCATTAAAGAGAGTAATGGGATACCTGTAAAGAGCCTTCAGAATAGGTTAGAATCTGACTTCACATGCAACAAGCAGATAACACATCTAAACTCGTTCTCTGCTCTGTAATTTTTGTTGGGGTTTCCCACCCCTTGGTATTGTACTTTATAATTTTATAAATCTAGTTTTCCCATTAAAAAATAAATAAAATAGCACATCTAAACTCACCATTCAGGAAGTCGCTTGTCTTCAAGAATAGGTCTTTGCCATGCTTCTATCCGGGACTCCCAATGGCCATGCTCTACGTTCAGAAAGAAATAAACCAAAATATTGGGCATTGACGGAAGAAAAACAGGTATAACAAGTATGACCTAACAACTTACTGCATATTAACACTCCCACGCATCAATAATCTTGTGTAGGTCAACAAAAGAGTTTATGGCCCAACTTTTTTTTTGATAGGTAAAGTTTATGGCCCAACTTAAAACATATGAATGATAAGTATTAGTCTTAATCTCAAATTTTCGGTCGACTCCACATTTATAGGGTTGAAACAGATTATCAACAGAAAGAGTACACACTTGTACTTGAACCTCACCAAGAATGGCATCATGTGCAATCTTTGCAGCAGCATCACCTTGAGTGCCATAGAACTTAGTGTAACGCCTGTTGATAAAAAATTTCAGCATATAGATAGGTTTCAATTTGTGATATTTCTCACACAAGAATCTGGTCCACCCACCGGTAATAAGATTTTCCACTCAAAAAATTTACTTCAGGGCAGTCCCACGCCAGCGAGAATGTAGCAGAACGTACTGCATTAGATGGAATTGTAACAGAAGCAGCAATGGCTGCCCCAACAGATGATCCTGTTGCTGAAGGCACTGATGGCTCAGAGAAATTGAGGCAGTCAAAGGATCCAAACTATTAGAAAGGACAATAAACATCAATTTATCAGTACGGATAAACTAAACATGAAAATGGCAGAAATACCACTTAGGACAGAGCCCTTGAAATATAAAAATCCCCCTAAAATTGAAAATCTTACATAAATAAAGCAAAGGAACAATAGAGGCAAAAGAACATTAATACTGAAAATAGAAAAATATGCTTTCCACCCCATCACTAATAGGAGTTTATAATGTGCACCCTAAGTTACCAAATTGACACATTATTCCTTCCAATAACCAAAATGTTGCAATGTGAACTCTGTGTTAAGATATAACCATCAATGGCCAGTATTGAAAATTGCAATTGGAAGGAATGATTTTGGGCTGTTAAGATATACTTATTGACATTCTGACAATTGGGCTGACACAATTTGAAAAACAAATTCTGAGAATATCATGATGCCTGAGGCATAATTTTGGAGCATAAACTTTCTAATCTATAAACCCAATTGTAAGATCTGAATAAAAATTTCATCCAAATAAGTGATTCTTTTTCAACTCATGAAAATTTCAGATTTTTTTTTTGAAGGCAGAAATAAAATAAACAGCGCAGGTAAATTAAAACTAGGGAGCTGCTAGAGATACAAAAGGATCCCACAAAGAGATCCCACACACAAATGTGGCACACTATCAGTGTACCATGTGTCCATTTTTCCGAGGCCCCCACTTTCCCCCTCTCCTCTCTCCGTGCGCCCCATCCCCTCACCCTGACTCTCTCTCCCAACCATAGCAATGCCATCGCAGCTCATCGCCAGCCACCACTAGTGGCCGTTCCCCCTCACTGATGACCTCCGACCAGACCCAGCCCCCCTCAGTGCAGCCCCTCCCTCTCCTCCTCCCGAAATAGAGCCCCTTCTCACATGGTTTCTCCCTCACCGCTACCAACGCGGCCGACGCAGCCCAACTGCACCACCACACCCAGCCCCTCGTCAATGTAAGCTTCTCTCCCAGCCACCAGAGCCCTTCTCTCTCTTCCTTCTCCCCGAGCAGCGTCTCCCTCTCTCGGTAACCTTATTATGGGTGCTACATGCCGACGGTGCCACTTTGACCGCCAACGTCTTCTACCCACCATGAGGTGGTCCCCGACCACCATGGCTGGCACGGAGAGACGGCATGGGTGGCGGCATGGGGGAGTGAAGGAAAAAAAAAAACAAAGAGAGGAAGGGGGAGACGTCGGGGAGAAGTGAGAAAAAGAGAGAGAGGGAAAAAAAGACACGTGACATATTAGTAGTGTGCCATATCAGTGTGTGGGATCCCTTTGTGTCTATAGTGTTTTCCTTAAAACTATGTGTAGGAATAAACAGTCTGTTGCCAAGAAAAGCCAGGAAGCATTAATTAATCAGGTCTCACGCAGATGAAACCAAAATCATTAGTTTGAAATGCACACGAAAAACATGGCAAATAGTTTACCAACCTCCTTTATTTCCTGCCACATGTCTTTTGCTGAGATACCCTGGGAGTTACCTGATATCACAAAGCAAGGGCACTCAGAGACATGAACTCCATCAGTCTCCTCTGCTGCAACTGCAAAGGTCAGAGGGGGTAGTCCATTTGCAGTACTGTAGTGGCATGTGAGGAGTTTTACATGTAGGGTATCCAAAAAAAACCATATAAAGATTGAACTGATTGAATCAAAGACAGAACTTTTCGTTGCTTTTTTTTTTCCCCTTTTTTCATCTATTTTAAGGAAAGGAACTTACTTGTGGTGCAGAAGTACACTGTGCACACCATCCTTCATCCTATCAGAATAGATGATCTTTTAGGTCAGCATAAATCACAGGCATGCTACAAAATATATGGCAATCTTCACGCAAGGACACGCTCAGACACAAAATACAGACATGCACATGCATACATATAAGAAATCAATGAGAAAAATTGAAATGTATCAAGTAAAGGTTCAAGCTAATTAAAATTTTCTTACATGATTTTTGAATTGCAGTGCTGACCAGAAAATCCAGATAGACCACCGACAGAATTCTGAATGGCATTCAGAAAAAATTCCCTTTAGTTCTAATGGATTCCAACATGTCTTTTTCTTTTCTCAAATCTATACAATATTATACTTAGCACATCCAAACAAGGACAACTTTAAAAATATATAACTAACAATTTTAAAAATATATAACTAACAAAATAACAGAACAAGGACAAATTCTCCATGACTAACATGAAAAAATGACTTACTGCCCATGTGAAAAGCAAGGTGACATCTGCAGCAGTCTTTCCAGAATTGTACAGCTGAAGACATTTAAAGTCGCTACTTAATACTGTGGTTAACAGTGTCAGATGTCAGAAACAAGTACCTAAGAGATCATTTCCTACCGTGAAAGTAAAAACTGAGACAGGGAAGCTGCTCTCCTTGTAATTATGGGGGATAACAGGTGAGATTTGACGAGAAACTATTCTAAGTTCTGGGTCAGGTTCACCTGCATTTAATGAGCAAAAGGCAACCCAGTTATAATACGAACCTTTCATAATGAAAATCATTGTAGATGCCAACTATGTAGATTTACCCTCATATACAGTCCAAGCCCTCGGGAATAGAGCATGATATGTAGAGTTATGTCCATTCAGATTCCAGTCCCAAGATCCCATCCCTGAAACTGCATTTTCTCTGTTTATGACATAGTATTCAGTGAGTTATTTTCTCTAGAGTTCTATAGGGGCAAATATAGCTTGAACCCCCAAATTGATACCCATTTGCAATACCTAACTATCAAACTTGAGACATTGCACAAAAAGTTAAAATGTGTCTCGTTTGTTAAGATTCTATAATCAATATTGTGCCACTGTCACCTTCTTTCTTTCTTTTTTGCAATCTTAGCATTCAAATTACGTATTTCACAAAAGTTTTTCACCCCTTTCTTTTGTCTTGCTATCAAAGTTCATACGAAAATGAAACCAAAGCTCTTAAGAACTCATGAAGCCTTCATTTTCAATCATAAATCAATGGTGTAGCAAATAATTGCTTACTCAAGCAGCTCGGGGCTCCTTGGGCACAGTACTGTAGAATATTTTTCACCATTTGAGCGCGAAATAAATACCTGCATGAGTTGTGTTCTGAAGTTAGTATATAGAACTCAATAAAAAAAAATCAAGGAACAAATAGTAACAATAATGAAAGTTCCATATCTTATTTCAATCAGATGATTCGTCTACTGCCAAGATTATTTGAAAGTTTAAAGGCTACTTCAATGAGCTTTTCACGAAAGGCTCCCAGCATCTTCAGATAAAATATTGGACATCTTTGACCATTACCTTCCATCTATGATACATCTTTTTTCACTGTGTAAATTTCAAATAACAAGTACTGATACTTTCTTTCTTGTTTTTTTTTTTTTTAATATTAATTGAACTAGGACCAAATCTGCAAAATTAATTTCATATAACCATGATGTCAGAACTATATCATGAACCAAATTCCAAACATAGGAAATATTAAAATCTCTATTTATTGCCCTTGTGTTAAGAGTATCATAAATAATGGTGCGCAATTTTGTAATTTTACATAGTAATACACGAAGCGAGAAGCAAGCCATCCTAGGGTCGAGCTCTTACGATCTTGCCTCATTCTCTCTAGCTATCAAAACGACACCTTGTTTAGGCAAGAAACAAAGAAAAAATGAAGTAGTTTCAAAAGAAAAACTCTAACCCATATCTCATAGTAGGTGCTTTATGATATAAACTCTAACCCATTTGTCTCCGTGTCAGGTAATTGCTGTTTTAGGATAAATAGACCAGATAGGGCAATGGCTCTACATATCACCCCAACTGGGAAGACAGCCATGATGGTGCATTTTGACACGGAGACAAATTTGCAAAGACTGCAATGCCTATCTTTCTAAATGCAGGAATACAGTTTCTAATGTTAAACCGTATTAAAATAATTTTATGTTATTTAAAACTTTGAGCATGTGGAAGAACTATGAAGTTATATTACATAGCAAACTATTAACTTTGCCAGATATTACAAAACAAAAGGAATTGATGCATGTTCTTGTAAACTTCAAAATAAAAAGTTACGCATTTCCATTGGTCCACCATCAACAAGAAAATGGCTCAACATTACAGTCTTTGAACTTACCGAAAACTGATTTGCTAAAACTGGTTTTTCTTCACATATTCTAGGGAATAGTTGCCAGCGCTGAAACTCACCTCTGTAACTTCTTCCAATGCTTCCTGCACTGAGGATTTTTTTCAACAAAAAACAATAAAACGCAAAGATACGATAAACGATCAGCATGTTCTAAAACTCAAAGAAAGGAAGCAATAAAGATAATTCCAAAATAATGAGGTGACACATTTTCTTCACATAACATCCATAATGTTCAAAAATATATCTTCCACTAAAAATACAAAAACAAGTAATAAGTACCTAGGGAGATGTATAATCTAATATTATTACTGAATTACATGTGATATGGGCTTAAAAGCTAAAAAAAAAAATATGAAAAATAAAAAGCAATCATATATCTTCAGTGCACCTTGTCCAATACCTTTGAAGAAGAACCCCTTATATCAAAAAGATATACATGTGCATATGTGGCTTTTTAAGTAACATGATATGGTAAAAAAGTATGGTTTGTGAATGATGAAGATTGAACACCTACCCTATACCACCTAAGGGAATGCCATGACAAGATGTTACAAGGCGCTTAGCAAATGGATTTATAAAAACCCCCTGCAAAAAGAACAGAACGATGCTCAAGTGGCAAAAAGTAGAGAGTTTTGATCACCTGGATTTCTTACCATAACCAATACATCAATACAAACCGGACATCCTAGATAAAAAAAGAATGAAAATTACATTTCCTTTAGCTTCCTCATCTCGGACATGGCGCCACAGACGAAATCCTATTGGAGCCTACCAAAACAAAAGAGACCATGTAGTTGGCACATATACCAAGGTAGAAGACAAGATTTTTCACCAAGAAACCATAATAAATACACTAAGACCCATCTTCCATGAATCCTTATTGTGCAGCTTGTAGAGAACGGCGGGGCTCTCATGGTCAACTGGCTGTTGAAAAATGGTTTTTTTTTTTTTTTTAATAGTAATTATATCCACCGTCCCGTTAATCACCATCTTCTCATCATTTTCTTATAATATATAGTATCCAATGATTAGATCATAAGTAATAAATATTAAATAGTTTCTCAATCATTTAATGTCATATTAGATGATGATAGCACTTCTCTTTTTTAAAATATGAGTTGAAAAAAATGAAGAAAAAGAAAAAAATATATTATTTTAATAGAATAAAGAAAGAACATAGAATGTGCTGTATGAGAATTTGAGAATGTGAGTAGTTAAATAGAGAAAGGTACAACGTGTTAACTAAATTTTAGCAGAACTTATAGAGAGCTCAATGTAGATGCTCTAATTACATGCTTAACTATGGCTAAACTCTAACTAAGTGCATGTTTGAAGAGCATTCACACTGGGCTTATAAAAGCTTTGTCAAATTTTAGCAAACTTCCGTTTTTTTTAATATTTATAAAATTAAAATTAAAAATTTAAAAATTTAAAAATTTAAAAAAAAAAAGGAAAAAAAAAAGAAAAAAGAAAAGAAGAAAGCTCTTTCTCTACTTTAACGGCTTAGGACAGGTTTGGGGAGTGAGATGAGAATTTTTGGTTTTAGATAAAAGTTTAAAATATTATTTTTTAATATTATTATTTTTTTGGGATTTGGAAAAGTTGAATTGGGATTTGAAAAAGTTGAATTGTTTATTATATTTTGTGTGGGAATTTGGGAAAATTGTAATGATTAGAATTTTATGTCTCATCCTATGCCCCAAACCTGCCCTTACTTTCTTAATAACTCCTAATTATGCTCTTTATTTTTTCGTGTAATTCTGCTCCATCAGCTGGGCCAAGGTAAATATGCAAAGGAATAAGTGAGTCCATGTTATTGTGAAGGAAAATGTGTACATAATATATATACTGGCCAGCCAACCTGCATGCATGCACAATCAACTTGTACATACATATATGTTTGTGTGTGTATCTGTCTCTGAGCATGTGTGGTCTCGGGCTTTTGACAAAGCAATTTACTTGTCTTTGAGCCTTGATTATATAATATAAAAGAAGCAAGGGATTTTAAGGATCCCTTTCAAACTAACCATCTGAACCATCTCTTTCAAACTTAGAGTGAACTGCGAAAGGGCTCTTCCCTCACTGTTTAAAATCCGCTGCCAGGTCAGTGATGCAGGCTTCCCAGGATCAACCTTAATCCAGACAAACAAAATAAATTAGATATTCTACAAACAATCGAAGAATTTGAAGCATCAAGCCCAAAACTAATGTCAATTAGAGTGATATCACTGGACACCAATAAAGAATTACTTTGTAATCTAAAAATAGTTTGACATTCCTCCAATACCCCAGAGAAAGAGGAAAGAAAAAGAAAGGAATGGCAACAAGTAAATATAAACATCGTATAGTACTAATGCTTTCAGCGATTGGCCACATATGGGATAATCCAAGCATCACCAAGAGGTGTGATAGACTATCTCTTTTTAATTTGCTTAACATTTCATGTTTTAAAGATGACAGGCCTATTGATAGTATTTCAGTGTAGCAACTTAACAGTATTAAGGCCAAAGATTAATTCTATCCTCATGTCATCTTGACATCAACGGAATTCTAATGATATATATTAAGTGAAATAAGGAATTTAAAATCAAATTTGTGCACATGTTGGCCATGGTTTGCTGTATCTTTTTCCTATATACACAACTAGCATCATTAGCAAGATAGAATAGGCAACTCATTAGAACAAAAACACAGATAACACACCTATATATTGCTTAATACAACACATATACAAGTTATGGTGGGATAGACAATTTACAGAAAAGCTAATTAAAAAGCTATACAACTACAAACAGAAATCATTTTACCTTTTCAGGAGTAATGCACATCATTAAAACACATTAAGTTTCTGACATACTTCTCTTAACATATAATCGGGCATAAGAGTACCTTATTAGTTGAAGACTTAGAGTAGTCCCTCTCTTCTTCAATAAAAACCTTTTCCAGCATCTTTCCTGTGTATTTAAAAAGAAAAACCGAATAAAGCAAATTGCACTTCATGCATTTCATACAAAGACAATTTTGAAGTGAAGAATACAAGACTGAGCATAGAAATGTCATAAGCATTCTAACCCTATGCGTGCACGATTTGAAATCTGTTTTCCTTTTCTCCTCTTCATATGAGCCACATATTTACACAAGCGCAAGTTACCAATTCAAATTTCACCATTTGAAAATCAATACGAGCAGTCTTAAAAATGAGTTTATGATTCATAGGCCCAATGTCCATTGCAAAAATATCTCAACTAAATCAAAATCCCTTCCCAAAAAAAAGAATGAGTAATTCCTTAAAAATCATATTTCCTAACTGAGTCCAGATCTGCACAACCAAACGCAGACCTCATTTAATCCAAATTCAAACACACACGACTTCATATTTCACCCCCAACCCATCGCACAGGAAATTCGTCATATTATTTTGCATCGTAGAAGCTTCATGATACCTTTAAATATACATAGAAACACACAAATATAAACATAGCCGGATAAAAATACACAGATAACTGTATGAATACGAGTTTTCCACGTAAATCCCCGATTAGATGGTGAGAAAAATGTAGTAGATGAAACTAAACGATCAACCGTCCAAATGAAACGTGCATGAGTTACAAAGTAGAAAGAAAACTGCGTCAAGAACCGCATAAAAAGTAAAGATTGCTAACCTGGAAAATGAGAACTGGAAGTGGAACTGATTGGACAGAGAATGAAAGACGGGGGACGAATAATGAGGGAGATAAGAGTTGAATTTAAAACCGTTCGGACAGGCCAAACAATAAAAAAAATTTAAAAAAAAAAAAAGTCAAAAATTGGACCGGTGGGTAGTGGAAACGGCCCCACATAATAATATTAAATATTCGAATAAGAACCAATACGAAGAAAAGTGAAGTGCTCATATCATATGGAATCTCATTTTGCTAATGTGGCAAAAACAAGTCTCTCTACAAATCGTAATTATTTTATTTTTATTTTTCAAAGTCTTAATTTTATTAATTTTACCGGTGTGATAAAGGAACTTTTTTAAACCTTAATCAAGTTATTTTTACAACCCTAAGGGATAGCTCAATTGGTTAGACCTTGAGTTTACTTATTAATCGTCACTAGTTCGAGTCCCCTCAGGGCTATTGGAGATTTACCTGACCGTTAATTTCAAGATCCCATGAAATTAATCGAGGTACGCGTAAGCTGACCCGGACACCCAAAGATATAAAAAATAAAAAAGTTATTTTTGCAATAAAAGAATTGAAGGACATGGAATATTTAATTTTAAGTAACATCCTCTTCTTTCTCTACTTTCTTCACTTTGTGCTAAAGTTGGTGTTCTCGTTTCATAACTGCTGCAACTTCTACGTTTCCTGACAATATTTTTTGTCGGCTTTCATTTCCAAGTATTTGAGTTTTAAACATTTTCTTGTACGCATTTTTATCATTTCGAAGATCCCACGCATTTCTCCCACCCAACCAAACACTCAAGTTGAGTGACTCAACTGCCACATGTTGGATCTTAATTATATTTATAAAAAAAAAAAACATATATAGCTCCTGAAATGCCACATCAGATAAATTTACCCTGCACAAAATTTCTTCCTCAAATATTAATACATTAGAATATACATGGTAACCTAGGGCAAAAAGAACATCAGGAAGTTGCTTCCTTCAGATAAGTAATGAGGTCTACACGCTCCTGTGGCTTCTTTAATCCAGGAAATACCATCTTTGTTCCGGGAATGTACTGCACAAATCAGATTTTTTAAGCATTTCAAGAAAGAGCTACTCATTTTTCATATATCAAGTAATAAAACTACAGAGGACGAAATAGAGGTACATTAGAAGGTGTTTATTTTTTATTAGTAGTAGTAGTAATAATAATACAAAGATCTAAAACTAGGGGGAGGATGAAGAGAAGAAACCCCACAATGAACCAATCAGAAAGAAATCATGAATATTTATTTGATTGAACGGTAAAAAGAGATCACAAATATAGACTTCATAATTCAATCCTTTCTTTTTATAGGTAATAAAGACTTCAAAATTCAATCTCAACACCCCTGACTCAATTTCCCCAAAAATTTTAAGCATTCTCCTCCCTCAAAGTAACATAAGACATAATGGTGAGCTATTCCATCTTTATGCTCTTTTTTGCCATTCCAACATGACGACACAACTGACCTACACATAACCTACAAAATTTCAAACACAGACAACAAACAACTACAGCTCCCTGGCAACATCCAATTGAAGAAGATTGTTCTAATAGTTTATAGAATTTCCATTCTCAATGACTAAAAATAGCTTCTAAAAGAAACGATTTACTACGGACACATATAACCTAACTACTTAACAAAAAACATATAGACATTCCATTACAATTTTGCAACAGTTTACCTAGACATTTTTTAAGTATACAATATATCCTACTTCAACACACAAGGTTCCAAAGTCAGAAAATGTATAAATGGATTCTTTCATTGTAATGAACTGCCAGTTGCGTGATGTTGTCAGCAACACTTTAACATACGCAGGTCCACTACAATAATGCATTACATTCTCTCTTGTTTTGTGGAAAATGTAAATAGAATAGTATTGCCAAGATAAATATCAGTTAGCACTGGCCTAAATTTCATAAGATGGAGTTCTCAAACACACAAATCGCTTCACTTTTTCAGTAATACATACCTGTCGCATCACCAGAGTATGTGATACCATTTCGAAACCCACATGAACCCTTTAGTTCGAACTTTTAATTCTCAGAAACAGAACATTGAAATACTTTTACTAAATTTTCAAACCATTAAACAGAGTGCATACATGCTATTGCCCATATAAAAATGCCATGCCTACCATGCATTATAATTTATACATAGAACCACTTTGCTGCTTCGATCAAATGGCATGATCAAGCAAGTAATAAAATCGAAGAAAAACACAAATCATACCCACCTTTTTTGGGTTAAGCAAATATTCATACAATGTCTTCTCCTCCCAAATCACAGCCATGTTCTTGTTTGAAGTGGAATAGGAGTACCCGGGAGTTGTGCCAGACTGCCTTCCAAAAAGACCATTCAAATTGGGTCCTGCAGAAAAGAAATGCTCAAATGATTATTGAACTGAGGCGAAAAAAACAGAGAACATTGCACAAAAAGCTATAATTTACTCTCATGTAGAAAAAGATTAAATGAGGATGGGTCCCTCAAGCATTCTTCATATGGATGGTGGCTCTAAGAAAGTTCCTCACGATGGATAATCCGAAGAAGGCGTATAATGGTGATGGATTGGTTTTGTATGTGAAATAGAAGTAGGGGAAAACATTGAGCACTTTTTGCTTCACTGTGAAGTAACTAGGGCCTTGTGGGCAACAATTTTATAACTTCCTGGGATAAAATGGGTGATATCACTACAAGTGATGGAGTTGATGGTGGTGCGATGAGGTAATCAGGTGGAAACATGGGTGTAGATATCAGGAGGACATTTGTGCTTACTGTGGAGTATTTGCAAGGAGCTCCACACCCACAAGTTTAAAGACTGTGAGAGAACACTGCCAGAATTCAAACTTTCCATGCTGAAAGCTTCACCTTTGTATGAGTGGACCACAGTCCACAACAACTCTCACTTTGCATCTTTTGTAGATTTTACTAGTTTTTGCTACCCTTCGTTTCTTAACTAGGCGTTATCCTGTGTGCACCGCTGGTTCATTTGGGTTACCTCCCTGGAACTTTCTAGTAATAGCATAATGAAATATTAAGCTCATCATGCTATCAAATGACAAGATCTCTGCACGTGACACATGTTAAATGGCATGAAGGGAACCACTAATTAAAGATAATGGTTAAGATCGTGAGAACTCCATTTAGAGTTACCTATAAAATCTAAAGAATCCTAACCTAATTTCTATGACTTGTATTGGACTTGCGTAAATGAATCCATAAAAACTTATGCTTTCCCTGATTATTTAGGTTATGCCTTAGTATTACTTCACCATAATATGCTGATACCATTATGTGTTCCACAGAAAAATAAGATTATATAACCTTAGCCAACGAACCAGCGACTTAACTCTTAAAAAAAAACAAAAATTTATCTTCCTCCATCTTTTGATTATTTAGATAACATCTCCGTGTCACTTCATTCTAGCCAAATCCCACGATGCATTCGACCAAAACCGAGATTCTAAATGATTATTAGCCATATAAAACAATTTTCTCTGCCTAGAAACGAAGTGAGCCAATAAAACTCAACATTGAGGAACAATTAAAGTTAAATGAGAATTGAAATCAAGTTCTCAAGAAACTGAAAACAGAAGAGCATACCTGCATATATACATAGTGTGTATATATATATTATAAAAAAATATCAATATGAACGAGAGAGAGAGAGAGAGAGAGAGAGAGAGACCTTGTCTATGACCGGCGCCTTTATCGACGGTGTGGCACTGAGCGCACTTGATCTTGAAAATCTTCTCTCCGACCTTGGGATCACCAGGTGGAGCTTGATCGAAGCTTGCCATTTATTTGCTAATGAGGTTTTAGGGTCTGGGTGGCAAAGGTTTTGGTTAGGGTTTTCTCCAGAGCATTCAAATAGAAGAAATTGGCCGTAAAATCAGGTTTTCTTGGATTTGGTAACTTGGTTGGTCTGAAGCGGAGAAAGGGAAACAGCTTTGTCTACATTAATATTATTTCTTTAATAAGTAGTGTCTATAATATATTAATATTATTGTTATTACTGTTTTCATTTTCTCCTTATTATATTCCAGATTTGAATTTATTGTTTAAAAAAACATGAGGGAATCTTAAAAAACTTATGCTGATTATCGCTGAAATTAAATTAGTCCTAAATAAAACTTTTTTAAAACACTCCTTTTAAATTTGTCCAGCTATAGGCATTGTTTCTATTTAGAACATAACCCACCTTTAATTCATTTAATTAGTATAATTTTTCTAAATTTTTAAATAAAATATAATATAAAATTTAATTTTTTAAAATTTTAAAATTAAAATAATATTTTATTTAACTTTCATCTCATCTTAATTCATTATCCAAACTTTTCTTATTAAAACGCTATTACAAAGACGACCAAAAATAAGTAAGTAAACATATATAGATTGCATTGAATCTACACTTCCAATAGCACTAACTTTACTTTATTTATAGGAAAACAAAACTGGTATTTAAAATAGTAAAAACAAGAAAAAATCAATTGTTGTTGCTTTAATTTTGAAAGATTTTTTAACAACAAAGAAATTTTACAAAAGTAAACTCATTAATTAACATGATTTGATATTGTACATTAACTTATAAAATTATTTTTATTATAAAATAGATATATTATATCATATAAACTCAATTTTTATACACACTTTGGTTCTATACACTTTCTGTTACTATATACAAGTAAGTTTGGTCTGCATTATCGTTTTTACTATGAATGTAAAATAAATCAAAAAATCAATTGAACTAAAATGGACCAGTTCATTGGTCTCAAATTCTAAGAGTCAAAACCAATTAAAAACATTTTCCAGGTT
Source organism: Carya illinoinensis (assembly GCF_018687715.1). NCBI lineage: Eukaryota > Viridiplantae > Streptophyta > Magnoliopsida > Fagales > Juglandaceae > Carya > Carya illinoinensis. Next base: position 647,799 of record NC_056756.1, read on the forward strand.
TTAAAATAAAATTGGACTGATATATTTATTTATTTTATATATTATAACTTTTTAAATTTGTTTGTTGTATGTATTATACATATTATAAAATTAATATTAAGTCATTAAGATGTTATTATTTATCCTTATATATAAAGTTACGTACTTACATATAATTAACAAGGCTGTAAAACTCAAGCACAAACACGATGCATTATAATTTGTTTTTTAAATTAAAAGAACCAAAAAAAAAAAAGTGTAAAATAAAACGGAAAATACCATTTGTAACAACCAAATTTCTGCCTCATGAATGGAAATAAAAATTGGTTATAGAAAACGGTGAAAAAGAAAAGAAACACAGGTAATAAATTCCTCCCAAGCAAAGCAAAACCATCATATCTAAAATTAGAAAACAAACCAAGAATTGAAAATCATTATTTCAGCTACACTCTTTACAATCAGTTTTTCTTTTATCACAAAATTGATGTTCACCACGTATGAGGTCTCTCGCTCGCTTGCTTCTAGGGTCCAGGAACACGCATTGGCCAGCCAAGTAGCGGAGGCGACCCTGGTGGGGTTGCATCCTGACTAGGAGAAAAGAGACTCAGCTCTACAAATGCCCCTGTCGAATTCCCATCTTTTTCAAAAGTCCGGAAAGATATTGATCCACGCTTTGTTGAGGCATCAGAATTCCTGCTGGGACTGATTCCACCGCTTTCTTCAAGATGACTCTGGTTATTAGCGATAAGAGAAATGGTATCATTGTGATCATCATCAACCCTTCTCCTAGCCTCTATGTCCCGTAGATTTCCCAAGGCTAAAGAATCTGCAACTGGGAAGTACACAAGCATGCATATGCACACCCCAGCACAGCATAAAATGGCAAGAAATGCCAGCAAAACAAGAGTTTCAAACAGAAAATGCTCTGGTTCAGACAGAACAGATAAACCAAGAAAAAGAACCCTCAATGGTAGGAAGCTTGAAACAGAGAATATCAATGTGTAAACTCTCTTCTGCAAGCCCTTGTTGATGACCAATTTCAAAATCCGGCTTCCCAGCCAAAACAGGTAGGCAGTAAGGATCATTGCAAAAATCCCTAGGAATATGGTACTTAGTAAGGGATAAGTACAGAGAGCTATATCATCAGTTTTTTCCGGACTAGAAGCAACAGCTGTACTCATAAAATAATCGGGCAGTTTTATCAGGTAACTCTTATCCTTGTTTAACTGAGGTCCAATTAAAATAACAAAGAGCTGAAGGATGAACACTGGCAGGCAGTAAAGAAGAACGCAACCTGCTGTTTTCCCATTCCATCTTCGGCTTAGGATTCCCAACTGTGTCTCTTGCAAGGGGGCGCGAAGGAGAAACACAAGTGTGAGGAACAGGCAAGGTTCTGCAAACCCCAGATTTGATACAATGTAACCTTTGCATGCAGTTTCCTGCCATTTCAAGTTAAGTGAGCTTCTTAAAAATCTTAACCGTATCACCTCACCAAAACCCCACCAGATCACAAACAAGATGAATGTAATCCGGATTATCCAAGGACCACTAAAATAGCTAAGTTGAATGCAACCTCGGCTGCGAATACGAGACCGGAAGTAAAATGAGTAGATGATGCATAGCAAACCGAGAGTAATCAACAGAGCAACTAGACAAATTGTCACCACACCGAATGCATCGGCAGAAGATCTCGTCAGGGGCATTACCCGAAGCACAAATTCCACGCATGCTCTCAGCCAGCATGGATACGAAACAGTTCCCTAGTAGATTATATGCTTGCTCTCCAGAATTAAGGAGAAAAATAGAAACAGCTTCCAAAGTAAAACCAGAGGATTCTCATTGGCCTCAATTTAACCATAAGCAATCAGTTATTCAGTATGATGATCCAGCAACATTGTCAACAGCCCTCAGGTGGCACCTTGCCCAAGTTAATGCATCAGAGAAGCAAAACCATCCACACAAAAAAGTCGATAGTTTTGCTGGGCTTAACAGCTGGATATCATGAAATAACTACAATATAGAAAACAGAAAACCATGAGCCAACAGAGAATATGAAAAGGGAAAAACGGAAAGTTAAATGTCTGTCAGGTTGCTGGATAGAACAGTTTTCATTTCTGCTCAAGACAACAAAATATCAACTAACTATTGGAATTATAACATTCAGGGAACAAGACCAAAGGAATTTGATTCCACATAAAAAGAATGACAATATCTGCAACAGAAGAAAATTGACTGGAAAGAAAAAATAGATAAACGTAAATGAACATAGAAAATAACTAATCTCTTCTGCAATTGTTGATTTTATATGTTCCTGCAATTTATAGAAAATACAAGATAATGTTTCAAAGAGTATAGAGTATAAGATTCCTCCAGAAAACACATTAACCAATGTTATTTCACTAAGCAACCTACTTGATTAATGCGAAAAAACTGAATTCCAAAAATCCATTATATCAATGTACCAGTTACCCAAAAAAATATCAAGAGTGCTTCATTTCAATGCAAACTACTACCATGCATTATAATAATCAACTAAACCCAGCAGAGTGTAAGGACCATCATGTGAAGATTGAACCTTTAACTGTTAAGCACACTCATACAAATGCATTTTTTTATCGGTAGATTTTATAAGCGTTCTATAGACCCTGAGACTAGTCCACCATTACACAATATCAACGGGAAAAATGGCCAATGATTTCAATTACATATATCTTATGCACTCCTCCAACAAAACACTATCCTGCAAACTGTATGCCCTGACCTGTAGTTATGCTAATAATGGTTCCACAAACTTCATGGTTGGGCCGGGTACAATCCACAGAACTGCAAACCGTTATGAATTCAACCACTAACTCCATAAAAAAAGCTAGTATAAAATATTTTCTAAAATTTAATAACACAAATCATATCATGAAAGAAGCCAATTTCAATGTGAGAATTTCACAAATACAACTCACATGTAAATTCTATTCGCAAGCATTATTTAGATAAGATACAATTCTGATCAACTTTTTTGTTCATAGATACAACATTCAAATTAACTTATCAAACAATTAGATGCCATTCGAATTACGCTTCAAGTAATTTGGTTACGATTATTAATCTCATTCAGACGTTTACAAACAGAAACACAAAAATATCGTCCACCACATTACACCTTTTTTTGTTTTACATTTATCAAATACATCATTAACGAAAAATAACACTTGTTCGATACAAACCAACAAAAATTACATTTTATCGGATTAAAAAAAATGGAATTTCTAATATAATTTCCTCCTATATTCCCTCGTTTCTGATCAACCAAACAGAACGTAACGATTTATAGCATAAAATCAAATATAAGCCTCTCAGACAAGAAGCAAAAATATATAATGAGATGTATATTAAAATTAATAACTCATACTCGTCAGCATGAAAACCATGTAAGCTACAATATCAGCAAGATAACCATGAAAGATATGGGAAAAAAAAATTGCATCGATTACAATATAAAACCCTAATTTCAACAATTGGAAGCTGAAAATTTACCGAAATGAACAAAAACTATATCAATTGGGAGCTTACAGAGAGCTGAATCTTGATCTGTTAAACTCGAGCCGCGGAAAACCAAGGGCGTCGAACGAGATCAGATAACCCAAATTCGCATGGAGAGAGGGAGAGGGAGACAGAGAGAGGGGGGGGGGGAGACAGAGAGAGACGGAGAGAGAGAGAGATACAGAGAGAGAGAACGTAGTTGGGGGAATAGGTGTGAGTGGGACTTTGTTGGTGACAGGCTGTCTCCAGCTGTGTATGTCCGAGCCTCTAGGTTCGGCTTTTCCTCGAGCCTACGTGGCAGTAGTCGTGGCGGCGTTTGCGGCTGTACATACTTTTTCCTTTTAAAAAAAAAAATTGTTTCTTAAACCATTTCAGAAGTGAATGGGCCTGTATGTTTGGTTGGACGGGGTTTTGTGCTCTATGGTGAGGATGGAACTGTCCTGGCCCAGTCAAGTCCATATTCATTTATGTGAAGTGCGGATGCCCCTTAGAAAATACATAAGATTTATGCTTGGTTTATTTTCACAAATCATCTTAATTTAACTCATTTTAATTTATCTCATTATTATAATTTTTATAAATTTTTATAATTTTTTCAAATTTCTATATAAAATAAAGTAAATAATTTAATTTTTTTAAATCTCAAAATAAAAATAAAATAAACAATTTAACTTTTTCAAAATTTAAAATAAAAATAATATTAAAAATATATATTCTAACAGTATTTTATTCAATTTTCAATTTTATTATCAACTCATCTCATCTGTGAAAACAAACGAGGCTTCAAAAATTCATAGTAAGTTTGAATGATGAGATGAGATTATTAATTTTATGAAATTTTCATAATTTTTTAAAATATTACTTAAATATAAAAAAATTAATTAATTTTTAACTTTTATATTTTTTATATAATCATTATAATTTTTATAAATTTTAAAATAAAACACAAAAATCAATACAACTTCATACTTCAATATTATTTTCAATGTGTGTTATTAGATAAACATTAAAAAAAAACTATTGTCAGATAATTATTAGTGCATCAACTAAACATTTGAAAAAATAGTAGTTCACAAAGAAAGATTTAAATGCAACTTTTATTTTTCTGGTTGAAATAAATGCAACTTTAATTAGTTAAACAAAAAGTCACAAATAAAAGGAAAACAGGGTGGAAACCTTAAACAACTTTGTTTTCAATTAATGAGGCAATAATTAGTGTATCTTATTGGTGAAATAAATTGTTTTGTGTGTGAAAAGGTAGGAGGAGGATCCATCTTATAGATTTTTGTGAACTTTATTAGTAGGGTAATAATTGCGGTAAATATCTATAAGTATATATAAAGTGCCGATAGCTTAACAACAATATTTTCGTCTAACTTTTTTTTTTTTAATTTTACCCTTAGCTTTATTTGACAATTACAGTTGTTTGCATTTTAATTTTCTTTTACCGACAGATAATTTGGTCTTCTTACCTTCACACCGACAATTTTACTTTTTCTTATTTTATTTCCAATTTTACCCCTTAATGGTTCGTTGTTCTTGGTGAGGTTTTGCTCAGCCACCTTGATTTTATTGTCTTTTTATGGTTAAAGGTTATCACTTAGTTTGACAAATTGAATCTGAGATTTAAATGTTAATAATGTCTTTCATTCCGTATCTTCTATTCTCTACTGTCTGTATTCTAACTTTCAAAAAAAAAATACGCTGGAGCAAGTTACTCGTTAATCTGAATCTCAGCAGTTGTAGATATGTTCTTATTCTCTCTCTCAGTACTGTAAGAATGAATTGTATTCTATGAATAAATTTGTTACAGTAAGTAATTAGATAATATGCATATGCATATGAAAATACAGAACGTAAACCCAACAAAAAAATCAAACACATCATACAAATTCATCTTTTGATTTGCTCGTATCTACTGAGAACACCAAGAAATAAAATAAAATAAAATAAAAAACACAGTTAGTGTGTAAAAGGAAAGAAAATACAGAAGTAAACCCAACAACAACAAAAAACTAACCTAAGTAGAGATATGTTGGTGGGGGAGAAACGTATAGGAAAACAGATCCCAAGTAGAATTTTTTGTTCAATAGATCTGAAAAGTACAAAAGTCACATAAATCAAAATTCAAAGAACAAGAAACGAAAGAGTAGAACAAATCAAACCCAACAAAAAAATAAATAAACTTGATTATAAGCAAGAAATAGCTCATGTAAGATTACAAAAGAGGGGAAACATTACAAATATATGAAATTAGAACACCTCCATGAAGATTACAAAATAGTTAAACAAACCCATCAACAATTGTTATTTAAAAACCCATCAACTACAAAGACATTAAACGCTATAAGCAAATTAAGTTCGGATAATCTAAACACATCACAAGAAATACAACAGAAGAGTAAAAAAAGTTTAATGGAAAAGAGAAAAAGCATGCGAATACAGATCCCAAAAATACAGATCTAATATATCAATCGCAAGACAGATCTGAAAAACAAGACAACAAAAGTAGTATACATCAAAAGCTAACAAGGAAAAAAAAAATAGAAGAAATGAAACACAAGCACAACAAATGGACTATACATCAAACACATGGACAAAAATAGAAGAACAACCACCAAAAAAAAAAAGCAGAAATGGAATGCGAGGAAAATAAAACAGTGGAATATATCGATCGCAAGACAGATCTGAAAAACAAGACAACAAAAGTAGTATACATCAAAAGCTAACAAGAAAAAAAAAATAGAAGAAATGAAACACAAGGACAACAAACGGAGTATACGTCAAACACATGGACAAAAATAGAAGAAATGAAACGTAGTATACATAAAATGCAGAACAACCACAAAAAAAAAAAAAAGCAGAAATGGAACGTGAGGAAAACAAAACACTGGAAGAAATGAAACAGAAGGGAAAAAAAAAACCTCGATCTGAAACGAAAAAACCCTAGAAACACAGTTCTGGAAAAAAAAATTTATTATACAGATCTGAAAAATAACAACAAAACAAAAATTAAAAAAAAAACAAAGAAAAACCAAACAGAAATGAAACGTGGTATACATCATGTGACGCCCCCAAATTCTGTTTGGGATCAGACGGACATTTGAAGCGTCGAGACATGCAACACAAGGTTAACTGCCCCCGTTCATGACATATAAGATGCAATATTCCTAACATGCATCTAACATTATGCAATATTCGCAGCGAATAATTTTTTTTTTAGCAATATTATGCACCAAACTGAAAATATCCCAAATACTTAAAACATACTTCATATATAAAGATCCATTGAATAACTAAGATTACAGCACTAGTCCAAAATAGTTATGATCCAAAAGTACTGGAGATGCAACTCCATCGTACAAGTAGTAATTTAACTACTATATTAACATTAACGACGCACCGTCGTTCAGTCGACTGTGTCTAGTTGGTCAGCTCCTGATCCTCTTTCAAGTCCTGTAACAAGATCTATCATTCGGGGGGAATGGTAGTTAGGACTACCATGGTGAGATTTGATTACAAATCTCAGCAAGTTAACAAAAAATTTTCACACAGGCTAATGATGCATGGATGACAGTAAAAGTATAAATGTATAATCAAATTCATAAGTAATTAAAGCATAACTTAGCGTACAATATAGCATAATTGACACAACTTAAATTGAAATATGAACTGAACTTGACTTGACATGAACTTGCTCTGAAACTTGAATTAACATGAAAAATACATACTCCACAGTTGTTGTAGCCCTATGTATTCTACGTGTAAATACATACTCTACAGTTGTTGTGGCCCCATGTATTCTACGCAAACTTGACTTAACATGAAAAACACATACTCCACAGTTGTTGTGGCCCCATGTATTCTACGCAAACTTGACTTAACATGAAAAATACATACTCCACAGTTGTTGTGGCCTCATGTATTCTACGTGTAAATACATACTCCACAGTTGTTGTGGCCCCATGTATTCTATACATCACAATGCAGTTAAATACATACTCCACAGATGTTGTGACCCCATATATTCTACACAAACTGAATGTACTCAATATGAAACATGACTAGAATACGAAAGGACTGAAGTCCTGACATAACATAACGTGATTTGAACATAACTTGAAATACATGACCAACTTGAGATAGAAACATTTCGTAACATGGCATAACATATAATAGACAATATATTTAACATGACATACTTGTAATGTACAGTAATACATGATAGAATATATTATGTAACAGATAAAAATTGATGACAGAATAAATTCTGTATAATAGACAATTACGTGATAACTTGGCATGACATGACATATATGATAACATACATACATACATTGTAGTTCCTTTACTTAGCACACATACACAGTAGACTGCTAGTAAGTTAAAAACTAACTTACCTCGATCTCCGCGTTTCTTATAAAACCTTAAGCGCGATCACGAGGAACTGTAATTAGTGATTCTAAAAGTTAGCATTAAATCACTAATAAATTACAATATGAAAAATACTAACTTAAAGAGTAAAATTTTCATTTTATTCTCTGCATGTAGGAAAATGACCGTTTTACCCATAACTTAAGGATTTTGCATACTAACTCCAGATGTTACCAAAATTTACATATATCATGTAAATTTTATCCTCAATTCAAATATCAATTTATAAAAATTTAAAACTAATCACAACTATTAAAACTCCATAGGGCCGAAATTCTCATATGTTATTTCCATTGATTTTTGTTTTCTAACTTGTTTTGATCAACATTTTGATTTATGACTTATAAATATGTGATATTCAAACCAAACCATCACATGGTTTAAAAAGATGTCCTAAAACATATATAAGCTTCTAATTCAAGATCACATGGTTAGAAATTAACCAAAACATAAATTTAGCCAAGAACATCCACACTTTGGCTTATCTGAATATTTCTTTGCATAAAATTTCATATCTTTGAAACTAACATCAAATATTTTCAAAATAATAATATAACATGTATATAAGATGTTTAGGATCCTCCAATAAAATTATCAAAGTCATTAGAATAGGTTTAGACCACCAAAGAGTTAAACTTTCTCAAAACAAAAATTGTTTTTCTTCTTCCAGTTTCTAAGTTTCTAAATGTAAGAAAATCTTTCATCAAAACTTTTAATCATGCAAAAATCCTCAACCAATAGTCATATATACATGTTAACAATACTTCATAAAAATTTCGGACCAATATCTATCCATTAGCTTGGTCAAAAACTCCAAACTATAACATATTCTCCAGTTTATCTCCCAGAATGACATTTCTATAGTTTACATAATATTTGGCTGACCAAATGATTTTCAAATGGGACAAATAAGATATCCATGTAAATTAGACTAAAAAAGAAACAACTTATATGAAGGAGATTTTATGATAAAACACTTACAAAAGCTTCGAAATGGGCGTGCAAAAGAACTCCTAAAAGCTGTCCGAGAGAAAGTGTTTGATATTATTTTAAATAAACGTGTAAATAAAGATAAGTTCGTGGGTGATGGCTGGAGATACTTATGGATGAGATAAGGAAGATGATAAGGTTGGAGTTGAGAGTTGAGTGTAGTTTTCTCCTACCCAAAATATCTATAAAAGATTATCTCATAATATTCTATCCAATAATATCTACAAAAATCAGTTTAAGATATTTTCCAAATGTGGAGTAGACTTGGAAGAGTTAGGTGGCTAAAATCTTTCCATGTGTCCAAATAAAACTTTCTAACTATCTCCAATAATTAAAAACACACTCCTGATACCACAGTGAGTAATAACATTAACTATACGATTAATAAATTCATGAAAACTTATAGGGTCTTCACGAGATTCTTAAAGTCAATAGAAATTTCACCGTTAAATTTCTAGTGGGCTATTACACATCAAACCCAGAATAACCACCTAATAAAAAAAGGCAGAAATAGAACATGAGGAAAAAAAAAGTGGAAGAAATGAAACGGAAGGGAAAAAAACAACGTCGATCTGAAACGAAAAAACCCTAAAAACACAGATCTCGAAAAAAAAAACTTTTTATTATTCAGATCTGAAATGCAAGAAATTTTTTTTTTTATTATACAGATCTGAAAAATACAAAGCTGAAGCGCAAGAAAAAAAAATTGTACATCTGAAACGCAAGGAAAAATAAAGCAGGAGAAGAACATTAGAGAAGAGACGGAAAATAACAAGAAAACAAAAATAAAAATAAAAAACAAACAAAAACCAAACAAACAAAAAAATGTAAAAGCAGGAAGATTGATCGCAAGAAAAAAATATCCTACATATCTAAAAGGTACAAAAGTAATATATATCAAACACCAAACAACAAGAAAAAAATAGAAGAAATGTAAAGAAAAAAAAATTCTACAGATATGAAAATGAGATGAACTCGCACGCAAGAAATCTCCATGTATATAAACAACCATAAACAATATAGATCTATAGATCTAAACAGAGAAAACGCAAGGAAGAAACGCAAAAAACCATAAACAACAATATAGATCTAAACTCAGAAAAAATAAACAAAATAAACACAAGAGAAGAGAAAAATGAGATGAGAGAAGAGAAGCTGTGCTAAGGGAAATGCAAAAACCAAAAGGAGAAGAAGAAAACTGAGAGAGAGACGAAAAGAGAAGAAGAAATCTGTGAGAGACAGACAGAGAAGACGGAAGAAGAAAGAAAACAAAGAAGAAACTGAAAGAAATGGAGAAGGAGAAGGAGAATGAGAAGCTATCGTGCGGCCGGGGAGAAGAAAACGAAATAAACGAAGAAGAAAAAGAAAGAAGGTAGGAAGTGTGCGGCTGAAGGAAGAAGAAATGAAAGATTTAAAGCCAGAAGGCCTGATGGCCAATACGACACCGCTAAGGGGAAAAACAGAGGGCTCGGTCTTCTCATATTTTAAGTGCATATATATATACACATATTATATCGAAACAAAGTCCTGAAGTGACGAAGGGTTAGTTGAATGGCAGTGGGCACATGAGTGGTTGGTTCCCATAATGGGTGTCATAAACTAAATCAAGTCTTGAATCCCATCATCGATTATCGAGTTGGCATGCATGGGTGATCTCCAGCGTTATTCACGTGCGATCGCTGTCTCTTTATTTCGTACTCCTGCTAACAAAGGAAAAAACACAATAAAAATAAATAAAAGTGAAATAAAAACATTACAACTAAATATTCATAAAATAAAATAATTAAAACTAGAGTGTAATTTAAATGAAAATAATGATTAATATCAAGAAAACACATAATTTAAATTATACAACTTAAAAATCATAAAACAATTTAAAATGTGAAAGATTAAATTAAAAATGTTGTAAAATTTTATTTGTCTTGATTTATATATTGATACTTAATTACATATTTAATAATAATATTTATAAAAAAATTTCATTAGTTTTGTATTAGTATATAGTTCGTTTAAATTTAATGTGTAAATTTTGCATAAAACTTTATTAAGAATTTAAAATGTTTTTAGCAAGAAAATCAACCAAAAAAATACTTGAATAAACTTTTTACAAACAGATCTGAAATAAACGCAAGAAAATCAACCAAAAACAGATCTCTTCAAATTTTTGTAGATGTGTTCAAACCTGTTTCTCAACCAAGCACCGTTGCCACGCCGGCCACACACACAGCTCCACGGACCACCAGTCATGGTGGGTTGCTAGCAGGGGCATATCTAGGAAGATGGAGAGAGAGAGAGAGAGAGAGAGAGAGAGAGAGAGAGAGAGAGAGAGAGAGATGAGGAGAACTGGTTTGTTGAAGATGAGAAGGGAGGAGAAGAAGAGAGGAATGTGAGTTGGTTTTGGGTTCTTGGAGAGAAATGGAAGATGAGATCAACGGAAGATAGAAGATGGAGAAAAAGTTTTGTCTCTTTGTTGGATAACTGGATAAGACCGACGGGTAAGGGGGTGAGGCTTGAATTTTTGGTCAAAAACTTGAGTTTTTAGTCATTTGCTTGTATGGATGGTGGAGATTGAGTGTGGAGAGATATTTTTCTCACTTGACATTTTAATCACTAGGATTAAACACAATATTATAATGAAAATAAATCTGATATTCATAATATTATCAATGAAGTTATTAAAAACAACATTAATAAAAAGTTTATTTATTGTAATAATTTATTTAGTAAAATTTTTAATTTTTTTATAAATATTTATTGAATAATGTTTTTTTAATTTTTATTAAATAAATAAAAGTATTAACAAATTTGAAATTAATAAAGATGCCAATGTCCTTACTAACATTATTGGTTATGGTTAATAAAACAAATAATAGTTCTATTAATATTTAATTCCATTTAATTTATACTTTAATAATTTATCCAACATTATTATTAGTATTCTAGAAGTTCAAAAATTCTTAATGAGGTGCTTTATTTAGATTTATTAATATCATGTCCACGTTTAAAATTAAAACATTATATATTTAATTATATTCATAAAACTTAATAACATATAGAAATATAGTTTATTGATAATTCAAATCAATTCATATACATCAAACCATTAACAATAAAGGGTTTAAATTTTTCTACTTAAAATATTTAATAATAGAGAGATTAATTACAGATTAATTTCTCTTGATTTATATATTGATGATTAATTACAGATTTAATAATAATATTTATAAAAAAATTTCATTGCTTATGTATTATTAGTATATAGTTCGTTTAAATTTTTTCACTTAATGTCTAAATTTTAAATAAAATTTTATTAAAAATTTAAAGTGTTTTTTCCTCTTAAATTTAAGTTTTAAATTTTTCTACTTAATATATCAATTCTACATAAAATTATATTAAGAATTTAAAACATCAAAAAAAATTTGAAATGTTGTAAAATTTTATTTGTTTTTAATTCATACATGAATAATTATAATTATTGTAAATTTAATGATAATGTTTATTTGGAATCAAATAGTAAAACACCATTACCATTTTGCTCACTAATCACTTCAAAGTTATGGTTATTAAGTTTTTATACATAAATATATTACTTAGTCTCTTTATTTTAAAAATTTGTTTGAAAAATTTTAAAAATTTCATAAACATTAATTTATTAACACAAATATTATAATAAAAAATAAAACAAAATAGCATTTCCATTTTTTGTAGTTTTTTATAGCTTTTTATCTTTTATCTTTTATATATTTTATTAATATCATTTTTTTTATCATTAAAATATTTTTTTATGTATGTTTTTTTTTATAGATTTGTGCTTTGCTTTTATTTGACTGTTCATCAATCTGGTTGTTATTAATTCACTGTGCTCACGTTATTCCTCTGTTTGTGCTTCACTTCCTGGTATGTTCATTTTTATTTCTCATTTGAAAAAACATTATTTAATTTTTTTTATATTCATATAAATTCGCTTGTAATTAAAATAAATTGATGATATTAATTTGATTTGTTTTAATTTATACATTAATAATTATTGCAAATTTAATAATAATGTTTATCATTTTTTGTTCACACATAATTTGTAAAAATTTTCCATTTTATTTAGAAATAATGTAAATGATAGCATGATTAATAAATAAAGTAATTTTTTATTATTTGCTTTCAAACAAACATTTAATTATAAGAATTCACACAATTGTTTTAAAATTAAAAATTTGCATTATTGTAGAATTTTATTTATAGTGAGGTGGGCTTGACTGAATGTTTTTTATAATTACTGGCACGTAATTTATTGAATTTTTAGAATTTATTTATATCATCTTTTTTTTATTGTTAGAATTTTTTTATGTATGTTTTTTTTTTACAGATTTGTGTTGTTGGTTTTATTTGATTGTTCATCAATCTGGTTTGTATCAATTCGCTTCATTTCTTTTCATACATTTATTTTATTTTAAGATTTGTTATCTTATTTGATCCATTTAATATGATATATGAGCAATTATTTTGAATTAATTATTTTCTTATTTTATTTGTAGTATAAATGTTTATGATATTTCTTATGCATATATATTGCCATATGTATATATCTATTCACATCTTTGATATATTTTCAATTTTTTTTAGATTACGCTCCAAAATCAACACAGAATTTAAAATTTTTCATAGCTTTATGTCGACTGGTAAGACAATATTATTAAATGCAAAAATATACTTAAACATTATTAACATAATTTTCTTTTTTATTTTATCTAACTTCTTTTATGAATAAATCCAGAAGAGAGGGAAAATAATCCACCAAGAAAAAATTGGTATAGTACCCAATCGAACGAAAAAATATAAGAGATCCGTTGAAAAGAAAGAAAGAGATATGCTGAATTGAAAAATCTTCGACATAATGAAATGTGAAGGCAAAGACAGTTTCAGAATGTCCTTTCTCCCACTTCAAACAACAATGAAGGGATTTGTATAAGAGAGATTGGATCGCCTTTGAATATCAACTTCTCTGAAATTAGCATTCATAACAATACCTCAATTTCAGTATAGACCCATCAGGTTCATTCGTAACTATTTCTTACTAAAAAAAATATTTCCCTCAATTCTTTTGTCATTCTATTTAATAAATATTAAAAAATATTTTTATAGCTTAATTATTTAAATGAAGACGAATTCAATTTTGAAAGAACGTCAACTTTCAATTTAGGTAATGTACAAACTAACACATTTTTTCGTTAATTTTTACATCAATATTTAATATTTTATCTTTAATAATTTTATTTTTTATTTTTTTAATATAAGAAAACGACAAAGAAGATCTCCTTGTTTTAGACAAATATTACACAGTACGATTCTTAAACTAAATTATTTACCATTGGTACCGTCATGTAAATATTGTGGAGTAAAAAAATTTTATCATGAACCAAATGGTTTTTGTTGTGCTGATGGAACCATATCGTTAGCTTTTAGTCAAGTTCCTAATGAACTGTGACGCCCCCAAAATCCCCACGCCCGAACACGGGGAAATTGAGACGTCCGGATGGTGACAACCCGGGTCACCATCCCATCGACGGGTGCCGAGTGTGTGCAAGGCAACAGATGTGTACAGAGAAACACGCAGCGGATAACGAAAGTCAAACTAAGTACCAGAATTTCTCTTAACGTAATACAAGCTGTTTAAAACCTACGTACATAAAATATTACAAGCACAAATACAGTTTTAAACAAATAAAAAGATAGCATCAGCAACCCGGCGGAGCCGCATCCTCGGGCTCAGCCTCCTCCTCTTCGTCTTCTAACTCTGTACCAAAAGCTACGGAACCACGAATGGTACCGCAGGTAAGTAAAACCCAAACACTACCAGATAAAAACACATAAAACTCAAATAAATGCATGAAACATGCCCAATGCACAAAGCCCATAAAAACCCAAGTTTTCCACACACGCCAAAAACCCATTTGGCCCAAAAGCATATCATTTCTGAAAAACACGCCAAAAGTCACATTTGGCCGCCAAAAGTCCATTTGGCCCAATATCTCGCCAGAAGTCCATCTGGCCCACGCCAAAAGTCCAATTTGGCCTCATAAACCATTATCCAATTTTAACCGTATGCACCATGACCTCCCCTAGGGGTCACCCGCACACCCTGGCTCCGGTGTCACACCGTAGAGTACCACCACCCATGTGACACCTAACGAGCGATGTCCAATTCCGCGCCTCCCGCGCGTGCGTAGCCAAGCATCCTCTAGCCCTCGCCAGCGAAGGGCCACGGAGTCGGTGAGTAGGGCGATGCCCGGTTCCGCGCCCGGCGCGTTCGTAGCCAAGCATCCCCTAGTCCCGCTCCCGTCATCTCTCTCGACAACTCAGGGGACATCACTCAGTTTATTCCGCTCCCGAGTGACCAGAGGAGCTCCACCGAGATAATAACCCATCCTGGCTTGGGCTCGTGATACACACGCACCCGTAAAGCCACTCACGCCAATACACAGGCTTTTCACACGTGGACAAAAACACACATGCATGCACCATGAAATGCCAAATCAATGCATAATAAAATAACCAACCAACATAAATCAATTAAACAGACAACTCCGTCCTCCATCCATCCGACCCCCGAAACTCCTCGGACTCAGTCCGGAATCAACAACCAACAACAGTAAATAAATTGAATGAGCAATATATATTAAAATCTGAAAATAGGGTTTGGAAAATACTTACAGCGCTATATGGCAATTTTAGAAAACAAGCGGCGTTGCAACGGCGGAAAAACAGCAACGTCACAGTGAAAATTCACTGTGGCCGTGGGTCCGAAAAACCCACTTTTGAACGGGGACAAACTAGGACACGAGATTGATGGGGGATGGTCAAGGGATGGTTGTGAAGCTAATGGAAGTGACGGACGGCCGTGGGTGGCGGCGGAATGGCCGGAAATGGCCAAAAAGAGCAAATCGGAAAACAAGCTCGTGGGAGCTGCTCCGGTGGTCGTTGGAGGCCGGAAATGGGTGGGTTAGGACGGCAAGGGACCGGTGATGAAGTGGTGAAGAAATGGTGGCCGGAGGTGGAGCGACGGCGGCGGATCGGAGTGAAATCCGTGGAGGCTTGTTGGGCTTTTTCCGGCCAAATGGCCGGCCGGTTGGGGGTGGTTTTCGGTGGGGAGGCGCACCGGAGGGAGGGGAAGAGAATGGGACTGGTGGGGGTCCGGTTGGTGGCCGGACGGCGTTGGGCTGGAGGAGAGAGAGGGACGACGTGGGGGGGAGAGGGAGGAGAGAGAGCTCGGGGGGGGGGGGGGGGGGGAAGCCGATCGGGGAGAGAGAAAAAGAGAGAAAAAAAAGAAAAGAAAAGAAAAAAAAAAAGAAAGAAGAAGAAAAAAAAGAAAAAGGAAAAAGAAAAAGAAAGGAAAAAGGGAAAAGATGTAGGGAAAAGATGAGGTCCAATCCTCATTTCGGGAAGCAAAACTAACCCGCCAAAAAGATTAAAAACCACAAAACAACTAAATAAAACACAACATCAAATAAACTAAATTAAATTGAAAACCAATTTTAAAAACGCGAAAAAATTAAAATAAATAGCTAATATATTAATTAAAATAAAAACAAATATTTCAGCGAAAATACACTAAAAAACGGGTCATCACATGAACTTTATCAGTTATTTACTTCTAATTCAAATGAATCTGAAAATTTTGGTACATATGTGGGTACATATAATAATAAATTTGTCTTTACATCATTTGGAGTTAAGTTTGATACAAATTTATGTAGAAGAAACAGAGGAATTTATACATTTAGAGTTCAAGGACAAATCTATCATTACATTAATGATTTAATTCCTGAAGATGGATGTCCTTTGTACTTGCAACTATACATCTATGATACTGAACATGAATTAGAAAATCGTGTTAATGATGCAGAAAGATTAAATGTTTCTATTATTAGTCAATTAATAACTATACTCAAAGTTAATCCATATAGTCATTTTTTTCGAAGTTTGAGCAACATTCCAAATCTCGAAAATCATGTAATTCACATAAGATCATACGTTGGATTAGATCAACGTGTTTATAATACCCCGTCAGTATCACAAGTTGCAACTATTTGGACTGAATCTGACAATTATGCAGAAGAAACAAATCGAAATATTATTGTTTTTAGTCATACAAGTCAAAATCATATTGTTCAATATTATTTTGGTTGTTATGATCCACTACAATATCCATTATTATTTCCTCTTGGTTGGCATGAAGGAATCGAAAAAATAAAAAAAGGAACAATATTACTAAACAATCAAATATCAACACTAAATGATCTACACAAGTTAAATAATGCAGAGGAACTATTTCGAAATGAAGAAATTGTTTCGAAGAAGAAGAAGAAACAACCAACAATTTCATGCCGTGAATATTATTGTTTCAAATTACAAATAAGACAACATAACAAATTAATTTTATTATTATCTGGTCGTTTATTACAACAATTTGTTGTTGACATGTATATTAAAATTGAAACATCAAGATTAAATTATTTTCGTTCAAAACAACAAGAAATTAGATCAGATATATATCAAGGTATTGTTGATAGTATTTCAATTGAAGAAACTAATGTCTCCAAAATTGGAAAACGAATTATCTTATCTTCATCTTTTATTGGAGGTCCAAGAGATATGCGCAAGAGATATATGGAAGTAATGATATTAGTTCAATGTTTTGGAAAACCTGATATTTTCTTAACTATGACATGTAATCCAAGTTGGAAAGAAATTTTAGATGAATTGAAACCACACAAAGAAGTTCAGAATCGTCCTAATTTAATTGCACGAATATTTAAAACAAAATTAGAAGATTTAAAAAATGAATTATTTAAACAATAAATTTTTGGTAAAGTTGCAGCATATGTTTACACAATTGAACATAAAAAAATGGGCTTACCACATGTTCATTTCTTAATAATACTACAAAAAGATTGGCGAATTTATGCACCTGAATCTTTCGATGAAATTGTTTCAGCAGAAATACCTGATAAAATAAAAAATGTACACTTATATAAAACTGTTGTTAAACATATAATGCATGGTCCTTGCGGAATATTAAATCCAACTAATATATGTATGAAAAAAAAATGGAATTTGCAAAAATCAATATCCCAAAAAATTTACATCTAAAACAACTATTGGAATTGATTGTTTTCCATTATACAAACGTTCTAATGACGAAACAATTGTGAAAGTTAGAGGGCAAAATTTAGATAATAGTTGGGTTGTACCATATAATCCATATCTTCTTTCAAAATTTAATTGTTATATAAATGTTGAAATTTGTTCTACAATCAAAGCTGTCAAATATTTGTATAAATATATTTACAAATGACATGATCGTATCGCTTTCAATTTAATTAACGACGAAAATAACCAACAAATTGATGAAATTGAACAATTTCAATCAGGTAGATGGATTACATCACCTGAAGCTACATGGAGAATATATGGTTTTGCACTTAACGAAATGTATCCATCAGTTTATAGTTTACATTTGCACCTTGAAAATCAACATTTAGTAACTTTTCGTGCACATGAAAACTTAAACAACATTTTAAATTCAGATTTGTCAACAAAATCAATGTTAACTGAATTCTTTTTAACAAATCAAATTGATCAAAATGCACGTAATTTATTGTACAAAGAATTTTCTGAAAAATTCGTTTGGAATCAACAATATAAAATTTGGACTCCAAGAAAAAAAAAGAAATGTTATAGGCCAAATTGTTAGTGCAAATCCAATTGAAGGTGAAAGATATTACTTGCGAATATTATTGAACCACATTAGAGGGGCAAAATCATTTGAAAATTTAAAAACAGTTAATGGTATTGTTGTGCCCACATTTCGTGAAGCAGCTAATTTACATGGTTTATTGAACAAAAATAGTAGTTTAGAAGAATGTTTAGAAGAAGCTTGTTTATACCAAATGTCAAATAGTTTAAGACGTCTTTTTGCAACAATTTTAGTATATTGTAATCCTACAAATCCAAAAGAACTTTGGGAACGATTTGAAAAAGAAATGTCTGCAAATTTTTATTTAACAAATACAACAGCAGAAAATATTAAAAAAATGGTATTACAAAACATCTCTTTTACGCTTGAATTAATGGGAAAGAATATAAATATGTATCATCTTGCTTCAATTAATATATTCTCTGACGATGAAGAATTTAGATATCAAGAAATTGATGATGAATTAACTCTTACAATTCCACAAGAAGATCTGCTTGCATCAAATCATTTAACTTCTGAACAAAAACATGCATATGAATTAATTCTTGAGACTTTACTTCTCAATAAACCTCCTGAATTTTTTATTGATGGTCCTGCTAGCACTGGAAAAACATTTCTATACAAAACACTTATTACTGAAATTAGATCAAAACATATGATAGCACTTGCAACTGCATCATCTGGTATTGCTTCATCAATTTTACCTAGAGGCCGAACTGCACATTCACACTTTTAAATTCTATTGAATATAGAAAAAAATAGTACATGCAATGTTAGCAAACAATGAACTCTTGCTGAATTATTGCGTCTTGCAAAATTAATTATATGAGACGAAGCACCTATGTCTGAAAAACATTCCATAGAGGCAGTGGACAAGATGTTACAAGATATAAATGATACAAACCTTTCTTTCAGTGGAAAAGTTATTGTTTTTTGCGGAGATTTTCGTCAAGTATTACCTGTAATTCGAAAAAGCACAAAAGAAGAACAAATTGATGCAAGCTTAGCTCGTTCTCCTTTATGGTCTTCTTTAATCAAGATTAAATTAACAGAAAATATGAGATCTAGATTGGATCCTGATTTTTGTTGTTATTTAATTGAAGTTGGTAATTGTAATGAACCAATTATTGTTAACGATATGATCAAAATTTCAGTAGAAATGCTTATTCAATATAACAATGATGCCGAATCTTTAAATTGTTTATTAGAAGCTATTTTTGAAGACATATCAAATTATTTAAACAATTTAATTGGAATGACAAATATAGCTATATTAACACCAAAAAATCACTCAGTTGATGAAATAAATGCCATAATCATTGAAAAATTCCCTGGTGATATGGTGCGATATTATAATTTCGATGAAACAATTGATACATCTGAACAAGGTGTAATGAAAGATTTTTTAAACACTTTAACACCAAATGGATTGCCACCACATGAATTATTGCTAAAAAAAAATTGTCCCATCATGTTACCTAGAAATATAAATCCTTCAGAAGGTTTATGCAATGATAAACGATTAATTTGTTGTAATTTTAATCGTAATGTTATTGATGCAAAAATTTCAGTTGGTCATCACAAAGGGAAAATAGTTTTTATACCCAGAATTCAATTCTTACCATTTATAAATGAAAATAATGGTTTTCCATTTAAACGAACACAATTTCCTATCAAATTAAGTTTTACAATGACAATAAATAAATCACAAGGACAAACATTAAATTCTGTCGAAATATATTTACCTGAACTAGTAGTTTCTCATGGACAATTATATGTAGCATTATCAAGAGCGAAAACTGCCAATTTAGTAAAAATTCTTATAAGACCAACTACAATTGATAACTATGAAAAAAATTGTACAAAAAATATTGTGTATAAAGATTTTTTAAAAATAACAAACTCATTATAATCCTATATAAATAGTCATATTTAATATTTCTTTTAGTTTGCTCAGTTGATGTTTTTCAAATATTGTTATCATTTATACATTCTATTGTTTTTCTAATTATATTATACAGTTTATAATATATATAATAATACTTCTCTATATTCTAATTTGTAAGCACAGCAAATATGCGAACTGTTTATGTATCAATCAATGACATTACTCCAGCTACCAAAAATTGGAAAGTAAAAATGCTCGTTGCAGAAAAATCTCCAAAAATGATTGCACGAAACTCAATAACAAGATATCAGAACCTCACATTGATAGATCCTCAGGTATGAATCATTTTGTATTTATTATATTTTATACATTTTAATCTACAAACATATTTTCTTATTGTATTTATTATATTATATTTACTATTAATATATAAATATTTATTTCTTTAAATTCAATTGATTAATTCTTTAATTTCTTTTTTATAGGAAAATCGTTTACAAGCAGTAATATTTAGTAAAGATATCGATCTGCGCGATGATACATTGCAGGTTTTTCAATCTTATTAGATAGGCAATGCATATGTGAAAACAATAGATCCAAGACACCAAATCGAATCACATGAATATCAATGGATCATCAATTCGAAGACAATTATTGAAAATGTTGAAGATGACGAACCAGTGCTAAAGGCTCCGAAGTACAATATCATCCCTTTTAATGAGCTTGACGCTTATAAGGATACTGATTCTGAAATAGGTAATGATTATATAAATAATTATTATATATATTTATATACTTTCGTTTCATTACGAACTAACGAAAAATATTTTGTTGAAATAGAGATTCTAGCTATTGCAATCCAAATGATGCCACCCAGAGAAGTCAACACTGTTAATGGAAAGATAACAGTTCAAGATATACAACTAATTGATGAGAGGTTTAAGCATATCTCTAATTACATTTATAGTATTTTTTATTTAACATATTATAATATTATTATTATTACAAACTTAATTCTATTTCTAATTTGTATAGCCTTAAGCCTTTAAGTTTAACAATGTGGGCTCGATTGGTTGATGATGAATGCCAACAAATTTCAAACATCATTGCAACAAAACCAATAATTCTCAAAATGCGAATTAAAGTTGGTTCTTATAATGGTATTTTTCATTCAAAATAATACTTTTGTTGATTATTTATCATGTATTTATATATTTGTTAACACATATTTATAATACAGGTCTATCTTTATCATCATAACAGACGAGCATGTTTACCATCGATCCTCTTTTACCAGCTGCGGTTTCGTTACGTACATGGTAAATTATCTTTTTAAAATAATTATTTCAATAATTAATTTTATAAAATCTAAATTATTTATTGTTTCATTCATTATGAAATAATATTGTATAATTTTAACATATATTATCGTTTTTTTATTACGAACATCGTTTTAATTATAAATGTAACTTTTTTTATTACATACATTGCTTTAATTATTAATATAATTTTTTAAGGCAACCCAAAATGATGCATTACTACAAGAAATCATTGCCAAGGGTTTCAATACATCAACAGGATCGAGTTCAAGCAATGCCATGCAAACAATGACAAAATTTTCTGAAATTGCTGAAATTATAGATTCTGCAGAGACAATGATGGTATAATTTTCTTTTTTAAAACTAAATTATTTCATTCTATTTAAATTCATTTTATTGCTACATTCATAACTACAAATTTATTTTTTCATTTTTAATGCAGAAATCGATATTTACAGTTAAAGCAAAATTTTTACTGCTCGACTTGCATCAACCGTTCTACTATTTGTCTTGTGTCAACTGCAATAAAGCAACTGGATATGATTATAATGAAAAATTCTTGTGTAACAATTGTAAAAATATGAGCATTGGATAACCGTGGTAAAAATTTTACTTCAATAGTTTAAATTATCATTTTTTACATAATAAATATAAAATAATAATTATAAAAATTATGCAATAATAATATTCTCATTAATTATAGTTCTCGAGCATATTTGGAAATAGAAGATGACACAGGATGTATAGCAGTTGTTGCCTTTGGATTGGTGGCAGAAGAAGTTCTGAATTCGACAGCAGTTGATCTATTAGAGCACACAAGCGAGGTAAAAATTCTCTTTATAAATTTATTAAAAAAAATCTATTACATTATGTTCTATATTTTTTCATTATTATAGGAATATTTACCATATCTAGCAAATATTGCAACTGCACTTTTAGAAAAAGAATGGATTATACACTTGTGCGCAGAGATGAATCGATATGGACAATTATGACAGAACAATCTCAATGTTCTCTCTGTTGAATCTATAAATTAAGTTGCATTATAGATACTCTAAATCCTTTTTTGTTAAATGAGACACTATCTTGTATAATTATATGTATAATTATATATATAACTATCTTGTTAAATGAGACACTATATGTATAATTATATACTTAAATGAGACATTATCTTGTATATAAACTTTAAGTTTGTTTCTTTACTTTCGAACTTCTTTACTGTCTAATATGTCGCGTTTATTTTTTTCTCATTTTGAAATTTATTTTAACTTTTCAAATGATGATTTATTGGGTTATCTTTTGCTTTGTTTAAATTTTTTTTGGAAAGATTATTCATTGTGTTCACCTGGGTTCAAAACTTGTGAAAATGACCCTTAATTAGAAACTAATTGCTAAATGTTTATCATACTAAAATTGAGGATTTACCTGAATTCATAAGGCATTTAAATAGGGTATATCAGTAAGAGGCAGATAAATATGATTGAAAGACAGTTGCATAATAGACAAGTAGAGTTATAATAAAGCATAAGGTTTTAAATTAGTGTTGTTAGGCACTACAATTTGAATAATGGGAAATAACTAATTTATCATTGAAAGCCATATGTAAAAGGTAGTTTCCGTTTAATTGTTCTCAAATTGTAAAATTACTTTGTCACACTTCGAAAGTAATTTTCTTATTCATTTCCGAGACCAACATAGGTGTTAAAAATTATATTGACTGACTATGTGAGCCTCTAAATGATTATAAAACTAAACGTCGATCTGTTTGAATTGAGTAAATATTAATTTGTTTGAATTATGACCCATTGCATCACAAATATATTTCCAGTGTTGACTTTTTTATACAAACATATATGTATAAAAATTTATATACCAATATTGTAGTAATACTTGTTATATTCTACAAAACAATATGGCAGATTATCGAACCAGAATATTTTAAACTTCTATTGCATACATCCACAACATTTAACATTTATAATCTTCTCGTTCAACAAAAATTCTTAGATTTCTTTTTATTAATATTTATTTTACAACATAGTGTGAAAGGTTATACAATTTTTTATTTTCGTCATTTTCTTTGATTAACAACCAAATTTATGTCCGTCACTAGGCAAACGTCCGAAGGACGTTGCGTTTCCTAATATATATATATATATATATATATGAGAAGGGCAAGGGGATTTTTTCCGAGCTTGAGACTCAGGAGCGTAGGCTCAAATTCGAGACAACTAGTAACCCATCGGCCCACAAAACGCCCCCAAACCCAAAAGGAAGGGGAACAAGGGATACACTGATCTAGCTCTTCCCTATGCCACTTAGCTCCAACGAGTTTAAACGTGCGATTAGACGATACATCTAACGAGGAAACTCTTAATCCCCTGACAGCAAGTAACGAGGAAGGTGAGATTCAATGTATCACACTTGCCACCAAGCAAATGAGATAGAAGACCATATCGTATTTATGACATCTAACTGAGGGTACTGTGGAAGCAACAAGTAGTTCTGATACAGAGAATGTGTATTTGACTCCACAAATTAGGTATATAAGCCGATCCCTAAATACTATAAACTCTTTCTGAACTTTCTACTTACTTATACTCTGCTTTAAGACGATATTGATTTTGACATCGAAGAATCTCCAACCACCACTATGTCCCCATCTCACTATGTTTTTTTTTGTGCCTGCAGGCTCAACACTGAAGACCCGACTGAGAGTTTGGTCTAAAGGCGTGCAAAACACAACGTTAACAAGAAAAATAATTATATTTATCATTTACACAGACCATACATTACACTTATTTTATTTTATTTTCATTTTTGTTATAACAAATATGTGGTATATGGATGATAAGTAAAACAATTTAATTATTTTAATAAAAAAATATTAAAATATATAAAATGTAAAGTGTATAATGATAAGTAATATCTCTCATATGAGAAACACTACTCCCATATAAATTTTCTATCAGTGCTTTTATTTTTATTTAATGGTTAAGAAAATATTTAACAATAATTTTATAAATTTTATTATTATTTTTAAATGATTAAAAATGAAAAAAATGATTTACACTTTATGATACCGAATTTTTGGTGGGAGTAGCAGTGATATATATATATATATGTATGTATATATGTATTATGTATTACGTAGGTATGTGTTGTGATTCAATCCTTCCAGGGCCTTCAAAATCTTCTAGCGCCAACCTAATATGTTTTCGAAAATTCTAATAACTTATCGAACTCTTTTTCATTATTTACAGCTATAACATATGTCATTAAAAATACCAAAAAACAGCTATTATTGTGGTTTTGACCCTTTGGGAAGGGAGCATTGTAAAGTAAAGGACAGTCCTTTCATGTTATAATATCATCGTCTAAACTCAAATTTCAATCAGTATCGTTATTATTGTTCTTCAAGGATTTTAGTTCGCGATCAGCTTACAGAAGCAATCCACAAAAGCTATTCAGATTTTGTGAATACTATTCCATTGAGAAATATTTTTTGCAGTCGGCGTGCAGTCGACTGTAAAAAAAAAATTAATACGAGACCTACATGAAAAAAAAAAATTATTTTTATAATTTTTTATAATTCATGTAGGTTCTCTTGAATATTTTTTTATTCATTCCATACAGCCGACTGCACGCCGACTGCATCTGGTGACTGTATGTAGCAAAGCCCTATTCCATTTACCTTTACAGCCCTGACCTCTCCTTCATGATTTTTTAATTTTTTAATTTTAAATTAATAATAATCTAATTATACAAAATTACTTAAATTTAAAATAGAATAAAATAAAATAACATTAGATATCATAAAATCCACACCATGAAATGGACTGTTCCGTCACGGAAATCATAAAGACTGGATTTTTCGGAGGGCAACCCCACACGTTGCAACGTGGCACCACGTCCGATCTCCTCCCATGCCTTTCAGTTTCTGTGCAAGTACCACATCGATCCTAGCCTGTGTTACTGTGTAGTGTGTACCTCTCTCTCTCTCTCCGTTTCCAGAAACGGAGAGTATTTAAACTACGGCCAAACTCATTTCGACTTAACACCGAAGCTTTCTTCCAACATCAAGTATCTTTTGGCTATACGTATTTTTAGGGACACCCAGATCCAAATCTCTCCCTCTCCCTCTCTCTCCCCTCCATGCTTATTTCCTGTGCCAACTCACGTTCCGAGTCCAAACATTCTCGTAATATCTGTTCTCCAATTAATATATCGCATCTGGTTGTGCTAATTCAGGGTTTTGTTTTGGAAATGCTGGTTGCATCGTTCTCATTTCGGTTCCCCTTTCCGGGGGGCTATTTGTGAGTTATTGGGATCTGGGTTCTTGTAGATTTTCGAAATAGGCGTTTAGGGATTCTTAATTTACGTTTGAGCTGTTTGCTTTTTCGTATATTTCCCTTAATTGGGTTGCATGTGATTGAGTTTTCTTATTTGGTGAGCTGAGGTTGTTGTACATTTCACATTAGGCCTTTGGGCTCGAATTATCGCATTGTTGTTCGTTATTTATTGTGCTTCTCGTTGCTTTTTTTTTTTCTTTTTTTTCTTTTCTGATTGGGGATCTGGGTTCTCTCTCCTTTACCTTGGTTTTGGAAAAGATGAGCTGCATACCTATTGGCAATTGATATCCTAGGGACCAAGAGTTACTTTGAAAGTCTGGTTAGGAGAGCACCATATCGATAGAAGAATTCTCAGTGCAGATATCACACATACAAGGAGCATTCTGTCAATGCAGAGGGAAAGTTAGTCGGATTTTGGGCTCGATGCCGCTAGAACTGAATCAGGAAAAACTGCATTTTGCATCAGGAATTCAAATTACTGAATGAAAGGACTTGGATAGGTTATTTGTGTTTAGGAACAGGGGATTGTGAAGTTGAATTATGGGCATCATTTGCTCCAAAGGATTTTTCCCACACGAATACGTACCTGAGAGTCGTTTGAGAAATAAAGCATTGAAAGCAAACAAATCTGCTAAGAGGTTAGGTGCTTCCCTGAGGAGAGAAGAACATGTGGTGGAGGGTGATAGTATTGGAAATGATGCCACTGTACGGTTGATAACCAATCCACCAGCAGAACTTGCAGGCTCGACGCCCATTTTGTGGGATGAGGGGGAGAAGAAGGTGCTGGTTAATGAGAAACCCGGGAAACAACAGCTTCAAAGACGGTTGACAATGGAAGTTGGGTTTAGCGGAGGACGGGTACATCCTAAGATGTCTAGAATAGGTAGTTTCCCCCGTGGGGAGAGAGGAGCACAAGTTATTGCTGGATGGCCTTCTTGGCTAAGTGCAGTGGCAGGAGAAGCAATCAATGGGTGGGTGCCCCGAAAGGCCGACTCGTTTGAGAGGTTGGACAAGGTCAGTTGGCTATATCTACATCCATACTTTTGATCGCTCATTCATTGTATTGATTCTAATGTTGTCTCCTATCCTAATGAAATTAGAATGTACGAAACCCATGTAACTTGTTAAGTGTGATTATTACCAATCAATTCGGGCACTTGTATTTTGATGGTTCTAATCTCCTACTACATTACAGACTATATGATGATAGAGCTCTATAATTCACTGTCATAGAGCTCTATGACAGAGAAAATCAATTTTCTTTATTTCTGAGCTTCAGGTAAGTGTATTTACTCAGAACGGCAATCAAGAAGAAATTTCTAATTTCTTGCTCTTCATGTACCTATCATTATCGCTTTTGTTTGTTTTTACTGATCACTAATTGATTTTTCTACCATTGTAATGCATCACATTTGTCAAACTGAAGGATTAACTCTTCTGCCTAGAAATGAAAGGACAAACTTTTCCTATCCATCGGTTTTTCTTTTTCTTCTTGGTTTAACCGAGACTTCAGATTTAATATGGTGGAGATTTGTCTTAAATTGGTGATGAGAATACAGGCGATGATTTGTTGAACAAAATGTGCCTTTAGGTTACTCATGGAAAACAAATATTTTAGTGGACTGACAATGAAGTCAAGTCTCAGAAAAAGTTGTCAGATGTAAATGAATCATTAGTATTCCACTTAGATACATGTAATTTCTTTTTAAAATTTATATCGACCCTTGAGTACTTTCACACATTTGATTGGGTAAAAAGAAAAAAGAATTATGTGTGAATCTTCTCACCTGATATTCTGGGCAAATGTCCCATGCTTATCTATTATCATTTTTTTTTTCTTTATATTAGTCTAATTGTCTTATCTGTATTTCAGATTGGACAAGGAACTTACAGTAGTGTGTACAAAGCTCGTGATCTTGAAACAAACAAAATAGTTGCACTGAAAAAGGTGCGGTTTGCTAACATGGATCCAGAAAGTGTTCGTTTTATGGCAAGAGAAATTATCATTCTGCGTAGACTTGATCACCCAAATGTCATGAAGCTTGAAGGCCTGATTACCTCAAGGGTGTCTGGTAGCTTATACCTTGTATTTGAATATATGGAGCATGATCTTGCTGGACTCATGGCAACAACTGGGATCAAATTCACTGAAGCACAGGTACCTTCTTTTATTTTGCTAATTAAACAGCAGTTGGTAGAAAAGCTTGATGATAAGAACGTAAAATTTGTCACTTACAAATCCAAGAAAAAAGGAATGTAAAATTTGCCACAAATTTGAAGTTTAAATTCGGCTTCCATCAGAATATATGGCAAATATGTTCTAATACGGAACATGTTATTGAGTATTAGTCAGGTTATAATTTGCATAGTTCAGCACCCATGATATAAAATTTACTCCGTGAGATTTTAATTTGCACGGTTCAGCACCCACAATATAATTTTTACTCCCCTTCTTGCCCAGAATTCAACCTCCTCAATGGCCAAGGTTGCCCCTGGATGCACCATGAACTTGGCATTTAATATCAATAAATGGTTTAGTGACTTAATCTGCTTTGCGTTTGGACGGTTTCCAGGATCCCTTGTCATAAAAAAAAGAAAAGAAAAGAAAGCTTTAGTCTGCTGGGCTGTCTCATAGAATTTTCATGTATTAAGTATTCAATTATGTGCCTAAAGCTATACAATTTTGATTATGCTCAAGAAATTTCTGTTCTTAAATACTTGATAGATTCTACTTATAAAATAAAAAATGCTTGATGGATTTGTTCGGTTACAAAAGAAAATTCCATGCCATCCATGCGTCCCCAAGCAACAAGCAAGGCGGCTGTATAATCTCCTAAATTCCTGAAAGGACTCCTTCTCTTTGGAGTTGAAGTTGAAGAATGATAAAACGGAGGGCTCCTAGGATATTCGAGTTTCAACTCTTGTATTTTTTATATTTATAAAAAAAGTATTGTTGAGAAGGGAATACAACTTTCTTTAGCTGATTGTGGATTGAGGTTGAGTCCGATCATTTGACACTGACCAGGCAACATTTACATCTGTAGGCTATCTAGATTCTGCTTTAGTTGGCTCTGATATGAGCTAGGTTCCCCTTTGAAAACAGTCTCTGCAGAAGGGAAGAACAAAATGGTGTTGAAATTTATGTGCTCGATCTAGATCTACTTGGCATATGGAAATAAGTACAATACTTTTTCCTAATCTGGTAAAGAAGTGTTTCTTGAAAGTTCTTTAAGCCATCACAGATGTGATCCAGTTTCACTTTTGCTGCTACTATATTGCACAAGCTCTATAAACTATTTCCAGAATCTCGTTCTATTCTTTAACTTGTCTTCTATCTGGAGCAGCCTACTTTGTAAATATGAAATGCTAAATGCCATCTAGGGAAGTCACAAGAGGAAAACTGAAAACAGAGTTATATATTACATAGTGAAGGGGAAAAGAGTATATAGCTTTGTTTTCATTTTTCCTCTGATGACCTGGCTATACATGCCTCTTGTGAGTTTGTATCACGTGTTGACTGTCACTGTAATATATCCTCATTTGATGGCATTCCTTTTCCTGATGTTTTTTCTATTTATCACAACTGAAGTAAAATTTGTTTTCTTCTGTGGTTTATATATTCTTATATCGGAGTTTATGGTTTGGTCTGCAGATCAAATGCTATATGCAACAACTACTTTGTGGACTTGACCACTGTCACAGTCATGGTGTTTTGCACCGTGACATCAAAGGTGCAAATCTTCTGATTGACCATAATGGCAATCTAAAGATTGGTGATTTTGGGTTAGCTACCTTTTTCCAACCCCATCAGAAGCAGCCTTTAACAAGTCGGGTGGTAACTCTATGGTACCGACCGCCCGAACTTTTGCTTGGTTCTACAGACTATGGAGTTGCGGTGGATTTGTGGAGTACTGGTTGCATTCTTGCAGAATTATTTGCTGCGAAGCCTATCATGCCAGGAAGAACAGAGGTACTTTTCCATCTTTCTTTTTAATTTATGACTTGGAAACTCACCAAGGCAGGCCCTTTGACCCACGTCTGAGGAGTAATCCCGGATACACGACTCCACCTGCCAGAACCATGTGTCGTGTAATCCAAGAGGGCTCCTAGTGTGGAATCACACCCAGGATGTCCGAGTCTGCAGCTCATCCCAATCCCAAGCCCTCCCTTCTGACCACTAGGCTGCATCCTAATTGGTCTTGAATATTTAGAAATATGCCAGTGTTACACTGAATTAGATGTCCTGAATCTCTACCGTGTCAAGAGAGGTGACTTCAGGAGGTTTCTTTTACTTAACAGGAGTTCAGATTTTGGTTTCGGGAACATCATGATATTATTTATCCCTTTTAGGTTGAGCAACTACATAAGATCTTCAAACTTTGTGGGTCACCTTCTGAAGAGTACTGGAAGAAATCAAAATTGTCACATGCAACCATCTTCAAACCTCAACATCCGTACAAGCGTTCAGTTGCTGAGACATTCAAGGACTTCCCTACATCTGTATTAGCCCTCTTAGATGTCCTTCTTGCAGTAGAACCTGAGGGTCGCGGAACAGCTGCTTCTGCTCTCCAGAGTGAGGTAAATATGAGTATTCTTATGCTCTCTAAAGCAGGCTGTACATATGCATTAGGTAAATCTTTTACAATTGTGAGCCTCCTCAGGAGTTTAGACTTTACACTTTCTTCAATAATTACTTAATTGGAACCCCATATTGCATTTTAACTCATCGCCAGTTTTAACCTTTCTACTTAGAAAGTATCTTTTATGTTTCGTCTGAGAATGTTGTTCACGTTTCTGGCCATAACCATATTTTATTTAGGAATGTTCTGTTTGCTTTCCATCCATAGTTAGGCATGCCTGGCAGAATTTAATTATGGAAAAGATGACGGTCACATTATTTGTGGGCTCCCATCCTGGACTTTGTTCATTACAAGTTTACAGGATGCTGATCCTACTTTTCCATTAATTCATTATCCATACTTGGTGCTCATTTTAACTTTTTATTATTCATTTAGCTTGAATGCTTGAAGTTGGAAATTCATCATAGTCTTATTATGTTCCATTCTGGTGATTGTGGCCGACATAATTCTGACTTTTATTTTTCAGTTCTTCACAGCAAGTCCTCTTCCATGTGATCCATCGACTTTACCCAAGTACCCACCAAGTAAGGAGTTTGATGCCAGGCTTCGAGATGAGGAAGCTAGAAGGTTAGTCATTTTTGATATTATATCATCATACTTTCTTTCATGAGATCCGGTTACAGTTATTGGATTGAAAGGCATCCTTGTTTTGCATCTCATATTAATTGGGATAAATTTTTTTGATAAGTTATCAATTGGGATAAATTAACATCTATTATCAAAAGTAGTATTAATAAGTTTAGATTTTTTTTTTTTTTTTAAATTTTATAAGAGAAAAATATTATTGATCAGAAAATAGGCAAAGCCCGTGTACACAGGAAGTATACATAAGACACCTAGGAACCTTCTATCATTTTTGATGGGGAAGCCATCACAGATGTGTACACAGTTATTAGATTTTATAGTGCATCAGGCTGAATTAGAATTTTCTTTTAAAAAGGTCATCTTTTTTTTCTAATTACTAGTCTTGAAAATTCATTTTTTCTTGCACATACTTATGCTATGCATTTGCGCATTTGATAACCAGGAGAAGAGCAGCTCATGGAATAGCACGTGAATATGACACAGTTAGAAGGGGATCCAGAGAATCCAAACCCATGCCAGCACCAGATGCCAATGCTGAGTTACAGGCATCCATACAGGTATCCTTGTAAATTCTATATCTTCATGCATTGCCTGTACATATGCTGAATATCTGTGGTTGTCTGTACAAGTTTTGAAATAATTAGTTATTTACTTCGTATAAGTTGATAAATCTGTTGCCTAACTCAGAAGAGACAAGGGCAGCCCAACCCTAGAAGTGTCAGTGATAAATGCAACCGTGAAGAGGATGTTGGCACTGGCTTTCCCATGGAACCTCCCAAAAAAACAGCACTAAATGTATTCTCCCATTCTGGCCAGTCAATGCACCCAACTGCATTTGGATCTTCACGCAATATGGATATTGATGGGGAAGTTCTTACAGCTCCTGGCCAAGCTTTTAAGAATGGCTTAGAGGTGAGATCACAGATATCTTCTCCACATCCTGGGGAAGCTGAGTTTCCCAGGTTTTCGAGCTCTGCAGCAACTCAAGGCAGTTCACTGTTAAATAGCAGCAAAGAAACTACGGCTGATCCACACTGGCCGGGCAAATGCTTGAATGCCAGATATAATCATCTGGATGATGATGTAGCCTCTGAAAAGCACCAGTGGTCCCACCATTTGCTTGATAGACCGAACTCTTCTTATAAGAAGGATCTACAGAAACAATCCGGAAAGGGGTCTGGAATGGTAGTAGAATCAGTTTATTTTCTAACTTCTAGATATCTTTCGTTTTTCATTTGACTGAAATTCAAATAAAATGTCTCTGTCAGCCATATAACTTGTTTCCATTGTGCGGTGAGCTAAATAAGCAATCAAATCCAAATATCTGTAAATTGATGAATTAGATTAGATAAGCATATTAGGCCAGAAAAGACAAGAATAGGTCACTATCTGGTTTCTTGCTTGTCTTTATTGATGCAAAGGCCTCCAGTGGTTATGAAACCCAAAAACCTTGGGATTCAGACAACTTTTGGCTAGCAAAGCATGAATATTTGTAATTGTAGGTCTTTATTTATCAGAAGTATCTATATTGTAGGATTTTAATCATCTTGAATCTGTTGCTAATGGCTTGAAAACGGTAGCTTTTGTGTTACCTAGCGCCATGCATATTAAATAATTTGATGTAAATCTGGAGTTACGTATTAATTACATTTCGTTTGTGACTTCAGGGTTACATTTCCAAAAAGAGCAGGATCCATTACTCTGGACCATTGATACCTCCTGGAGGAAACCTTGACGAGATGCTCAAGGAGCACGAGAGACAAATCCAACATGCTGTCCGCATGGCTCGTTTGGACAAGATCAAGACCAAGTCCAAGAAAACATATAGTGAGAGCGGACAAACCGAATCACTACTTCATGCTGGCAGTATCGGAAGGTGACCCTCAAAAGAGAAATTTATGCTGCTTCAATCTAGACGCAGAAGCTCCTGGAGAATTATTCCTTTTGGGCATTTGATGAGTCTTGTTGCCAAGAGATAGGTTGGCATTCGTGGAGCTTTCTGGTCCTACCACTATAAAAATGTATGCTATAAAGTTCTAACTACAAGGTCTACATGTGATGCAAAGAGGTGGATGAGCCTAAAGCAAATGGCATCCATGGCCATTGACCCTATAATATTTTGGGGCTGAAGGCTTTTGAGATGGACACACCAGCTAATTTTTGCATTGCCAGACGGCAAGGTGGTATTTTTGGCATCATGCAATTGCTCGAGATTGGCATTGTACAGCTGATTCACTTTTACCTCATTCTATGTAAAGAAGAAGCAGTTGGACTCAGATTTAATGATGATTTTTGTCATTACAGGCCATCATTCATTCAAACTACTGTATGCTACGATATCTTACTCCAAATGCCTCACTTTGATCTTCTTCTTCTTTTTTTTTTTTTTTTTTTTTTTTTTTTTTTTTCTGAACGTTTCTTTCTGGCTTGATACTTTGCAAAAAGGAGAAGTTTCTATCAGTGTGTGGGGTGATACGTAAAAGAAAAATAACAAGAGAAAACTAGAGAAAATGTCGGGTGCTCTTGGATGTGTACTCCTTGGAGAATATGCCTTCTGGTCGGTGAATGTACAATTAGATTTGAAATGAGCCATGCAACTGAGCCTGTACATTCACATACCAATATTTGTTTTCCTCCCCAAAAACGAGCTAATCCAAAGAATTATGAGCATACCGCAGCGTTTTATGGCAGATGCAATTTCATTTTCCGTAAGACTGGTAGATGCCATTTTTTCTTTCTAGTGCCGTGAACTTGAGATGCCTAAAATAACTCTTGCTTTGTAAGGCAAATCTACAACTTCATATTCAGACAAAGCAATGCTCGAGTCGGGAAAGCTGTACAACTGTGATTTAATTTTCTTTTGCTGCAGAATGTTGGACATAATTGGGTTTTTGTCTCTCAGACTCCCCACTCCCTACTTTGATATGGCAATATATTTTAATGCAACGATCATTAAAAGAAGTAAAGAACTACTTATCCAAGGGATGCTGTCTTATTCAAATCTCCTCAACATGGCCAAGCTCGCTTCTGCATGCAAGTATCTCCAAAATATCGTAACCAACATAACCTGAGAGATCTACCAACTCCTCCAAACTCAAGAAGAAGCCCTGAAACAGAACTTCGCAATCGATTAGCCAATAAATTAATTAATTGCAGATAGATAAAGAATTGTCAGCACAACTTCACCTAACTTGCTGATCCACCAACCACTGTTTTGCTTCATCCAAAATTTTAGCAGCTCTCTTGTCTTCATCAATTGTCCAATCTTCCTTCCCTTCATGCCCAAGCATCACAGTACAACTCAAAACTGAAATATAACTTTATGTCCATCCACGGCACCCGAAGCTTCATACCTTCTATCCTTTCCTCCTATTCCAATTCCAATTCCAAAACCAAATTCAACAAAAACAAGTTTTCACTAGTTTTTCCTTTAAAACAGCTAGAAAAAAGAAATGAGGCCTAAATCCCATCCTTTCCTCAGCCTTAAGTTCCTCCTCCTTGGTGTCTTTATCGCGTTCTTCCTCCTCTTTGTGCTAAGATCGGGTTTCCCAACTTCCAACCAAAGCGAATCTCCCACTTCACAAAATGTCATAACAAATGTTTCAGGTGTTGCTGTTGTGAAGTGCTCAAGTTGCAACAAGATCCCACCCACCCTAGCACAGGCGCTCATCCACTACTCAACCTCAACCATCACCCCACAACAAACACTCAAAGAGATCTCAGTGACAGCAAGAGTTTTAGAAAAGAAATCACCCTGCAACTTCTTAGTTTTTGGCCTAGGCCATGACAGCCTTATGTGGACTGCACTCAACTATGGTGGACGCACAATTTTCATAGAAGAAGACGAGGCATGGATACAGCAAATCAGACGCAGGTTTCCCACACTGGAGTCATATCATGTGACATACGATAGCAAGGTGAACCAGGCCAATCATCTCATGGAGGTTGGCCAGGGACCTGAGTGCACAGCACTTGGTGATCCTAGATATTCTATGTGCCAACTTGCTTTGAAAGGTTTGCCTAGTGAAGTGTATGAAACAAAATGGGATCTCATAATGGTTGATGCACCAACAGGCTATTATGAGGAGGCACCTGGAAGAATGACTGCCATCTATACAGCAGGGATGATGGCAAGGAATAGGGAGGATGGAGAAACTGAGGTGTTTGTGCATGATGTGAATAGGGAGGTGGAGGATAAGTTCTCCAAGGCATTTCTCTGTGATGGGTACCTTAAGAAACAAGTAGGCAGGTTAAGGCACTTCTCTATTCCGAGTCACAGAGATGACATGGACAGGCCGTTTTGCCCCTGAATGATTATTCTTTCCCATGTATTTTTATTAGCTATGCCATCTTGGTCCTTTTTGGAACATTCGTTTCAGGACAAAACGGAAGTCATGTTTACCGTGCAACTGGGACAAATTCTGAAGAACCTCTTAGGATGATACACTTCTACTCTCCGTTTTTGGATTCTTCCCTCCACTTTCATTTTATTGAATTTTATAAATCTATGGGATCATGAAAGCACATTAGGAGTCGATAAATAAATCAAAGTTCTACACGCGCAAAATTAACAATCAAAGACATTTCATCAACAGCCCAGGAAACAAAAAAGAAAGAAACGAAAAGTTAAATAGCCTGTCTACTATCAGAAGAACGGTAAGACAAGTTCTTCACCAACTCAATGCAGTTTTTTCTATTTGTAGCACTTCTTCTCCAAAACCCTTTTTAAGGCACAATTCACGACAACCTCTTGTAAAGGCCTTCTGGGTCGTCTGTGCTTCTCTCAAAGCAACCCGTAAAGCAAGATCATCAGCTCCCCCGACAAGCAAAAAGTTTTTGTTTATCCCAAATTTCCAAACCGGTGTTTCCTATGACCTATTAATACACAGAAAAGGAAATGAGAAGAATTTCATCACCCCACTAAGATAAAACAAAGTTAAAGAAGAGTACTACTGCTATCACTATTTGGGCAAAAACATTGAATTAAACAGAAATCAAGCAGGTTCACTTTTCTTTTAATTGGTCAAAACCACTCAGAGAACCTGGCAGGTTCAAGCCACAACTTCACCCTCCACTCCTAGCAAGAGGGAGGAGATGCAATCTGACAAAAACTGATGGTTAAGGAAACTAGAGATGATTACAGCAACAACGTGAAATCTGATGAATTTCATGAGTGTTGCCTTTTAAAGGGGGAGGGGGAGGGGGAGGGGGAGACAACAGTGCAGACATGGGAAAAAGCAAAACCATATTTATGCTCATCATCCCAGGGTTCTCACCCACTACTAAGGTGATGCTTGGAAAAAGTTTTCATCATATCCCATCTCATTTCCTTCCAATACATCAATCAAACACAAACACTTTCAAACTAATTATTACAATTTTCCCAAAATTTTAAATAAAAAACAAAAAATAATTCAACCTTTTCAAATCTCAAAATAAAAATTATATTCTACCAATATTTTAATTTTATAATATTATTTATTCAATTTTTTCTCTCATTTTCCAAAACCTAATAAATACTCAACTCAAACTATCTCACTACTATTCACAAACCATCTTACTACCATTCACAAAACTCTCATCTCATCTCATTCCCCAAGCATCTCCTAAATTGTCCATCTCTGATCTGCAACTAGACCCCCATTAAGCACTTGAGTAAATAGGAAAGCATAAGTTCAAACATCAGTCAGATTGGTGCAAAAGGATTCATTTGAAAAACTTTAGATAGACAGAAAAGCTGTAAACAACAAAACTAATAAGAGTGAAAGTAAAAAGAATGGAGCACGAGCTAAAAGTTGACACCAAGTACCCATTTCACATCAAGATTTAGAGACTAAATTGCAAGAATAGAGTTCTCCGTAACATGTTATCAACTTTTCATATTCTTCACTCCACAATTTATTAACATAAAGAAGTTGACACCATTTCATTTCACA
This sequence comes from Carya illinoinensis, assembly GCF_018687715.1. Taxonomy (NCBI): domain Eukaryota; kingdom Viridiplantae; phylum Streptophyta; class Magnoliopsida; order Fagales; family Juglandaceae; genus Carya; species Carya illinoinensis. Next base: position 685,213 of record NC_056756.1, read on the forward strand.
TCTATATTTAGGAACTGGATTGCTAGAACAGATGCTCTCCATTAACTGTTGTCAACTTGTTGTATTCTGACTCCACAATTTATTAAAACATAAAAGTCTCCTTCACGATTGCTGAGAACATGGACAGAAAAAAAAAATATTGAAATATGAATTCCTTGCGAGGTACGCAACTAACTTATTTTCTTTCCTCTATCCGTGACCATACAAATAAAGCAGAGGGAATGCTTGAAGAAATAAAGGCAAAACAAAGAAAAAGCCAGAAAGGGCAGAAGAAAACCCATAATATCACAAGACAATGGGTGATTAGATCCATGTTAATGAAAATATTTAATCAAGTGAAACTACTAAAATGCACATAAATTGTTTTACCTCGGCAAGAAGATGGCAGTTGGATTTCCAGGGGATGGAGGGTTTTGATTTAACAGTGAAACAAGAGGACCAGCTTTAGCAAGAGCATCGGGTATAGTTGCAGACAAAATCTCCACATCTTCAAGACCAATTTGTCTCTTAACCAGGTCCAAGTTTTCTTGAAGAACCTCAATCTCTCCAAATGGTAACCTCAAATCCAAAGCCTGAGCCCCAAGTGCAACTGCCTCATCCTTCTTGAACCTCAAGAAAGGCATACACAGCTTTTGGATTTGCTTGAAATTTGCATCCTGACCAACAGAGCTTTTCTTCAGTGCCTCTAGGATCTCACCATCTGGACTAAAAGTGCGAGTCTTGCTGTCAAATTTGCTTTGCAATATCGTCAAGCACTCTGCTTTCCATCCATCGAATTGCTCATTCACATATATCAACCCCGTTAGCTTTTTATCTTCAGTCAATGACGTGACTGGTGTGCCCTTCTTATTGGCTTTCTTCGAACCTAATATTTGTTTCTGAAGCAGCTTTCTCATCAAAACAATTGAGTCTTGCAAATACTTGTTGGCACTCTTGAGAGTTAGATTTGGAGGATCTGCAACAGGCCATCCAGCCTTCACAGCAAATCCATTCCTGTTCAAAAGCTTCCTCCAAACATACTCCCCATAGTGAGGACAGATTGGAGTGATAAGCCGTGTCTGCACATCCATAAAACGCCACACCAAATTGCGGTTCATCCCTCCAGCACCGCATGAGAACCTGTACTCATCCCTGGCCGCCTGAAGATCATAAAAGCCAGTCTTGAGAGCTTCTCGAAACATGTAATCCCGGTAATTCTGCTCAGTCAATTTGACAGCAATGTTTATCTCATTTACAAACACCTGATCAGCAAAAGAAGATGGGGGACCTGGTCTCAAAGAAGACTCTGCTGCCAGAACTTCTTCCATCCACGCAATCTCTTTAGTAAGTCGTAGGATAGCAGCATTGGCAGTTTCAAATACAAAATTTGCATCATCAACACCATCACCGGCATCAGCCAAAGAGAATCGTGTGGCATCAGCAGAGAATTCCTCAATTGCCTGGCGCAACGTCCTGAAATTTCCAGTAGACTTCGACATCTTCTCAGAATTGAGCATAATGTGCCCATTGCATCTAAACCCACGAGGCCAGTGATTCTTGGACATGATTGCTGTGTGGTTGTAGATGGAGAACGTCAGATGATTCTGGATGAGATCCTTACCAGACACTCGAAGATCATACGGGTACCAGTATTCAAACTCCTGCTTCATCTTTTTGAGAATATCCGAAGAGATATCAGATGATTTTGGAAATGAGCCATCACAGAAAATAAAATCCCAGACCTCATCAGTCATTTGTTCAGGCTTTATGGGCGATGTACTGGATCCATAGATGTCCCCATTCTGTAACAGGTGAGCTATGGTGTAATAAGCCATGTAAATAGTGGAATCAGACAGTGACTCAACAAGATACTGTTCATCCCAGGGGATGCGAGTACCAAGGCCAAAAGATCGGGAACAAGCCCACTGATTCAGCCAGCCCAAAGTGTGCTCAAAGCCATGCCGTGTCTCATCAGAAAATAGATTCATGGTGGACAGGCACTCCTCTGCCAATTTCTTCCATTCCGGTTCCCCATATGTGATGTACCATTGATCTGTAAGTGCCACAATACATTCATCCCCAGACCTTGATATCACTCTCTTCTCGGGTTCGCTATATATAATTCCAAGACCCATCTCCAAAAGCTTGCTTCTCACCAATGGCTTTGCTTCCTGGACCCTCCCCCCTGCAAATTCACCAACAAGCATTGTTCCCTCTGTAAATCCTTTCAAGTATGTCAACTTCTTGGCTTCTGCAAGCTTTTCCTTCTCATTCTGGCTTTTGATTTTCATATCGATGCAAACCTTTTCTGCAGCCCTATCTCCAAATTCTGGAATGTTGATGATGGGAATAATCTCGAAGGACAATACCCATTCATCCTTCACACCATACTTTGCCCTGAGAGCTGGTTTTGATTTTAAATCATGCAAGGCCATATAATCATCAGGGGCGTCACTGGGTACACTAGTGACAATCCCAGTACCTTTGTCTGTTAAGATGGTCAACATGGGAAGGGCATATATGATCTCATTAAACGAAAGAGGAGACCTTAACGGGAGGCCAATCAAATCAAAACCAGTCAGCTCAACTAAGCATGTAGGTTTCTCCGGGATTCTAGAGTAGTTTTGATAGGAAAGGTTAAGGGCAGCTCTTTGTGTGAGAATAAAGACTTCTGTGTCATTAATTTCAAAGGCTCCATACTTCCCCTCAGGCAATACCCATGCGTTTGTTTGCCCATACATGGTCTCAGGTCTCAAAGTTGCAGCCGCCAAGAAAACTCTTCTCCCCTCCAACACTCCTAGTTTAGGGGGAAAAGGCGACACCAATTCCATCTTGATCAGTGTGTATTCTTGAGGCTGAACTCCTTCACCAGATGCCCTATCATGATCTGCACATGGCTGGCCATCTAGAGGAGAAAATATGGTGTATCTGACATCTTTGACAATCTTCCCCATGGATTTCAACTTCCTCATTTGCCACCTCACAAAGGAATCATAAAACGGGTTCATGTCCGTAGTGATAAAAGAACGTCTCCAGTCACAACCCAAGCCAAAAGCTTTAAGATCATCTCTGGCTAATGGGGGAAAGTAGGTCAACCAAGTATATGGATTCTGAAACTTGGATATCTCACTATCGGAGAGACCAAAACTACGCATGATCTCCCACTGGAATGCCTGACCACTTGACTTTGACGTAGCCTTGGACTTCTTGCCCTTATACTTATCCGGTGGCGCACCTCCACTTGAATCCTCAGCTTCTTGTGGGGTGTCTACTTCCCCATCCAATTCAAGGGGAAAAGAAGGTGGATCCCCAAATTGTTGGAGTTCGCGAGAAAGTTTATCAGCCGAGGCCTTGATGGGCATGCCGGTGCAGTGGAAAGCAAAAGGCAGTAGCACATTGGCACCTCTTAGTCTATGGTAAGCAGCAGCAAATTCTAACTTTGAGAGGGAGAACGCATGTCCGAGATGCAAATACCCATTCATGTAAGGATAAGGAAAATTTCCAAAGAACTTCTCGCCTGGTTCAGGAAGTTTCTCACGAGATTCAGACCTGAAAATATCTTCTTTCTCCCACCATTCTCGAACATCACGCTCAATCTGGAGGAGACGATCCCTCCTAGCAAAGCTTTTCCCACCCTCTGATGCCATGTTGCACTGCTGACGGAAACTGCAAAGAAAAATACCATGAGGGTTTTCATATCTCGTTAAATAAATATGACATCGAACCATCTGAATTCCAATATTTCTTAAAATAGAGAATATTAAAACCCTAAATGATATTTCACTTGATTCTCTGTGAACACCACAGTAATCAACCACATAAGAGGAAAAAAGAGGTCGAAAATAGTGACTGGAGTGCCTTTTTACCTTTGGTTCAGAAGCGATACACTAAGGGCATAGCGCGGAGACACGGGCAAATTTTGGCGGAGGAGAAGAAAAGCCAGCGAGAGAGTAATGGTTTCCTTGGTATCAGCCGCCTTTCCATATCGCGTACAAATAACGGAGGTTGAAGGAGGAGGAGAAATAGGGTTTAGTGGAGCTTGGTTTTTATTGGACCACGTGGCAAGCTGCAAAGATGGCTCTTTTTATCATGTCAAAATTTTTATTTTTTATTTTTAACAAATCATATCAAATATTTCTACAGAAAATCGGAAGAAAGGCGTACATATTGGCTGGGGTGCACGATGGCGAAGTAAATGCAATTGATAGAGAGGTGAGGTCCCGAACAATTTTCCAATTGCCGTTTCGATCCCAGCCGAACAAACGATCATGAGCAACGACTAGTATGTCCAATTTTCCTTCTCTCCAAACGCCTCTTTCCCTAACGCTCTCTTCCATTCCCACCACCTGCATTTACAAATACGCACCCACCTACATTTTTTAACTTTTCTCTTTTAAATTTCTTCCTTCATTTTGTTTTCTCTTTTCTCAGCGATTATTTGTTCAAGCTTTTGCTAATCGGGGACTCCTCTGTGGGAAAATCTTGTTTGCTCCTCAGATTCGCGGTGTGCTGACTCTGTTAGACTTGCAATTCATTTCTTTACGTTTCATGTCGTTTCCTTTTCTTTTTATGTTGACTTTGGTTATTTCGATAATAGTGGATTAATTAGTTCTTCTTTTAGGTCGCTTTTTATCTTTTGGATAATAATGAAGAAAGTTAGTTTGTATCCTCGGTGATTAGCGCTCAAGGTTTATAATATGAAATTTATTATTTATTTTCAGGATGATTCCTATGTTGAGAGTTACATAAGTACCATTGGAGTTGATTTTGTAAGTGCGCGCGCGCGTGTTCGGAGTGTGTATATTGTCTTTCTTTGCTTATGGTTTTTTGCTTAAAAATTTGTGCTGATGCATCAGAAAATCAGAACTGTGGAGCAGGATGGAAAGACAATCAAGCTGCAGATTGTGAGTCGAAACTCTTATTATTTTTTTTAGCTTCAGGTATCTTGATTTGATTTAATGGTTAGGCAGTGCTGTGGAATTTTTCTGGTTTATTTTAGTCTGACTAGTTGTCAAGGTTTAACGCGGGTGTGTTAATTCACTTCGGTTTTGGTTTATATCGCTATTTTAATTGAAATTTATATGAGTTTCTGAATTTGTAACCGGGTCACATGATTAGATAATTATTTTCGTGCTTGCTCGTCAACGTATCTAGACTTGTATTTTATTGAAAAACCCTTCCTCAGAATCACGAATAGTTATTCCAATGCGAATGTGGATGCAGCAAGATTGAATGGTTTATCACAAAGAGCAAACAAGCAAGAAGGAGAGAGATAACCCTAATCCAAAGCCTTACAAAAAGAATTGAGGCCAACAAAGACTCCACCCTCCAACCAAATTCATAGGCCATCTTAGGAAGGCCTAGAAACTATTACATCTTTTCCTTCACTGTGAAGTATCTAGATTCTTGTGGGATGAGGTTCTGAGTTGGACAAGTTTGCATTGGGTGATGCCCAAAGATGTGGTGGATTTAATGGTAGGATGGAAAGGTTTGAAGGGCTGTAAGAAGGCAGCGTCTGTTTGGAAGATGATTCCTCCTTGTCTCATGTGGTGCTTGTGGATAAAAAGAAACAGGAGATGTTTTGAAGATAAAGAAAGTACTTTGGAAGATCTTAGGGTTTTTTTCATGGGTACTTTGGGTTTTTGGGCGAAAGTTTATGCAATGGTGGATAATTTCCTGAATCTGTTTTAGTTTTCTGGGTTTTTTTTCTTTTTGTTTTCTGGAAGTTGTAGGTTTATCCTTTGTATACTTCCTGTGTACTTGGGTGTATGCCTATTTCTTCAATAAAATTATTACTTATCAAAAAAAAAAAGAAAAGAAACTATTACAACCTAATATGCTTGTTCCCTAAGATGCGTGCTTGAACTATAAATAATCTTAGCCTGGTTTTTCAAGTTAAGTGACCATACATCTGGCCCGTGCCTGTACAGGGTTTCTAAAGTAACCCTACTGAAACAAATGCCAAAAATCTGAAACACAAACTAGAGATCTCATTGGAGACCTAATCCCATGTTTATATGCTCATGCTCCTTAGTCATTAGATATGAGATATATGGAGCAATATGAATGTGGTCCTAAAATAGTTGCTTGCTTCTATATTCCAAGTGGAAGATTTATAACAGTCATATTATGTAGTGGTTTTACCTATAAAAAGAAAGATTTATAACATTCATATTTTTCCTTTGATGTGGGTTGCTTTTTATGGAATAGGAAAACCAATTCTACAGAAACTGGTGTGGGTGCACAATCAAGCAATTAAAATAATATGAATCAGTTTTCTGCTGAACAATACTTCCTCTTCTTGTTTTACTTGAGACATACATTTTTATGTTAAGGGTAATTTGCTGTGGGCCTTGGGCTTGGCTCAAGTGGTAAAGGCCCTGGGCTTGGGGGTATGCTCCCCCCAAGTCTAAGGTTCAAATCCCGTTGGGTGCAAACATTCTCTAGGGGCCATCAGATTGGGAGATTTTTCTCTTGAATTACCCAAGGTGCACTTGAGGGAAACTCCTTGCCGAGGGCCTGTGCACCCCCGGGATTAGTCGGAATGTTATTCCCTGACACCCGGTGCCAATCAAGAAAAATGTTTTTTTTTTTTATAAGTATCAAGAAAAATGTTAAGGGTAATTCGCTGATAACAAAACAGGAGCCATGCATCATTTTATGGTATCTATGAAGTGTAATGTCTTTCCACATTCTAATTGATCTTATGTTTCTTTTCCTGTACTTTTAGTGGGATACTGCTGGACAGGAGCGGTTCAGGACAATTACAAGCAGTTATTACCGAGGAGCTCATGGAATAATTGTAACAATTCTTGCGTCTTTTCTTTTTGTATGAGAAACTTGGTTCCAAACAATTTTGGACATAACATCGTAAGGGATCGCATGATATTGGTTCATATTTATTTGAGGTCATGCTGTAATTCTTGGTTGTTATTTTCAGAGCATATTTTTATTAAATTTCTTGGCGTCTAGTTTTCTTTAGTTCAAGTTGTTAAGGTTAAGCTTTTATATCATGTAGAATCATAAACGAGTAATATTTCCAGACTATATTCTGATTTTTTTTTAATAAATATTTTGGTCTCTAAAATGGGTTAAATTTTTAACTAAGCACTGAAATAAAATTCACGAATTAGTACGTTTAGTATGCAAACTATACTCAACTTAATGGGATAAAGACTAATTTTCATTTGTTATCTTGTTCTCACATCTTTTGTTTCACTACTATGACTAGAATGGTGTTTGAGGCTATTTAACTACTTAGTGGTCATATTGTGGGTTGCGTTAATGTACAATAATATCATCTCATTATAACACGAGTAGGATAATGCCAATTTATCTTTCTGAGAGGATATATGGCCATGTTGAAAAACATTGAATTCTTTGAGATCAAAGAGGCTGGGTAAGTAACAAAGTAATACTCTACTGTCATAGTCTTTTTTTTTTTTAATGGGAATTTCGAAGCCCATATAGAGTGTTGTGGTAGGTTGATAGTCTGCAAAAAATTATTTTCATATCTTATACATGGCCCTAGAATTCTAGAGAGGGTTGAGTGATGTAAAATAATCCAAATTTGTTGGGATTAGAGCTTAGTTGAGTTGAATTGAGTAGACTATGTATTACATTCATTTTTTAGTGACGAGCATGTGAGTATTTGCCTTTTGGGTTTTTCATGTTACTTGTTAAGTTAGGGACTTGGGCTATGCCTTCTTTTCTTATGAATAAAACTTCTCGATTAACCATACAAAAATGTTACTTGCTAATATCATCGTTGTTCCTGTAGATTTTGTTGAGGCTTTACAACTCTCCTATTTTACATTTACCCTTTTCTCGACAGTGAAGTACTTTGTAAACTCAGTTATGTTCTATAGTTTTATTGGTTAAAGCCCTGTATATATAAAGATGGTTCAACTTGAGGCTATGTTGTGAACCATGATTTTGCAACATGTTCAAATTTTAGAACCACTTAGAGCACTTCAGTATCCCAATTTGAAAAGCAGCATTGTGGTGGTTAAGATAGTTTTCCTTTCTAATAATCATTATTGTTATCTTACCTTCCCGTGAATTCTAACATTTATTGGGACTGCAACAGATTGTCTATGATGTTACTGAGATGGAGAGTTTCAACAATGTCAAGCAGTGGTTGAATGAAATTGACAGATATGCAAATGAAAGTGTATGCAAGCTTCTAGTTGGGAATAAGTGTGATTTGGTCGAGAACAAGGTTGTCGACACACAAACAGCAAAGGTATAGGTTATGATAGTTTTCTCAAGTTTCCGTTACTTTAAAATTGTATGAACTTGGGAATAAGTGATTTGGTCGAGAACAAGGTTGTGGACACACAAACAGAAAAGGTATAGATTATGATAGTTTTCTCAAGTTTACTTTAAAATTGTATGAACTACATTCATTTATGCTAAGTTTCTGCCCTGATAATTTACAAGTTAATTGCAGTCTTTGCCGAAAGATAAATGTTATTCGTAAACCTTTTAACCATCATCCTTTGATCATCCTATTTGTTATTTTTTAGTTATATGTCATTTACTTGATGTCACGTCAGAGGGCGATGAAAGGATGATGGTTAAAAGGCTTACAAATATAATTTTTCAGAATGTATGAAACATGTTCCATACTTTGTAATTGATGTTTTTAATTTCCCTTGACAAGAAACATGCACCCACATCCACGATGTGTGTATTTATATATGTATGCTATGTACATGTTTGTCATGAATCTTGAGTGCATTCTGAGTGGGTACCGTTCTGATTTTTCAGAATATCTGAAGACAAGGGAAAATCAATTCCTCTAGTAGTTACTTTTATGGTGTGGGCTCTTAATTTGGTGCATTATCTTCAAATTGGTCTAAAATCCTCAAGTTGTGAATGTGTGCGTGCACAATCTAAATGAAGCATAATCCTAACTTGCATAAAATTATATGCACAAGATCATTAATTTTGGACAACTCACTGGTTTAGACTAAAATGTAAATTGAGAAATCACAATGGTTTGTGTATCTTCGCTTAAACCCAAAGGAGTTTGAAGTATTTTACCAAACATTAATAGATTGCAAGACGTTGGAGTATTTTACCAAACATTAATAGATTGCACGAAGTTGGATTGACAACGATCCATGTTTGGGTTGGAGTCATGACATATGGAAACTCTCACACCATATGATATTGGCTCTTTCCAATGATACTATTCTAGTAATATACTATGCAGAATAACTTTCATGTGTGCATGAGTTGTTATATAGGTCTTACCAAAAACAAAGTTGTTATATAGGTCTTAAAATATGAGGAAATTGATTTCTTGTTTATTCAGGTTTGACGTCACCCTTTTGCTGTGCTTAAATGAAATGCAGGCATTTGCAGATGAGCTTGGAATCCCGTTCCTTGAGACAAGTGCTAAAGACTCGATCAATGTGGAGCAAGCTTTCTTAACCATGGCTAGCGAGATCAAGAAAAAGTAAAACAACAATCGACCTTTTTCCTGCTTACCTTTTTACAAATTATATGATCTTTCAACCAGCAGATGCAGAATCTGAAACATGAAACCTCCCCAATGTTCCTAATAGTATGACGGTCATTCATACCTATGTTTTGTTTTACAACCATTTTAAAATGATTACTTTAAACATGGTGATAAATATCTGGATTGCAATTTTCTCCTAGGGGTTGGCTCAAGTGGTAAGAGGCTTGGTCTTGGGGGAGGGGGGTACCAAGGCCCTTAGCATTGGGTGCAAACAATTTCTATGAGCCACGTCCCATAGGTGAAAAGGCCGATGATTTATCCGATTATTATGATGCGGTTGCATTACACGGGTCTGGTGTTTAGCCAGATAAAAATGTTGTGATTGTAAATTTCTATCATTGAAGCCATGAGAGAAATAGCCACCATAAATATCATATGAGGGTGGAGTAGTAGATCGCCATATTTGATTGCTGATTTTCCGTTTCTGTAGCCTTTTTGTTTCTCAATTTGATACTTGTGTAAGAAATTTACCAAATTTTCATTGTCATTGGTCTTGACGTCTTGATTTTGTGCAGAATGGGTAACCAACCAACTGCGAACAAGTCAACAGGAACTGTTCAAATGAAGGGGCAACCAATCCAGCAGAACAGCAGCTGTTGTGGTTAAGCATGGCGACTGTAGTTGTCAATTTGCCGTTACCAAATTGCTAGACGCTGAAACTCTGTTGACTGTACTCACTTCCAAATGGATATATCAGAAACTGTTAAATATGGCTATTTTAATTCACTCCTTAGCTTTTGGGAAAAAATGAATTTTGACTCGAGCGAAGAAGGTATTCGATTCCAGGTCACAAGTTCTCATTGATATGTTGAACGTAAATAATAGACTATTACGTAATTTCCACAGTATATCAAAACTTACTTGTCCATGTAGTTGCTTTCAACTGTACCCTCATTCTAATTATTCTCGTATTGAGTAATGAATAGGGGTATAGTCCATGAGTTGTTTTTAACCATCCTCGTAATAAACAGTACAACTCACACAAAACCATCAGAAACCCTAATAAACGTCGAAGACGCATCCATGAATAAATCACAATCAATCAATAAAACAGCAACAAAATATAGTACCCAAAACTTAAAATAAAAATAAACAAAACGTTCCTGAAAAATTGGGGGAAAAAAGGATTAAAAAAACTGAAACGAGAACGGATATAAATCATAGTGAATTAGTCATCCTCTCCTCAGGATGAAGAGCAGCAAGGCTTCTTGGTGGTGGCCTCTGATCCCCCAACTTCAATAGTCTTCCCTTCTTTGATGTTGGCAGGTGCCGTCTCACCTGAAGAAAGTGATTTCTTACTAATTATCCTGTATATCTCACCAAGAATTGTCTGGAAAGCCTTCTCGACATTTGTTGCTTCAAGAGCAGATGTCTCAATGAATGAAAGGCCTTCTTTTTCAGCATAACCCTGAGCATCCTCTGTTGCAACTGCTCGGAGATGCTTCAGATCAGTCTTGTTGCCGATTAGCATGATGACAATGTTGGAGTCTGCATGGTCTCTCAGTTCCTTCAGCCATCGGCTCACATTTTCAAACGTTGTTGGTTTTGTAACATCATACACAAGAAGTGCTCCAAGGGCACCCCTATAGTAGGCACTTGTAATAGCCCGGTATCGCTCCTGGCCTGCTGTATCCCATATCTGAGCTTTCACAGTTCTTCCCTCAACCTGAGAAAAATAGCAAATTTGTTTTGTGCACGTACAAATAATTAATGCCGGTTTCTTATATAACACAAAACACCTCACCAGATGTATTAAAAGACTTTGATACAGCTATGACTGAAAAATAAATGCAGGCACCATAATATCAGATTATAAACTAAGGATGTCATCGGAATGCAGTAAGGAGACGCATTAGTAAGCTGAGCTGACATTTCTTCTCTCTGTCTGTTCTACAAATATTGCTCTGGATTCCAGTCAACTCGGAATGAAAGTTAATGTTGCTACTTGTTTGATAATAGTTATCAAGTGGGAATAGAGGTTTACACTTATCGAACAGTTACATGGTCTACATGACTGTGTCAATAGATGGATAAGTTGAACTAAAGCACAAAGGGGTAATATCAAGCCAACAAATAAGACAACTCCAGAGGAAACAATCATCTTCTTATGAATCTAGAAGATGAAACTCACTCACAGGAGTACCAATTGTTCAATTTTAGGAAGCCTCATCTGGAAAACTATCATCTAATGGTGTGATGGGTGCCTATCAACCCAACCCCATTAAGCATACAAACAGCTCCGCACATTGATTCTGAAACTAGGAGGGTAGAGATCATCACCAATCCTAAAATAGTATAGATGAAAATTACGTCATGCCTAGGAATCCTTTTCTACAAATAAACACAGGCTTAACAAAGCATGTATACTTTTTACACATTTATGTTTATCCAAAGATACTCTGTGTTGTGTTTTATATGCTTATCCAAATTGAATCAGTAAAGGAAGGTCATAGGTATTGATAATTATAAGGGGACAACTCAAACACAATGCACGTGCACCTCTTCTGACATATACATACCTATTTACATATAAAGAAATACTATTCAAAAGGCTTTTAATCATCCACGCTTGATGTGGAAATCATGTGATTTCAAGTCGGGTGATGCCGAAAAGGAAATATTTAAAAGGCTTATGATTATCATTTTTCCTCCATATATAAATTTGCAGACAAACATATATAAGGTTTGGGTCGGGTTACTCTTATGGTAACTTTTAGTAAATACCACAATACCAATTATTTTTTACTGCATTATTATATTCTCAAGCTAGTGTGTATAACACACTATCCACATCACTTAAAAGGTAAAATTTGATTTGTAATATTCAAATTTTAAAATTTCTTTTTCAAATCAAATTATATCATGCAAACACTTTACTAGGCGTTTTATCCACACCGGCTAATAAATAGAATTTTTCTTTTTAACTGGCCAACTATTTCGTCCTACATACTGTTGGACTATGTTTTTTTGGGGTATGTCATTCTCATCAAATGTCAAGATGAGCAGAGCACATAGATCATATATGCTTTGCGTGATAAGCATATATGATCTATCACGTTATAGCACGTCAAACAATCATTTCGCGAGGGCAAAAAACCCAACTTTAAGAGTTCATAAATTTGCGGTTTTTTTTTTTAAAGTTAAATTGGTGTGTAATACCTTGAATCTGTTTATACACAATTTAATATCGGGAAGGAAATTAAGGGTCGCTAACATCTTATCTGAATTTCATTTTTTTCAAAAAAACATAATCAACTTTCGGAATTGCTCCAAATAAAGAACCAAACTTCAGGCCTCAGATCTACCATAGTTAGTGAGAAGTTAAACATTCAAGCAAACTCAGATCCAAATCATATATATATATATATATATATGTACAGAAGTGTGTGAGTATGTGTATGGGAGAGAGAGCGAGAGATAGAGAACCTGGAGGGTACGGGTGGCGAATTCGACGCCAATGGTGGACTTGGACTCCAAGCAGAACTCGTTGCGGGTGAATCGGGAGAGGAGGTTGGATTTCCCTACGCCCGAATCGCCGATTAGTACCACCTTGAACAAATAATCGTATTCCTCGTCCGCTCTCCTCGCCATCTCTCGCTTGTCTCTTTTTTTTCGGTAGGAAAATAAAAAAAAAATAAAACTTGACAAATAATTACAGACTTTTCCGAAGGAATCGGTCTCTGGAGAAGAAGCAGTAGAAACAGAGAGTCGAAGAAGAGCCTTGAGAATAATCAGATGGCTTCGTTGTCAATTACCCAAACTACCACTGAGGGTTGTGATCTATGTCACAAACACCCCTGAATTATTTCTTTGTGCCTTCCCTTCGCGGTGTTTTTATTATTATTATTATTTTATAATTGTTTTTGTGGAATTATAAGCTCTATAGTAATATGGTGTAAAAAACCAAGGCTCGGCTCAGGGCCCAAGAGACAACACGGGCCTTTTTTCTTCTCCAGTTGGAAGTTTGAACACAAACCGAAACGGAGCTCCAGACCCGAGACTATACGTACCCATTTTAGGCTGTTCGTTTTCTATCTTTGCTTGATTCCTACAAAAAAACCCTACTTTGCTTCATATATTTTTTCTCTCTCACACTCGCAGCTGCTCCAGGGATACCACCACTCACATCACAGGTCTATCTCTTCCCCCGGAAAATGTTTTCCTTTTGAGTCAAACGCGTCCTTTGATACAGTTAATCTCATTTCTTTTTTCTCTTGGTCAGATCCGAGATCGGTGGGAAACGTTTTTCCGTGACGCCATGGCTCTGGTGAGTTAAATTTTGCTTCTTTCTAGATTTTATATAATGCATTCCCAGCAAATTATATGCCTGTTATTGGTTTTCTGTGGGTTTTAGTGGTTTGTCTAATGAAATTCTTAGCCTTTTGATTCTGAACTCATGGGCTCCCTTAGTGAATATGCATAATTCTGATTTCGTTTTCGTTAGCCTTACTACTAGTAGTCAGAGCTTTGGCTCGCGATTCTGATTCCTTCTAGTTCTTTCATATTCCTTTTTATGTTTTAGTTATAGTTATCGTTGTGGAGATTGATTATTACAGTTTTGTTATACTATTGATTATTTCTCATTTTTTTTCTGGTGCAATTTGGAACTAAAATCCTAATTTGACCCTAATTGTTTGATTAGATGTTTACTTCGTAGAATATAAGAGCGCTGTTGACGTTTGCCACTGTTTCTAGCGTCTCCATTGAGAGTGCTGTTGATATACCGTTTCAATTAGGTGTTCGTACCACTCTATCACAACCAGACCCTTTGGTGTTATGATAACATTAAAATGAAACTGAGCTCACTGTGTTAAGTGCCGGCTGCAGCAACTGTTACTAGCATTTATATTGAGCACAATTGGAATTCTTTGTTTGGATTTCCATATAATTGCTTTGCTGCTTCTTGTGATTATTGTGAACATCCGAGTGTGTGCATATGCACTTGCAGAACCCCCTCTGAATACACTTTCCCATCAAAACTGATCAATCTTTTTGTTTTCTAATTGAGTATTTGAAGTTATCTTGTTTTTTTTTTATAAGTAAAAAGAAGATTTTATTCATATGAATTTGAAGCTATCTTCCTCTGCTAATGGGGCTGTTTGATGTACATTCCAGATCTTGCATGCTGGGAAGACAAACAAAAATGTTTACAAGACACTCATTGCTGCAGAGTACACTGGTGTGGAAGTGAAACTGGTCCCAGGTTTCGAGATGGGCGTCTCGAATAAAACTCCTGAATTCCTCAAAATGAACCCTATTGGGAAGGTATACTTCTATGCTGCGGTATTTATAGTGATCTTTACATTAAGTTTGATAGATGTTTAAATCATTAAATCTGATATTCAACTAGGTTCCTGTGTTGGAAACACCTGATGGTCCCATATTTGAGAGCAATGCTATAGCACGTTATGGTAATACTGAAGACTTTTCTCTCACCCATCTATTAAGTTTGGGGATCCTCTCCAGGTTGTTATATTGGAACTTATGGGATTTGTAATTGTTGCTGCAGTTACTCGCCTGAAGGCTGACAATCCTCTATATGGTTCTTCCCATATTGATTATGTGAGACCATTGCTGTTACTGCCAATTTCCCTCTCTTTTTGTGTGTTTTATGCTTATTGTTATATGTGCTTGAATTTTCAGGGCCATATAGAGCAGTGGATTGATTTCGCATCATTGGAAATTGACGCTAATATCGTGTATTGGTGTAGACCTAGAATGGGACGTGTTGTTTACCTTCCTCCGGTGTGTCATTTTTTTATTCATCACTTTTTGTTATATCTATCTATAATATGCTTAAAAGAAAGATATTTTCATCATTGTCCCATAACAGTGCTCTGCCTTTATTTATTTATTATGAAGGCTGAGGAAGCTGCAATTTCTGCACTGAAGAGAGCACTTGGTGCTCTAAACACTCATCTTGCTTCCAACACATACCTCGTTGGGCATTCTGTTACCCTGGCTGATATTATTATGACATGCAACTTATACCTTGGGTTCACCCTGCTCATGACTAAGAGTTTTACATCTGAATTCCCTCATGTGGAGAGATACTTCTGGACCTTGGTTCATCAACCAAATTTCAAGAAGATTCTGGGTGAGGTGAAGCAGACTGAGTCTGTTCTACCTGTTCCATCTGCAAAGAAACCTTCTCATCCAAAGGAATCAGCTAAAGCAAAGCCCAAGGATGAACCCAAGAAAGAAGCCAAAAAGGAGGAGCGGGCAACACCCACACCAGAAGCTGGTGAGGAGGAGGAGGCCCCAAAGCCCAAGCCTAAGAACCCTCTAGATCTGCTGCCCCCAAGTAAGATGATCCTGGATGAGTGGAAGAGGCTTTACTCAAACACAAAAACCAATTTCCGTGAGGTTGCTATTAAAGGTATAACACCATTATTCAGGCAATTTCGTTATATGAATTGTATGTCATTTGCAGTGTGAACAAGTTTCTCTTAATCCTCGGTTCATTTTTGCTGCAGGGTTCTGGGACATGTACGATCCTGAGGGATACTCTCTCTGGTTCTGTGATTACAAGTACAATGATGAAAACACTGTTTCCTTTGTAACACTGAATAAGGTCGGTGGATTTCTTCAGAGGATGGATCTAGCTCGCAAATATGCTTTTGGGAAGATGCTAGTGATAGGTTCAGAGCCACCATTCAAGGTGAAGGGGCTGTGGCTTTTTCGTGGGCAAGAAATTCCGCAATTTGTGATTAATGAGTGCTATGACATGGAGCTCTACGACTGGAGGAAGGTGGATCTCACAGATGAAGCCCAAAAGGAGCGTGTCAGTCAGATGATTGAAGATTACGAGCCTTTCGAGGGAGAGCCTCTTCTGGATGCCAAGTGCTTCAAGTGAATGATGATCCCAATACCTGGGTAGAAAATTGTGCCTTTTATTGTGTCGTTTTCTTTTCTTTTTTTTTTTTTTTTTTTTTTTTGTCCTGGTAGAGCTTCTCTTCATTTTGTTTGAAACAAACTGGAGTCTGCTAGCCATTTTGGTTTTGAGTGACTTATTATTTATAATCTTGTTTTTGTCGTTTTGATGGGGGTGTGGTTTAGATGGCAATGTAATAGAAAGAATCGTCTGGCATTAGATATAATACTTGATGATGATGATGGTCTATGAAAAATTGAATTAGAAAGAAGAGTTTTTAAAAAAGGTTGACCCTCTTTGTCAAGCAACGGACATTTTGTCTTTATGGTCATGGCTTATATTGATTTTTTATTATTATCATTATTTGAATGGTTTAGCATGTGCATGAAAATTCGATCTCATTTTTACAGGCAACGTTTTCATATTGAAAAATTGTATGCTTCAATTGAAGTGAAGGCATGCAAAATCTTGTGCAAGTGTGTGTCTGCTGACATCTGCCTTAAATTTCGTTCAGATTAGAACATTCGGGATAATGAGACAGGACCCCTTCTATCTAAGAGACCCAAAGCCACAAAATGCAAACGACGTCGTTTAAATATTTTGCAACGTAGGACGTGAGGCCGGGGACGCAGAGCGGTCGTCAAAGCATTTCTCTTTCCGAAAATTCCCAGAACGAAAAGAATAACGGTGTGGTTGGAAAAAAAATAATTTTTTTAATTTAAATTTTAAAGGAGAACATAGAAAATTACAAATGGGCCAAAAAACGACAAAACAACAGGTCCAATACCGCAACAACTTTTCTCCCCATTTTTTATTCTCACGAAACGATGCCGCAGCGTAGTTTTCCCGAGAGAGATCAGAGAGTGGAATTTAAAAGCAAGTCGCTGCGTTTTGTGGTTCCTTGATTTTGTTCGCTTCCTTCCTTCTCTCTCTACAGTTCGTTTCAACTTTCAGGTTCGTCCTTCAGATCTCTTCCTAAGAAAATATGTATCTGATGCACGTAGGTTTCCGACTTCTTCGCGAACTTCCAAACTTTCATGCTTTTACTCGCCGGGTAAAAATTTAGCCCTTCCAAATACATTTGTTTTGATACTTTTTTCCTTTTTATTGCATTCATCAAATAGTTTTATTTTTTTAATAAAATAAAGAACCCATCTCTGATGAAACGAAAACAAAACGGAGATCGGCGTTTTTTTTTTTTTTTCAAATAAAGGAGATGCTAGAAATTTGAATTCTTTTCATTGTTTTCCTCAGATTTCAAATCGTGGTGTAAACATAAAAGTTGATAAGAATGGTTTTTTAGGATCATGCAGCTTTTTTAGCATCCAAAAGTACCCGAATTGGGCTAAAATTTGGTTTCAATTATTTTTGCAAGACTTAGAGCTCGATGTGCTTATTTTGATGGCCACAAAAGCAAGACGTTTGGGATCATTGGCATTGAATATAAATTGGCTTCAACGGGTTGTTATTAATATTTTGATGAGTTATAAAGAACTAGTAACTTACAGGTAGCGCCTGCTCTTTTTTGTCCCTCGACGCCGGTAGCCTATGCTTGTTGAAAGGCTCCATTTCAGGCGTCATCTTTGTGGGAATGTGTGCAGTCTTCCAGCAGCATCTTTGTTACTTATAAAAAAAAAAAACTGACAAATCTTTATTGCCAGCCATTGATTAGATTTCTTATTGATTGGGTTTTCTTCAGGCTTTTCTAATGAGTCACCGAATACTGAAAGATGGTACAAAGGCTGAGACTCATGCCACTTCCAGTATCAGCACTGGATCTATTGTGCTAATCGTATTCCTTGTCCTCGTGGTCCTCGTGGTGATCTTTTTGTTCCTTTTCAAGTTCTGGCAAAAGAAGAAAAGAGAGGAGCAGTATGCCCGTCTTTTGAAGTTGTTTGAAGAGGACGATGAACTTGAACTTGAACTTGGTCTTCGGGATTGACCCAAAACCTTACAATTTTATGTTGAGTACAGTTGAGGTGTGTCTCACGTCAATATGCGTTTTTTATTTTTCATGGACAAGACTTTCTTGATCCAGCTTATTATTTGGTTAAAAGGGAATGAAAGATTTTGTGTGCATATGAGAATGTATTCGTTTTGCTGGCCTCTCTTGTAGTTGGCTGTTTCTTTCATGAGCTTGTGTTAGTGCCACTGAGTTTTGTTGTTCTTGGTTTTAGCAGTACTACAAGGACTGGTCATGTAATTTCTGAGTTTTCAAATTTATGTAATGGAGTTTGTTTTTTATTCTTTGGTCTTTCAATTATTAACATAGTTGTTTTAATTGGGACTTTTTGCAGGGTTAAATGTCTTTAATTGTCAGGAAAACTTGTTCCTTTAAAAGCCATGATTTGGATGTGATATGCATACTACTCCTATGAGGTGAGATAATCTTTTCTGGCGTAAACACAATACTTGTTGTGACGATGTATGTAAGTGAATTCTTTTGGTTGGACAATACATCTGTCTTTTATGGTAGATAAGAGGTTAATACCATTTTGGAAGAAATGTGAGGAGGTCTTAATCAAAAGGTTGTAAAAATGACCCCAAAATTCAGATTACAGTTTTGATTTAGCCTGAGTTTTAAGTGCGGGTTGCATCAAATTGTTCATACAGTTCTTATGTCAGGTTGACTGCTACTTGTGTGTTGCAAAGCGTTGACTGCCTTGAACGCTAGCTGCATTTCTTACCAAAAATGGGTTTCTCAACTAAGCTTTAGATAGTTTCATTCAAGGCCCTTGAACTCTTCGCCCGTGATCATTTGTTTTAATTTTTATAGGAGCTTGAGATGTCTTCAGCATATTTGATAAAATTTAAATGATCTCTATTCAATGCATAAGAGATTAGGGATTGAATCATTGATGTGGCAAACACGTTTGAGCAAAGCTCATTTGGACAGAAAGGAATATTTTGAATATAACTTACAAATAAAGGAATTAAAGTAAACAAAGCATAATATTATGAGGAGCAAATGATATGGCAATTAACCCAAATCCTCTTAGTATAATTGTTTCCCTCCACTTAAAAATGCTGAAATAAGACAAGTAGCAAAACCTGTTGGTTCCGAACGAACAGATCAGCATATGCTCAGCAATAGTGGTGGAACAGGTGTTTGGAATTCACGAAGAGATTCCATATATCAGAATACGCATCAAATTTTTTAAATGTCAATATAAAAGAATCTATAAGTACATTTGTTTTTTTTTTTTTTTTTTTGGGGGTGGGAGGGGAAGTAAATTGAATAGGGAGAAAGGGGGGGGGGGGGGGGGGGGGTGGGGGCAGTTACAAATTAAATAATAAAATAAAAAGTCTTCAGAGTTGGAAATTAATGATACATGAAAGAATAGAAATCATAGAAGACGCGAAGAGAAGTTTGAAAATCAATGTAGTAGCAGTTAATCCATCTGTGGTGCCCAAACAATCAGAGCCCAAAATTACCTCCTGAGTTCGAGTAGCGCGTCTCTTGAGGTTCAGCCATCAGGCTAATAACCAGTAGCATGCTAGTAGTTATTCACCAATTTAAACAGGGTCACATCATCATCATCATCAACATTGAATGGTTATCTTCCTGTCTTGGCTCTTTTCATTCCTGTACTGTTGAAGGGAGACATGCTTGGGCTCATGCTGGGGCTCATGCTGGGACTTTCTTCCCTTAATGTACCATTCAGCATGGCCAGTTCCCTTAGTTGATGCTTCTTATAGTGATCCAATGATTCATCCTGAGAGAGAGAGAGAGAGAGAGAGAGAGAGAGAGAGAGAGAAGAAGAAGAAGAATTTCAGTCAAGCGCAAAAAAATGGTCAACTGATGATGCAAACAAGCATGTTTCAGAACATACCACAGGCTTCAAAAGGCTTTCTAGTATTGTCACTGCATAATCCAAGCGGGCATTTATAGTATCCTCTGGAAATTCCGCCTCAACCAACACATGCAGTGGCTCGTTAAGGTGCTCGTATCCAGGTTTATCCTTCAGTTTCTCTTCCTAAAGAAAAACAGAGGCTCATCACGAGAGTGAGAAAAAGTAGATATACATGAACCCATGAGCATCACGGAAAACGCAAAGCATTACCAGGAACCATAACAATCGAGAACATAACCAATTTCTTTTCACAAAAAGGTTCTCAAAACAAATATTAACTTCCTCATTTGTGATGCGATGACTTATTAATTGCTAACAACTCCATCAGTCATTCAAAAGCGATAAACTAATAATAAAAAGTGCATTTTATTAAGAGTCCAACTCATGCAAACAGAGCTAGTAGAGCTTAATGAAGCAGTCAATACATATAGAAAATCTTTGAAAAAAAAGGGGAAGAAGATCAGTATCACAAATATTTGATCAATCAGTGTCATACAAAAGAGAAAAGCATTATGATTCTCCTAACCTATAAGATGGCTTCAATTTCCCGTCCATCACCCACCAAACCCACCCTTCCTTTCTCTTTCCCCCATAAAAAATGTGCCAGATATGATTGACCACTTCGTTTGAAGACTGGCACTCAACTAACAACAGCAAGGCAAGTCTAAAACCATTATTCTTTTTTTATTATTATTATTATTTGATAAGTTTCTTTTATTAAATTATTAGTAGATGGTAGTCACCTGGAGATAATATCTTCTTTCCAGTAAACTTGTATTTTTCCCATTGAATAAGCAAGTAAAAAAATTTGTATAAAAACAAATAAATTAGTGTCCTACTAAAGCTCTCTTAGATTCAAAATTAAAGCATAAGCTCCAAAATTAAAGCTCTCAATAAGGTTTATCTTTTCCTTTTGGTCCATTGGAGGTCTATCAGAACAGTGCACTACACAACTGGAGGTGGCCATTTCCCATCTGTCATTCCACCATTCCCTGATAATATTCTATCATCCAGGTCTGATGCAACTTAGAGGTGCAAAGTGGTGAAGGAGTGTTAACTGATCGATGATACTGGGTCTGACCAATATTTACTAGTTTTTCCTAAATATTTTGGTTGGCCGTCTTTTTCATATAAATTTCATGCCCAGACATCATGAACATGGGTTGCTCTTCTATAATTTATTTGATGCTTTCTTGAATTCAAAATTTTAAGTTGAAAATAATGTTGGGGAGTTTCGATCAAAAGTAATGTTGGGGAGTTAAACCACCAGCATTAAGTGTTTAACCACTTGAATGATACAAGTCTGAACACCCTCCCCCCAAAAATAAAGACAAAAAAGAAACGAATGAATCCAAAAGATCGACTGCAAAACTAAAATGAAAATACATATATCACTGACTATTAAGTGATAATAGCTCCCACATTTAGGTATAATTTTGAGAGCATTGGATATTTTGACACAGGTATTCAAACCAAAAATTGACACATACGCAAGAAAGAATGGAATGGATCACAAAGGATGACCCACTCCCAACCATTTGAACAGAGAATACTCGACATACAGCTATGTGGAATCTATAAGGAAGCAACAGGCAAGTTCAGACAGGCAAAAAATGTTTAGACAGATAAAGTTCCATATTACATTGCCAACTATCTATTAACAGCCGACTGAATTCCACTGTTACTCAACAACTAAGTTGCTTTACCAAACTAGTAGTGAGAGGAAAGAAGGAGAACAGGGCAAAAAAAAAAACTTCATGATACCTTTACAGAATCCTTAACAGAGCCCCTTCCTCTTATGTACACCCTACATTCTGTCATGGCTTCAACTCTTTTCAGTGAGTTTCCACGCGGTCCCAGAATTCGGCCAACAAAATTATACTGCCAAGCTTTATTTTAGGAACTGCTCCATACTGGAAAGTGACAATAAAAGTTAAAATCAACTCCAAGGGGACATGGTAACTTACACTTGGATATTTTTCCACAGGAACATCAAGTCTAATAACTCTCTTCACGATAGGAGTAGCTGGAACTCCTTGCAACCCAGGCCAACCCATTGGAGGAGTTTGAAATGGGGCCATTCTTTGGCTATGTCCATTTTCCTGCAGGAAGGAAATTGACATCGAGAAAAGTTCACATGATTTGACCACAAATCACAATCTTAAATCCCAAACCATCTTTCTACCATGTTTCATGAAAGCTCAGCCAGTTGCTTCCCCATAACAGAGTATCTTATTCAATCGAGGTGCTAACAAATGAAAAGTAAATATAATTTTTTATAAGTGGATGAAAACTAAATAAATGAATCAAAACAGATAGACAAGTTGTAAGCACACAAATTTGATAGTCCGTGAATTTAACAGAGGGCATGATTTTGAATAAATGACAAAACTAATTTATTAGTGAACTCGTGTAATTAAGCAGAGGCTTTACTCGCTAGAATTTAGTGGAGGCTTTACGCTTTTGAGCATACACATTCTTGAACTCAAAACAAAGAATGCTAGATACTTAAAGAAAAAATGAATGCTAGTGGTATTAGAATGCAACTAAATGTGAAGTTAAACATCAACTGAATAATATCATAAAAAGAGGCTGCCTCAAAACCCAAGTTATGCTTATGCCATGAATGAAGCATCAACTAATCGTAAAGCATCCCAACAATATAAACATCCATCATATCAATAAGCTAGAATTACCTCCACTTGCATTGCTGGCCATCCTTCTAAATCCATTGTTCTACCATTAGGGGGCTGACCTAACGACCTAAGTGGGCTCTCATGCTCAAGTCTTTCACGATCCACAAAACTTTGATTGAAGCCAGAAACCCGTCTGATTTCTGTGGTAGGATGAAAGAACAAATGAAGTTGAGTACATAAAAAATGCCCAAAACCTTTCATGGTATGGTTTACATGTTGAAAATAACATTTTAAGACAAATCAGCTCCCAAACAAAATTGTTTTATGTGGTTTCAAGTAAATGAGAAGAGCATATGCACTTAAGTTTTTGGTGGGCACGGTACATTTCAGTATTCCCAACCTTATCTTCATCTTTGAAAGGTAAAGGAGATAGCTGCAGTAAGCCAAAAATATTTTATACGATAGTACATTTGCAACTGAACCCATGCTGAGGACAATTTGAAATAATAAGGATGCATGTATACTACCATGCTTACACATCTCCAATAATTTATGATATCAAACTGCTTTTCAAAGGACACAACAGAGGATGTGATGATGCAAACAAACAACTGAAGAATGGAGCATACATTGTTGGCAATGATAGATAGCAGATTCACCAACCTTGATTTAGAAGTCTGCTACACAGGGGAAGAACTTGTAAAAATGGTCCCAAATTTTGCTTCTCCGCCAATAATTCAGCCAAGTATCTGCCATTGTCATATGAATGAACACATCCATTACATCCTATCATACTCCCACAATGTAACAGCATGATTAATTGAACCAAAGTAAATAAAGATTGACAATCACAAGATCTTTGGCCGCATAAACATGAGTCTTCATTGTGTCCAAGACTTGAGAAAAGAAAAACATGGCCCAAACATTTTTCACTTAAGTTGCCAAATTGAATAAACCAAAACAATGACTAAATGAAAGAAAAAATAAATAACATAGCTGAACTCATTGCGCACCCTCCTAATAAGGGTTGCCCCCGCAATAGATGATTCTAAGCATTCCAACCAGTGGATTACTCAAGCAAATATCTTCATGATGGCCAATCATGGGTCCAACTATTTTACCATTCCTCCAATTGTTCTTTATCTCCAGCGCTATTTCTGTTGTTTTTGGGTGATTTTGTTGGGGACCCCACACCCTTCTTTTGTATTTCTCATTCCATTGGTAATATTATCATCTTTCCCATTAAAGAAAAAAGAAAAGAAAGATATGACACAACAGCAGCAATATAAAGAGCAAGTCACCAGTAATGGTCATGAAATTAGAGCAGGCAGCTTTAATAAAAATCTTAAAATCACCTAAAAATTCAGCTTCCTTTTCTTTTTATGTTAGTTCATCTCCTTCTCTTTTTTTATTGTTTGCCAGATCACCAATTAAATGCTCAGTGGGTTAGCTTGAAAGACAGGTTTCATATCCAGTGCCACGCCAACGAGGCTCTTCCACCAATGTTATGTTGCATTTGTCTTCAGCATGCATCCTTTTCAAATGAAAACGGTTTCTGTCTTTAAATCTCCATGCAAGCATACATGTGTGAGCGTTAAATAAAGCCCTTGAGATTTCAGTCTTCAAAATAATAAGTTGACTATTCGGTTTCATTCACAACTTGTCTATTAGTTTGTTGAGCTTTCATGGAAGTACAAAAACGCAATTGATTTAATTTTTCTTTCCTTCAACCAAAAATAAATAAAAAAAAAAATTACAATTGGCTAATAGCAATAACTAAAAAAAATAAGTTAAGAAAATAAAGTTATTCGAGAACAAAGGGCCAATCTCGAAGAGAAGCTTGGAAACTAAAATTGCAGGCAAGCTTCCAAACAGGTTTACCTCCTGCATATTATTTCCTTCAATTGTAGAATTGTTAGAAGATTTTGAAAGATTATAACTAAGCATGAAAACAGTAGACCAAAAATACAACAGGATAATCACACACAGAAATTTGATCAAAACACACATAATTGAATAGATTACGCAATTATAAAGCTAATAAATAAATAAAACCATTAAACATCATCTTATTAATGTATCGATAAAATTTCACTGAAAAAAATACGATGAAGATAACAAATCCAAGAGGAATAGCACGCAAAACATAGGGTTCTGAACGCAAAACATAGGGTTCTGAGTGTTGAACGAACCTGCCTCGATCTGAAGGGAGGGAAGAAGACCTGATAGGAGAAGAAGGGACTCCAGGAGGAGGATACTGGAAGTAACTCCCAGGTGGGATTCTATCTCCCATCGCACAAAGACCTACTGCATAGTTCAAGACCAAGCAAGAAAACCCAGTTAATCAAAAACACAAAACCCAGTAAGCCAAAAACCAACACGACAATTATGTAAATAAAAACGAGTGGCACAAGAAAAAATGAAAAAAAAAAAAAACAAGGACGCAAATTCAATCGATAAGAGTAAAACCCAGTAAGAAAAAATCACCCAAAAACCAACTTATACACGAAACTCCAATTACATGCACAAAATCCAGTATACAATCGATAGTTACAATAAGCAGCGATGAGAAACAAGAAACGCTTGGTATACGCGAGACCCACTTACTGGATGGAATCACAGAGAGAGAGAGAGAGAGAGAGAGAGAGAGAGAGATTCAAGTCTATTCAGCCCGAGTGCCCCTTATTGAGTAGTGGGGAGTGAATGAATGGGGCAGGCAGAGTGGGGACAGACAAAAGCCCTATTAAAAATAGGATTCAGTGTTAGATCCTTTGCTCTGATGTTTATGTATTTTCTCAATCAATATCACCCCCTCGTTGAACCATTTTTTCCCCCCCACAAATATGTAATTTCCTTTTTCTTTGAGAAAACCAAAAGAAAGGACATCGAAACTGAATTTTCGGAGGTCTTTATCGGATGATGTTGCCCTGTTAAATATCCCGGTCTTGCCCACAACATCAG
Organism: Carya illinoinensis; assembly: GCF_018687715.1. Lineage (NCBI taxonomy): Eukaryota > Viridiplantae > Streptophyta > Magnoliopsida > Fagales > Juglandaceae > Carya > Carya illinoinensis. The sequence goes on from NC_056756.1 coordinate 711,049, forward strand.
CAGTCAATGAAATTCATTTCCATAAGCATCTCGATTATTCGAAAAACATGGGACAATTTGGAAAGGAAAAAGATAATCATTTCCAGTAAATTGTGTTACGTACGCATGTGAAGTGATAGACACGAAAACTATTTGTTGGTATTTATTGGTGAGGTGTGATGAAATCATGATAAGAAGCCACGATTCAACTAGTATATGAATTTTAATTTCAGTTTTACTTTAACCACCATAGTTTTACCATCCCAACATAATTTAGTGAATATTTATAATTATGATGAGAAATACAATTTATATATTAATTATAATAATTTTTATTATTAAAAAATTATTTACTATTTGATAATTATATGTTTCAAACATATAATATTCATTTATAAACAAATACGTTATGAGATATAAATGATGATTATTTGATTTTTTAAACATTATAATCATATTTTTAAAAATTTAAAAATTTTAATTATCTAAAATTATATAGATATTTTTATCCATTGACAATTTTTTTAAAATTTAAATTACGTTCTATATTATTCAAGAAAACACATTTGATAATATTATATCGAGATTTGTAATAAATACAGATAATTGTATATGGACCAAAGCTGCAAGTTATCATAATCTTACCAACACAATAGCACCAATCGCTTAGCTTAACTTGTTTTTCTATTTTCTATCACTCGAAAAAAAATAAAAATAAAAGAGGTTTTGTTTCAGGCGAAATAACGTAAAAATTTGGTGTGACTATAATTGCATGGCTATGCCAGGTAGGGGCTTGTGAGGGCAGTTAATTACATAGTTAAGAGTGGTTAAGACGTGTGACAATTAGAGCCATGGTGGACCTTAGACAGACTGACATGTGGCGTGTGGAAATTATGGATAAATAATTAAGAGGGATGCTACAGTGCTACTCATCATTTCACCTAATAACTTTTGTGTATTTTATTTTATTATTATTAAATTTATTGAATTATTTTACTTATTATGTATTTATTATAAATAAATAAATAAATATAATGTGTGATATATAAAAATAATAAATAAAATCATTCAAAATGATTAAATGGGAAGATGAAATTATACAAGCTTAGATTTGGTTGGGTTTTTCTTTAAGTTTGATTGGGCTTTTTAGTACTTTTAATTTGTGGCCTTGTTTTTCACATTTTGATAAATTTTTTTTCTAACTAAATAATTAAAGAAATAACTTTTAATGATATTGTGAATTTTTAAAAATATATATATATTTAAAATAATTAAAAAATACATTAAGAAAAAAGAAATATATTCATCAGGAGAATTCTCGATGGCTGAAGTGCCACGATAAGTAAGATGAACATTATTTAATAAATCAAAAATCAAAAATATCCAAATCAGCTAAACATACTTAATGAAGGAGTTAATTTTGGTTTAATTTATAAAGACAGCAATTTAGCCCTCACAAATTGCACAATAGTTTGTTGGTTGGATATATATATATATATCAAGAACTTGGTACATATCAACTTATTGGACTTATCTGATCACAACATGATCGTGGATTAAGTTAGATAAATTTCTCAGGTGTAATTCATGCTTGCAAACATATAGAAATTCGTTAATTAGGATAGATCAAATATTTAACTTATCTCAATCAATCTTACATAGAACAAGTTGAAAGGATCATGTTGAAGTTAACCTAATATTATGTGTTTATGAAGCAATTTATGTGAGTTCATTGAGTTGTATTGTGTCACTTGTTTGTTTATTTAAATTATTAGTATTACAGTCTAGAAATTGGACTCGTTTAATAAAAGAGAGTCTCGTATATGTTATACACCCATGACTTGATTAATCATATATACATACATACATACATATATATATATATACTAGGTGGGAGTAACGTGCAAAGCACGTTTGTCTAATTTTATGAAATGATTATTTGTAAAAAATAATATATATTTTATAAAAATTATTGATGTCACTTAATAATTTAAGGCATATTGGAGAAAATAAAAAACTTAGTTCAAAATATCATATAATCCAATACATGTTTATAACATCTATAATTTTAGCAAAGATGTATGCGAAAAATTTAATAAAAGTCGAACACAAACGGTAGTTCAAAATATGTGTCGTTTGATGTTTGTATTATAATTCATCAATTTATGTCATCCTGTAGACAATCAATAGAGATAACATTAAAATTCTTATTTTGCTGTTGGTTGAGTCGATCAGGGACAACATAAAGTTAAAATATAATCTTTTTATAAAATTTGTGGTATAATATTTTCTATATATAACATATATATAAATCATAAAATATATTTTAAAATTGTTGGCCGAATTTACTCTTTCTTGATTAGCTCAAGGATCACAGCCTTTGTCACGTGCCTATCATAGCAAGCCCACGTATGGAATATGACTTAGCGGAAGCTACGTCCTACTACCATGGGGAAAAAAACACTTTGATTAAACACACTTGTATTATATATTATATGAGATTTTTAAATTTGAAATACTCAATTATCTGAGTTAATGAAACGTATAATATACGTATATTATATTTAGGAATTCACGTCTTATGCACCTAATACACGTGTATATGTTAAGGAGAAAGAGAAAAATATAATAACTAATTTTTAATTACTTATTATTATATAAACTATTAAGTATTATAATTATTGAGATTAATAAATCATATAACAGTATTGAATGCTATCTCTCTCAACATTTATGTCTTCATTTTATGTGCCAAACCGTTAAAACAAACGGTGTTAACTTTAACGGAAAAACAAGAAAAACCGTTAAAACAAGATTTTCTGTTTCATACACACTTTTTATATATAGAAGATATATATATATATATCCTATTATAAAAGAGGTTATCGGCATGTGAATAGTGAATTATTAGTTGATGATTTTAATTACATATTTGTCCATCTCTGTTGATTTTTATATGGCATGTTTGTATGTCGTTTGCAGCCATTTTTGTTGCAATTGCAAAGCTTAGTCCTTCCCTCATCCAATGAATGTGCAGACATATCAGCAAGGTCCAAAAGCTTCCCATTTTGAGCTAGTTGCAGTGTCCATGATATTGGATTGGCCCTCTCAAACTCCGACAAAAAGCAATTGTGAGACAGAGATATAGACAGAGACTTACCGGCGTGCAAAAAATATGCAACACCAACAACAGTGACATGGGTGACGATGGAAATGAAAACAAAAATACAAATAAGTCATAGAGGAGTAGAGAGGGCAACAGATAGAGAAAGATATAAAGGCTGAGGGAGGAAAGATGGAGATGGTTGAAGAGAGAGATAGAGAGAAAGGGGTTTATTAGTGTGAGGCAACGTGTCTGTTACAACGAGTATATCGGAGTTGGACAAATAGGGAGACAACAATGGCATCACGGTATCTCTGGGTTCAACCACTGTCTCCAGCACTGAAAACTTCCTCTATGTCTAGTCTAGAAGTTGTAGCCCACGACCACGCCCAAACCCCACCTCTCTCAACCAGTTTCATCGCCAATGACCAAACTGAGCACCATCCAACCAAATGTCATTGCTTCATAAGTCCGAAATAGAGTAAATCGGTGCCAAACAATCCCGCAAAAAAACAAGTGCAAGTCCCTCCATGCACATAGCCAATACCCTATATTCCATGCAAGGCCCAATGTTCACCTCCTCCCATAGCTGTTGCGAACTAATCAACCTCTATTTTGCAACAAACCACTCCTATACAATCGTGACCAGCAAGCCTTCAATGTACGCCCAATGTAGTGCATTGTGGAGAGAGAGAGAGAGAGAGAGAGAGAGAGAGAGAGAGAGAGAGAGAGAGAGAGAGAGAGAGAGAGGCTTAAGGCAGCCCTCAGTTAATATGTTTTGACTAAGCCTCACAATTATCCCATATTATTTATAATATATTTATCATAATTATCATTGTTATGAATTTTACAGTATAAATTTACGCATTTGTCCTTTGGTTAGAATAGTAAAATAGCCTAATGTTAGGCACAATTACATTTTTGTCCTCTAGTTCATGATTAAAAATATAATTAAATTTCATATTATTATACTATTAATTAGAATATAATAATAATAATGAAATATTAATCACTTACAAATAATCTAAATTGAAGGTTTTGATTGATTGAACATTTGGAACAAATTAACAACTTAGGATATCTTTTATATTTCTTCTTAGGTTTAAAAATAATAGTATTTTTCCTATATAATGTTATTTGAAAAAATAACAATTATCTTCATATTGTAATTCATAAAAACAAATCATAACCATTGGACTAATAATATTTTTATTTTAAACTATTATTAAAATGATTAATAATACTTTTTTATCATTTAAAAATTTATTTTGCTAAGAACATCTTTTTATTTTATAAGATCGATATTACAATTATAAATTTGAAAAGAATAATAATATTATGTTTAAGTTCAAAAATAAAAAATTTTCTTTAGATTTAAAAAATAATATTTTGTTACTATAAGATATCGTGTCATAAAAAACAATTGTCTTTATATTATTTCTCATTGTAATGAATCATACTGAATAATAATTTTTAATTGAAAATAAAATATTATTCTTTTTTAAATTTCAAATTAATAGTCTATTTTTACATTTTATCATCGCAATAAAACAATTATACCTATGTAATTTTCTGAAACAATTAAAAATTACAGTATTTTATTTTTAAATTTATAAAAAAATTATTATGATAATAATTATTATTATTTTGTACATCTCTAAATGGTCTTATAACGAGTGGATCAATGCAGCCTTACTATAATTTCATCATTTTTTTCAAGTATAATTATAATCATTTGTAAAATTTGTTGCATAAATTTATGACTATATTTACATTTATTATACTACTAGGTGAAAGCAACGTGCAATGCACGTTTACTTAGTTTATATTTAATTTTTTTTGTTAAGAACTAATTTTTTATTAATAAAAACATAATGTTTTTAGTTAATTAAATAACTAACGATGTAATGTTTATATAATTAATAAATAATTACACGTTGTGATATATTATAAAAGAATATAATTAATAGAATCTATAGTATGATCCTATAAATAAACATCACTCATAGTTTATGAAAGCTGTTTGAGATAATTTTAATTTTAAGATGACAATCAAGCATTTTCCTTATCTTCCATTACTTTAATAGAGAGGATATTAAAATGCCTATATTTTTTCTCCTTCAGTTTCTATGGATCTATATAAACTTAAATCCTCCAAATTTTTTTTATAATTTCTCCGCAACGCTTTTAACATATGGTCGATGCTCCTATAAAATAAAATTTGAATAGTAGATTAATCAATGATAATTTCTACTTATCATTTCTATACACCATACTTATTTTATTTATGTATTTATAATAAATATGTGGTGTATAGATGATATGTAGAACAACTTAATAGTTTAATAAAAATAGAATAAAATAATAAATAAAATAATAATAAATAATATTAAAATATATAAAATATATGATATGTAACATTTTTTGTGAATTAAACAAATAATAACATTACTACTGATATTATATATATCATTTATAAAATAAAAATAATAGTTAGCGCAAAGTACAATAAAACAAAAAATCTTTAGGCTTAAAAAGTATTAAAAGAAAATTTTTAAATAGGAATTGTCATGCTCATTAAAGGGATCCATAATTATTCTCTTTAATGGACGTAGAAATCAATGTGTTTTTGGCTAACTTTTACTGATGTGCATTTTTAACACCCTCTGTAAGTGCCCCTTTTTCTTGGAGAACCAAATTCTTTTATTAGCATTCTAAATTTTAATGTAGTTGGCAAAGTATTGGTAACAAACCCACCCACAGCAACGTGCAAAGCACGTTTTCTTAATTTAATAAAGTGATTATTTTTAAAAAGTGATATAATTTTTATAAAGAAATAAAACACTAAAGTTTTTATAAAATATTATTATTTAATTTTAATGTTTTATAATGAATTTAAATTGATAAAGAAATAATATTTTATTTGAATAGCTGTATTCGTAAATGTAGTTGACAAATAGATTTAAACTTAATTATTTTACATTTCTCTTTTTTTATATAAATAATGAATAGAAATTTTAAATCACATATATAAATTTATATAAAATAATGTTACATTATAATTTCCATGTTGTATAATTTATTACTAATCTACTTCTCCTGTTGATGAAGTAGGTTTCTTAGCATTGATAGCTTTCTTATATGACCTATTGTTTATGTTCATAAGTAATATTTATTTAAGTGATTAGCACCTATACTAATTTAAAAAAATAATATTAGATACAATATTAAAGTGTGCAATTCTTATATATATATATATATATATATATTTTAAAAATAATAGAGTTTGCTATTAAATAAAAGTTTTTAATGTAAATTTTATATCTATTCATATTTTTTTAAAAAAATATGAGAATGATAAAAAAATAGAATTGAGATTTAACTTAGTATTACAAATAAATGCCAATATAAAAAAAATTGAAATATTTTACTATAAGATTAAATTACCGTGTCATATATATATTTGTATCATGAAATTTAAAAAATTTATAAAATATTGTAATAAAAACTCTACTATAAAACAAACTTTATAAAACTACTAAAAAAATGCAAGAAAAAAGCCTAAAAATAAAAAATTTCTGCATTTGTGGTAGTTGACAAACCCTGGATTTCCAACTAGGAAATGGTCCTTAAGTCAGCAACTTCTGCAAATATGAGATCGATATTGGAAAAATTGAAAAAATTGATTGAATTAATTTCCTTATGATCATTGATTTAAAACATTTGGGTTATTGAAAGCTAGGCTTTTGAAATAATTAGAAGAAAGTAGTTTTATTCCATAGCCCAGGTGATGGAGGTCCAAACCACCCCCCCAAACACCAAAGCGCAAGCCACCTACCTGAATGAACACGCACGTGGCCAACAGCTGGGTGGGCAAGCGATTCAAGCTGGCCGAGCACAACTCCACCTTCACCACCGAGCTCCGAGCCGGCACCGCCACTTTCCTCACAATGGCCTACAGCCTCGCCGTCAACGCCTCAATCCTCACAGACTCAGGCAAAACGTGCTCGGTCTCCGACTACATCGAACTCTGCTTCGATCCCTCCATCTCTGTCAGCAACTGCTCCAGGCCCAACCTCCGGGTCATCCAGCCGAACGAGTCCTACAAGTTTGTCCCTGTCAACCTGGGTTACGAGGCCTGCCTTGAGGGAATATGCAAGGACTTGATAGTGGCCACCGTGGCTTCTTCTCTTATCAGGTGCGTCATAATGGGCGTCTTTGCCAATCTTCCTTTGGCTTTGGCTCCCGGTATGGGTACCAATGCTTATTTCGCTTACACGGTTGTGGGGTTTCAAGGGTCGGAAAGTCATGTCTCCTACCATTACACCTTGGCTGCCATTTTTATTAAAGGTTTAATCTTCTTGCCAATTTCAGCAATTGGGTTACGAACCAAACTTGCCAAACTCGTTCGGATCAACTCAAAGGCTGGCATCGATCTATTCTTGGCTTTTTCATAACGTCGTTACTGGCATCGATACCAGTGTGGGTGGTGGTACAGCCGTTGATACTGGTGGGAGTGTTAATGAGGAAATCGGTGGTGGAGATAGATTGGAAAGATATAAGAGAGGCAATCCCAGTATTTTTTACGATGATATTGATGCCTTTGACTTATTCTTCCAACCCACACAGCAAGCTCTATTTCTATACAACAAAAACAGAGCACGGTTTCTTTTGTTTAACACGACTCCTCCTCAAACTCCCCAACCACTTGTTGCCCGTGCACCGTAACCTAACTGGGAGACATTGCCCTGGTCGATCACCATTACACCGTAAGCCTCTCTCTTCCACTCTCGTTCTCGCACTCTCTCCCTCTCATCATCTCTCTCTCTCTCTCTCTCTCTCTCTCTCTCTCTCTCTCATAGTACATAATTAATCGACAATTTTTATTTCATAGAATACAAATAGACGTCGAATTAAATTTAATGCGTTAACAAGTTTCATTAAAAACAACAACTTCCAATAGAAAACTTCCGCTAAAACAAGAAATTCTGTTTTATAGTAACTGGGAGACATTGCCATACAAGCTTAGGTTTGGTTGGGCTTATTCAAAATGATTAAATGGGAAGATGAAACCATACAAGCTTAGGTTTGGTTGGGCTTTTCTTAAGTTTGATTGGGGCTTTTTAGCACTTTTAATTTGTGGCCTTGTTTTTCACATTTTGATAAATTTTTTTTCTAACTAAATAATTAAAGAAATAAATTTTAATAATATTGTGAATTTTTTTAAAAATATTTATTTAAAATAATTAAAAAATACATTAAGAAAAAAGAAATACATTCGTTGGGAGAATTCTCGATGGCTGAGACACCATGATAAGTAAGATGAACAACATTTGATAAATAACAAATCAAAAGTATCAAAATCAACTAGACATACTTAATGAATGAGTTAATTTCGGTTTAATTTATAAAGCCCGCAATTTAGCCCTCACAAATTGCACAATAGTCTGTTGGTTGGATATATATATATATATTAAGAATCTTGGTACATATCAACTTATTGGATTTATCTTATCACAATGTGACCGTGGATTAGGTTAGATAAATGTTTCATGTGTAATTCATTCCAAACATATAGAAATTTGTTAATTAGGATAGATCAAATATTTAACTTATCTCAATCAACCTTACATAGAACAAGTTGAAAGAATTATGTTGAAGTTAACCTAACATTATATGTTTATGAAGCAATCTATGTGAGTTCATTGAGTAGTGATGTGTCACTTGTTTGTTTATTTAAATTATTAGCATTGCAGTCTAGAAATTTGACTCGTTTAATAAAAGAGAGTATTGTATAAGTTATACACCTATGACTTGATTAACCATATATATACATATATATATATATATATATATCCTATTATAAATGAGGCTATCGGCACGTGAACAGTTAATTCTTGGTTGATGGTTTTAATTACATATTTGTCCATTTCTATTGATTTTTATCTTGCACATTTGTATGTCGTTTGCTGCCATTTTTGTTGCAATTGTAATGTAAAGCTTAGTCATTTCCTCATCCAATGAATGTGTAGACACATAAATAGGGTCCAAAAGCTTCATATTCTGAGCAAGTTGTAGTGTCCATGATATTGGATTGGCCCTCTCAAACTCTGACACAAAGCAATTGTGAGATAGAGGGATAGAGATATAGACAAAGACTTATCAGCTTGCAAAAAATATGCAACACCAAGGACAACGACATGGGCGCGATGGAAAGGAAAAGACAAATAAGTTGTGACGCCCCCAAATTCTGTTTGGGATCGGACGGACATTTGAAGCGTCGAGACATGCAACACAAGGTTACCTGCCCCCGTTCATGACATATAAGATGCAATAATCCTAACATGCATTTAACATTATGCAATATTCGCAGCGGATAATTTTTTTCTTTAGCAATACTATGCACCAAACTGAAAATATCCCAATACTTAAAACATACTTCATACATAAAGATCCATTGAATAACTAAGATCACAGCACTATTCCAAAATAATTATGATCCAAAAGTATTGGAGATGCAACTCCATCGTACAAGTAGTAATTTAACTACTATAGTAACATTAACGACGCATCGTCGTTCAGTTGACTGTGTCTAGTTGGTCAGTTCCTGGTCCTCATTCAGGTCCTGTAACAAGATCTACCATTCGGAAGGAATGGTAGTTGGGACTACCACAGTGAGATTTGATTACAAATCTCAGCAAGTTAACAAAAAACTTCCACACAGACTAATGATGCATGGATGACAGTAAAAGCATAAATGCATAATCAAATTCATAAGTAATTAAAGAATAACTTAGCGTACAACATAGCATAATTGACATAACTTAAATTGAAACATGAACTGAACTTGACTTAGCATGAACTTGCTCTGAAACTTGAATTAACATGAAAAATACATACTCCACAGTTGTTGTGGCCCCATATATTCTACGTGTAAATACATACTCCACAGTTGTTGTGGCCCCATGTATTCTACACAAACTTGACTTAACATTAAAAATACATACTCCACAGTTGTTGTGGCCCCATGTATTCTACACAAACTTGACTTAACATAAAAAATACATACTCCACAGTTGTTGTGGCCCCATGTATTTTACGCATCACAATTGTAGTTAAATACATACTCCACAGTTGTTGTGGCCCTATGTATTCTACACATCATAATGTACTCAAGATGAAATGTGACTGGAATACGAAAGGACTGAAGTCCTGACGTAACATAACGTGACTTGAACATAACTTAGAATACATGACCAACTTGAGATAGAAATATTTCGTAACATGGCATAACATATAATAGACAACATATTTAACATGACATACTTGCAACAGTGAATATTACATGACTTGACTTACATGTAATGGATGACATACTTAGCATGACGTACTTGTAATGTACAGTAATATATAACAGAATATATTATGTAACAGATAAAAATTGATGACAGAATAAATTCTGTATAATAGACAATTACATGATAACTTGACATGGCATGACACATATGATAACATACATACATACACTGTAGTTCTTTTACTTAGCACACATACACAATAGACTGCTAGTAAGTTAAAAGCTAACTTACCTCGATTTCCGCGTTTCTTATAAAACTTCAAGTGCGATCACGAGGAACTGTAATTAGTGATTCTAAAAGTTAGAACTAAATCACTAATAATTTGAAATATGGAAAATACTAACTTAAAGAGTAAAATTTTCATTTTACTCTCTACATGTGGGAAAATGACCATTTTACCCATAACTTAAGGATTTTGCATACTAACTCCAAAAGTTTCCAAAATTTACATTCCTCATGTAAATTTTATCCTAAACTTAAATATCAACTCAGAAAAATTTAAAACAAAACACAACTATGAAGAACACACTATGGTTGAAACATCCATAGGTCATTTCTCTTTATTTTTGTTGCAATTCCTTCCAACTTCAAAACTCATGCTTAAACCAAAATTTTGCAACAAACATCTTCCAATCCTAAGTTCAAAACCATACTTAAAACATCCATTTAGAAAAAGCTAATAATCAACATCAAACTTTTTTGTAAAAAGATCCAAGCACTTGAATCACAAGTTTTGACCTTAAATCAAAACATCTCCAAGAATTTCAAAAAATCAAATCTTACTTCTAACATATTCATAATATCATCCTAACATCAACCATGCTTTAAATCATCAAACCAAAGTCACCAAAATCACAAAATAACATTTGGAGTTTTTGGTTTTACACTTAATCCAAAAACAGAAACTTTTTCCTCAACTAGTTTTGATAAATATCTTGATCTATGACTTATAAATATATGATCTTCAAACCAAACCATCACATGGTTTAAAAAGATGTCCTAAAACATATATAAGCTTCTAATTCAAGATCACATGGTTAGAAATTAACCAAAACATAAATTTAGCCAAGAATATCCACACTTTGGCTTATTTGAATATCTCTTTGCATAAAATTTCATATCTTTGAAACTAACATCAAATATCTTCAAAATAATAATATAACATGTATATAAGATACTTAGGATCCTCCAATAAAATTATTAAAGTCATTAGAATAGGTTTAGACCACCAAAGAGTTAAACTTTCTCAAAACAGAAACTGTTTTTCTTCTTCCAGTTTCTAAGTTTCTAAATCTAAGTAAATCTTTCATCAAAACCTTTAATCATGCAAAAATCCTCAACCAATAGTTACATATACATGTTAACAATACTCCATAAAAATTTCGAACCAATATCTATCCATTAGCTTGGTCAAAAACTCCAAACTATAACATATTCTCCAGTTTATCTCCCAGAATGACCTTTCTATAGTTTACACAATATTTGACTGACCAAATGATCTTCAAATGGGACAAATAAGATATCCATGTAAACTAGACTAAAAAAGGAACAACTTATATGAAGGAGACTTTATGATAAAATACTTACAAAAACTTCGAAATGGGTGTACAAAAGACCTCCTAAAAGCTGTCCGAGAGAGAGTGTTTGATATTCTTTCAATGGAAAGTGTAAATGAAGATAATTTCGTGGGGAGAGGTGGCTGGAGATACTTATGGATGAGATATGGAAGAGATGAGGCTGGAGTTGAGAGTTGAGTGTAGTTTTCTCCTACCCAAAAAAAATCTATAAATGATTATCTTATAATATTCTATCCAATAATATCTAAAAAAAAAACAACTTAAGATATTTTTATCTAATAATATCTATCAACTCAAAATATTTTTACCCAATAATATTCACGAAAATTACCTCAAGATATTTCTTTTTATCCAATAATATCTACAGTTTTGAACAGACGTTTTGTCCGAAAATATGAAAAAATGTTATTGCGCCGTAAGACTTTAAATAATCCTCCGAGTCTAATGGCACAAACTATAATACATTTTGACACTTCTAACTATCTCCAATAATAAAAAATACACTTATAATACCATAATAAATAATAACACTAACTATATAGTTAGACAAAAACCTATACGATTAATGGATTCATGAAAACTTATGAGATTTTCACGAGATTCCTAAAATTAATAGAAATTTCACAATTGTATTTCTAGCGGGCTGTTACATAAGTCATAGAGGAATAGAGAGGGCAACAGATAGAGAAAGATAGAGAGGCCAAAGAAGGGAAGATGGAGATGGTTGAAGAGAGAGATGGAGAGAAATGAGTTTATTAGCGCGAGGTAGCGTGTCTATTATAGCGTGTATATCGGAGTTGGATGAATAAGGAGACAACAATGACATCACAGTATCTTTGGGTTCAACCGGTGTCTTTAGCATTGAGAACTTCCTCTATGTCTAGTCCATAAGTCATAGCCCACGACCACGCCTAAGCCCCACTTCACTCAACCAGTTTTATTGCTAATGACCAAACTGAGTACCATCCAGCCAAATGCCCTTGCTTCGTAAAACCCAAAAATAGAGTAAATCGGTACCAAACCATCCAGCAAAAATACAAGTGCAAGTCCCTCCATGCGCATAGCCAATACCTTATGGGTTGGGCCAGTTAATATGTCTTAACTAGGCCTCACAATTATCCCATATTATTTATAATATATTTGTCATAATTATCATTGTTATGAATTCCACAATGTAAATCTACACATTTGTCCTTCGGTTAGAATGGTAAAATAGCCTGATGATTGGCACAATTACATTTTTGTCCTCTCGTTCATAATTAAAAATACAATTAAATTTCATATTATTATACTAGTAATTAGAATATAAAAATAATAATGAAATATTAATAACTTACAAATGATCTAAATTGAAGGTTTTGATTGATTGAACATTTGGAACAAATTAACAACTTAGGATATCTTTTATATTTCTTCTTAGGTTTAAAAATAATAGTATTTTTCCTATATAATGTTATTTGAAAAAATAACAATTATCTTCATATTGTAATTCATAAAAATAAATCATAACCATTGGACTAATAATATTTTTATTTTAAACTATTATTAAAATGATTAATAATACTTTTTTATCATTTAAAAATTTATTTTGCTAAGAACATCTTTTTATTTTATAAGATCGATATTGCAATTCTAAATTTGAAAAGAATAATAATCTTATGTTTAAGTTCAAAAATAAAAAATTTTCTTTAGATTTAAAAAATAATATTTTGTTCCTATAAGATATCATGTCATAAAAAACAATTGTCTTTATATCATTTCTCATTATAATGAATCATACTAAATAATAATTTTTAAATTAATATTATTAGAAAATAAAATATTATTCTTTTTCAAATTTCAAATTAAATAGTCTATTTTTACATTTTATCATCACAATAAAAGTTATAAAACAATTATATCTATGTAATTTTCTGAAACAATTATTATGATGATAATTATTATTATTTTGCACATGTCTAGATGGTCTTATAACGAGTGGATCAATGCAGCCTTATTATAATTTCATCATTTTTTTAAGTATAATTATAATCATTTGTAAAATTTGTTGCATAAATTTATGACTATATTTACATTTATTATACTATATACGTCTTTTAATTTATATTTACCATATAAAAAATGCAGTAGCATTTTCAACAGGAATACATGCATGGCATGTAGGCTCCTATCTAGTATATAGAAAAGCTTGCCAACCCTCTTTTTCCCTTGCCTTTCTTCTGGACATTTCTATTTAACCAGCCAATTTGCTTAAGTTCGAGTCCATAAATCAAAATTAGTAAAAATAAAATAGCCAGACAAATGCAAACAAACCCATAATTTCAAAATATAACAAGAAATAATTGAAAAAAAAAAAAAGTAACACAAACGCAGACAACACAGATAGAAACTTATTAAACAATATGAATAACCCAAACCTGATTCGAAACATTTCTCCTTACTATTTAGTATTTTCAAGTCAGTTTATATAAAAAAAACTGTTTTTATTTTGTAGTTTTATTTATGAGAAAATATTTAAACACAACCAACAGACCGCTGATGTTGAAAGTTTTTCACATCAATTATGCTAAAAAATAATAGTATTTTATTTATTTTTAAAATTATAATAGATCTTATTATAGGTGATGTGTTAGCATACCAACTAATATATAATAAAAAAATAATATTTATAATCATAAAATTCGTAAACATCATATATTCATTTTAAAAGAAATAAATAAATATGAAATGAACAAGAAAAAAATTAATCTTTAATAGTGGATTATGCGCTTTTTCAAAAGAATGTACAATATTTAAACAATATATTTATCTAACATTACTCTAAAGCAAAACAATTTTTTTTTTTTCCTTTTCTAAAGCAAAACTATTTATTTATGCATCAAATATTTCTCATTATTTCCAAACCCATGGACCAAAGGTCCAAAATCCATATAACTCGGCCCGACTCCAACCCGAAAACCGCAACACAGAGACATGCAGCTCATTTCAATTCATTTACCGATCCCACAGAACACAACCGATATATATGCACTTTACACTGAATACCCGCTTTCCATCACCCCCCCCCCCCCCCCCTCCTCTCTCTCTCTCTCTCTCTCTCTCTCTCTCTCTCTCTCACACTCATGACGATTGGGAATGCAATTAGGGTCTAGGGCACGGAATCGACCTCGATTGTTGGCCGAGAAGATGTAATCTAAAGGAGACGTCCTCCGTCTCCGTGTCGAAGCAATTTCAAGCGTACTGTTCCTTAAGTTTCAACCACATTTTCCTCTAGGGTTATATATATGTTTTATGTTTTCAGTCGGGTTTGAAATGAAGGGCTCGTCGGATCGGACAAAGGTGGTGCTGCGGCACTTGCCGCCGGCCATCTCTCAGGAAACTCTAATGGACCAAATCGACGCCGCCTTCGCTGATCGCTACCGCTGGGCCACTTTCCGTCCGGGGAAACCAGGGTTAGGTTTTTCGATTTTTTTGTTAATTTTCCTGTGCTAACCGTATTTTTTTGTTTATCGAGTTTTCTTTGAGTCACCAGTCCCGATTACATGCTCAGTTGGCCATCTTAATGTGTGAGTGTGTATGGATACATGTGTTTCATGTTAATTTGAAAGGCTCTGAAACAAGTGGGCTAGGTTAGGCTTGGTAGTTTAGTCAGTTGTCCACTTCCTGATTCTTGTTCGATGAATGTTTTAGGACCATTGATTCAAATTTCTTAGTTATTTTGTCTGTGGTTCGGTTAAGTGTACGAGTAATAACTTCATTAGCTATCAAGTTAGTGATATATGTATGCTTTTATAGGTCTATCCACGTGCTTCTTGAACGTGTTTCACAGTATATATCCTCTTATTCAAGGGAAACGCCTTTTTTTTTTTTTTTTTAAATTGTTTGAGGGGGAATAAGTCTGAAATTAAGTTGATACATTAATACAGGTTGCTTTACTTTTTAAGCAAATTATCTTCAAAGGACCTTCTCATATATTAATTGTTTATTGAAATGGTTTTGCAGCACGCAACATCAATCCTATTCTAGAGCATACATTGACTTCAAGAAACCTGAGGATGTTATTGAGTTTGCTGATTTCTTTGATGGGCACTTGTTTGTTAACGAGAAGGGTAATCTTTGCATATATCTTTTGAAGAGATTGATTAGGCACGTCAATCTTGTTGCCAGAAGTTGTCTTTTTATTTTTTTAGTTTTTGCACATACGGTTAAGGCTCTCCACCTATGGTGGATCTTATACCCAATTTTTTACCTATCAAAAAAAAAGTTTTTGCACCATGATTTTAATTCAGGTGGCTAATGAAGCTCTCTGTCTAGTAAAATACTTGGAAATTATAAAGCTTCTGGGGATATATTGGAAAATTTAATTGGGGTTTCTCATCCTTTTTGTTTCATCCATGTTTGAAACATAGCAGAAATAATTTTGACATGAAACTTTAACTTAACTGTCCCTTGCTTTTCAGGCATTCAATTTAAAACTATTGTTGAGTATGCTCCTTCTCAACGTGTTCCAAAACAGTGGTCTAAAAAAGATGGACGTGAAGGAACAATATTAAAAGGTACTAAAAAACGTAAAAATTCAAGGCGAGTATTTATTGGATGTGGATTTTTATATGCAATCATTAATCTGTGACTTATGTTTGAAATCATTTGCTTTTTCTTAAATTCAATCGTTAATCTGTGACTTATATTTGAAATCATTTGCTTTTTCTTAAATACAAGTATTTCATTGATGAACATATAGATACCGAGTATCTGCAGTTTCTTGAATTTCTTGCAAAGCCTGTCGAAAATCTTCCCAGTGCAGAGATACAGTTAGAGAGAAGAGAAGCAGAACGTGGTGGTAAGTCATAAAGATCTTATGTTATAGAACTTGGTATTGAAATAATAGTGTGTTAGAAATGGGAAAAAGAATATACAATTGTGCAAGTAGAATGAAAATTGTTTACACCATTTGGGAGTTTCTAAGGATAAAGTG
Source organism: Carya illinoinensis (assembly GCF_018687715.1). NCBI lineage: Eukaryota > Viridiplantae > Streptophyta > Magnoliopsida > Fagales > Juglandaceae > Carya > Carya illinoinensis. The sequence continues at coordinate 728,041 of NC_056756.1, forward strand.
TATATTTTTTCGACAATAGGGAAGGCTCCCTGGAGGGTTTTAGGGACTTTTTCTTTCATACAGTGTTGCTTTGGGTTTCTTCCATTGTTTTGAATAGAACAAGTTTGAATGACTTGTACGCTACTTCCTGTAGCACATAGTTTGTAATTAGGCTTTTTTGTATACTCCATGTACTCAGGCTTTTGCCTAATTACGTGGATCAATAAAATCTCTTACTTATAAAAAAAAGAGGATAAAGTGTATTTTCAAATGATTTCTGCCCATTATGCTTTTGCAGGTGCTGTAAAAGATGCTCCTGTGGTTACACCATTAATGGACTTTGTTCGGCAGAAAAGAGCTGCTAAGGGTGGTTCTCGGGTATCTTTTAATCCATTGGATTTAACTTTGAGAGGATTAACTTATCAGGAATAAAAAAGTTTGAGAGGACTAATCAGTTCAAGAACATCTGTAATTTCTTTTTTTAAATATAAATTGGGTTGCTCCATCACTTTCTAGAATGTTGAATTTATTTATTTATTTATTTATAGGAATAGAATGTTGAATTTTTGGTTATGCATATTTGAGATGCTGCCATGCTTTATGCGGATAGATGTTTCAAAATTAGTTGATGATACTTTGTGGGGTTTGTTCATTCTGTGTTTGTGCGTGCATCCATACTTTGCATGTTGTGATGTGTTCAATCTATTGCCCCAATTTCATGGTGTAAGTTATAGCATTAAGTTTCCCTTGAATAGTCCAGTTTTGTGATTATATTGTAGTTTCCAATAAATGAAACATTTTGAGGTTTCAATTATTGTTCATATTGTAAGCAAAGAACCATTTATCATAGTATCCTGAATTTATATTCATATCTAATGTCAGCGATCGTTGTCTAATGGGAAAATGAGCAGAAGAGCTGCTAGATCATCGGCAGGTAGTCCTAGTTCATCCTCATCGAAACGAGGTTCTGCAAGGATAAGGATGTCCTCCACAATGGTATGCATCTTTATATAGGCACTTCTTGTTGAAATAAATAACCAGTACATACTGTTGGTGATGTAATTCACTGTGCATGCCACTGTATAAGTATAATTATTCCTTTCACACCACATTGTTTGTGCATTATTTATAGTGGAACTGCACCCAAAATGGCTCCACTACATGGAATTAAGAACCTGCTCAGATCTACATTGTGTTATACGTCGATTGTACTAGTAATCCTTGTCAGTGCCTCATTTTAAGTACAAATATAAAAGTTTCCACTTTGACTACTATAAACAAAGAGTTCCCACCAGTATTTTTGGCTTGAAAACAATATATGATAAAGAAATTTATATGCTAATTGAGGTCATATAGGACTTAATGGGTTGATTTCCTACTACTGATGACTTTTGGACTACATTGCTGTTTTTTTAGGAATTGCGGTCTGAAATGTATGATTTAGCGTCTGTTTTCAATCTTATATTGTTGACCATTTAGACACATATACTTTAGTTCAAAGCAAGATGTTGGAAGTTTGGAGGGTTTATTAATACTTTTTCCTTTATGATGAGCAGTATGTTTTGAGGGATGCTGCAAAGAACATGAGTGTCAAAGACAAGTCAACATACATTTTGGTTCCAAAGCGAGATGATGAGCAGCTTTCTGATAAGGCTGTTACTTTGGTTCCTGCAGCTGGAACTGAAGTATTGGCGGAGGAAAGTGGTATGGTGGGGGAATGGAATAGCCAAGTGTTCAACGATGATTTGATGTTCTTCCTTCCTCCTGTTAATGATATCTAGACATAAACATGTGCACTCACACTTCAGGACCTTGATGTGGGCTTGGATTATTTAATTAGTTGTTATATAATTGCATCTCTATTTGGATGCCTTTTGCCTTGCATTATCCATGTTTTCTTTTCTCACTTTATGTTTTCAGACTTAATTATGTTTCAAGTGCTTGTATTTTCTGAAATGCTTTAGCTTTTATGAACTGAAGTTTAGTTACTCGAGAAATAAGAATGTTTTCTGGTAGTGCAAAGAGTTATGTGGATGGGTTTGGGTCTGTTTCTGCAAACTGATTTTCTGTTTTCAGAAACAAGAGAGTTAGAATTGTTTTCTGTTTCTTTTTCTTTTTTGTTACTGGAAAGGGTTTTTCTCTAGTGTCATGTGTTTGTGTTGGCATTGTTTAATCTGTTTTAGAGGTGGTCATGTGCTTGATCCAGTTTTTAATTCAATATATTTACCTTTCAAGATTGTCATTAGTTCACCTTTTTCAAAATGTCACTTTTTTTAGTCTGTATTATTCCACATCTTCAGAGGTGGTGATTATATAGTGGGAATTTCTAAGACCACTTATTTTATCAGCATGCCTACAAATGGTAGGCCCTTTTTTGGAAAGTGGATAGGGTCCATGATGGAAAGGATTTACATAGGCAACATCCCTAGGGTTCATGTCAGAAAGGGTTTACATAGGCAAAATACCTAAGCATGATATATGTTCACATTGTCCAATTTGGGGTCTTTTTTGGTTCTGGGAGTTTCTAATACCTAAGTTAGTATTTTTTTCCATTGTTTCTCTGTGGTTTAATTAATCTTTCCCTTTTGTTTTTTGTGAATTGTTGTTTTTCTCCCTGGAAAATTAATTCTCTCCCCATTCTTCTAGCATGCTGTTTACCTCTTATCTAATTTTTCAGGAATTTCTGGGACTAATGAATCTGGGAAAAAGAAACTCCTTCTGAAAGGGAAAGAGAGAGAGATTTCACATGTAAGTTCTTTTTCAGTTCTTACTTGGGCACTTTTTATACGTAACTAATGTACAGTGTTGCCTTGCTTGGAGAGAGTTTGTTTTCTTTTCGGATGTAGGTCAAACATCCACAGATCAGCAGTCCCATTTACTTTTCCGCATTCTAAGTTATTTTACGACTTAAATGGAAAGTAGCAATCTCTTCAGTGTTCACAATACTCCTGCTTAGATTGGGGCATATGCTCAACTTGTTTTTAGTGTGATTTTGATTATAAGATGTTCTATTTATGATGTTGGAAACATCTTAAAGGATTACTTGTGCACTGAAAAGCTGTTCTATCCATAGAAGCCTCCTTCATTCTGAATTGTAGTGGGGCCCTGAATATTAATAGCCTTCAGGTTAATTTTGTACAAGAATATGTGGTCCCAATTGGGATTTAATTAATTAATTTATTTTTATTGGCACCGGGTGTCTGGAACAGTGTCCCGACTAATCCTGGGGGTGCATAGGCCCTCGGCAAGGAGTTTCCCGTGAGTGCTCTTTGGGTAATTCAAGGGAGAAATCTCCAAACTGATGGCCCTTAGAGATTGTTGGCATCTAAGGGGATTTGAACCTTAGACCTAGGGGGAGCATACCCTTAACCCTAAGGCCTTTACTACTTGAGCCAATCCCTAGGGGTTTGGTCCAATTGGGAATTGCCTAAGTCTATTTGAAATCCTTTAAAAAATTCTAATAATCTGGGCATTGGCTATCATACATTGTGATGTTGTATGTTGAGTTCCAAGGTTGCAATTAAGGAGGGATTTTTCTGGGCATTTTCTTCACTGTTTTTAAGTGGGTCTTCTCCTCAACTGTAACGCCCCAAGGGATGCCCAAGCCACATCTAGGTCTATGCTCCAAAAGAACTAGTTAACGATACAATTGGAACTCAATTGGAACCATTATAAAGAGCAAGAACTTGTCCTTCCCAAGCAATGTGGGATCCCATACACCACCTATTCTTATCACTTATCATTCAATATGGAGTATCACATCAACCATTTATGTAGGCAATCTGTCAAATTACATATTTTTCTTGTGCTATTCAGCTATTGTATGCATGCTTTGGTCTCTTCAAATCCTTGCAATTTCTAATAAAATTCGTCTCACTGCAGTGTTCTTTCCAATATTTTTCAGGAAGCAATGTGATTTTTTAGTTGAAGGGTTTCACTATGTTAAAATGCTGTTTGCTATTCTTGCAGTTGTCAGGCAGCTTGTCACAGCAGCAAGGTTTAACATCTTCAGCTGGGAATGCAATCGGTTCAGCTGCTCTCAAGCAGAACCAGCAACGCCAAGGTGGTGGTAGGATAGTCAGAAAAATACTTTTAAACAAGGATTCACGTCAAAGTCAGTCTTTTTTGGGCTTGTCTGAGCAGCAAATCCAGACTTCAAATCTAGAAAAAGACAAGCGACCTCCTCGTCCCCCACATGTGCAATTGGTTTCGAAGGATACAATTCCAACTCCCGATGATAAGGTTCTTGGTAATGACTTGCATGGGTTTTTTAATGAGAGGCAGGAAAAACGTTCAAGAAATAAGGATAAGCCTGATCGCGGCATTTGGACTTCTCTTCGTCGTTCAGATGGATCTAATGTCAATGATGAATCTTTGTCATCCTCTGCCTCTCAACTTACACTGTCACTGGCAGATTATTCTGAAGGTGTGGCCATTTCAACATGTAATTTTTGGTTAATAATTGAACAGGACTCGTAGTCATTAGTGTAAATTAATAATTTGGAATCCTTGTTTTACCTTGCCATCATATGACGCTTTGACAAATGAGTATAAACTAATATACTAAAGTGGTCAAAGGCCCTTTAGAAAAAAATCCTGGCAAGGAATTTGTTTTACTATTTTTTATGTGATCTTGCAGGATCTCATGGAGATATGATGATTGACATGCCAAATGCTAGAAGTGGGGGAGTTAAAAGCCTTGTAACTGGACGCACTAATCATTCTTCTTTAGAAAATGGTAGATTTTGGTTTAGAGACTTGGGTCTTCGATATTTTTCATTAATATAAATATAAATCCCTGTGTGTTTGGCATGTGTGTTTCGTTCGCTATTTATGCTGGAACTCGAATGCTTGTATTTCATGCAGGTTCTCATAAACATTTTGGTCGCCGCGGGCCAGCACATGGTGTTAAGGATGTTGATGGCTCATCAACTATGAGTGAGGGGAAGCATTCGAGAAAAGGCACTGGCTATAATTCCCATGAGGTGATTGAACTGAAAACCATTGGATTCTAATCTTGCTCATAATTTGTTGTTTTCACTCAATTGTGTGCTAATTATTTAAAGATGTTTCTCAACGATTTGCAGAAACAAGTTTGGATACAAAAACAAAGTTCTGGTTCGTAATGTTATTGAAAAGGCAAGCATCTTTGTGACTATCTTAATTTTCACTTTTAACATTGATTGAAAGGGAGGAAAAAAAAAAAAAAAATCCCAAAGGCCCTAATGGAACCTTGAATTTTTAATATCTTGCAAGTTTTCTGCACTTTATATTATCTTTACTTGATTATTCTTAATCGGTACAATAGAAATCTGAGAGTATGGGTGGAAATGTCACTGGTGAGTCTTAGAATTTTAATTGACCCTTCTTAGCTGTTGGAAGGTTAAATTATTGGATATAAAATGAATGAGATAAGGGTATTTTGGCAGTTGCCATTCATTTATTAAAATGCTGAAGAAGTCGGATGGACTCAAGTTTGACTCAAATTGTAGTTTGGTGTGAAATGTCATGGGCCTTATTATTGGTACTGTAGGTTCTTCGTGGAGTCTTGTCATTTTGACTCTTATGAAAAACTTGTGTTGTGTACGTAGAGAGATGAATGGTGAAGAGGAACACACTCTTGGATGAAAATTAATCATGTCAAATGCACTTTAAGTGGTACCCGTGGGCCTTTGGCACGCATGCGAATTATCATGACTGTCTCAGGCTTCTGTTAAGATTGTGGAATTTAATTTTACTTGCGTCTTTTTATTAATTGACAGTTAAATTCTTGGTCAATGAGAATTTTGGAACCTGCTATTGCTAGTGGCTGGTGGCCGTCTCCTTTTACTACACAGATGATCAGATGTAAATTAAGTATTGGCATCAGCAGCGGTTCCTTTTGAAAACTGCTAGTGGAAAGTGAAGTTTTCTGAATGATGCAGATACGACGTAACTAAATTTCGTTTGATTGAAGATCCTGATTTTACTTGGGAAAAGCGACAGCTCTGAATATAGGAGAAAAGGAAGCAATAGATGTGATTGTTATGATTGTGTTATAGCACAGTTTTTTCATTGCAGAGCCCCCTCTTTTGGCCAGGGTTCTTTTTGTCGGAGCTATGGAAGTCATTGGGCTTGCTTTTGACTAGATTAGGTATTGGCTTATTGTGGTTTCATGGGATGTCTCGGTCTCTCTCCCATTAGTATTAAAATGTAAATATAATCACAGAGCGATCTGTAACCCCAGCTCTGTTATGGCTATCTATCAAAGCATCTTAAAATTTGTTTCACACTTTTTCTTCATTGTTGCAACTGCCACTTCGTTTTGCAGCAGTTGATGACTGACGTGCAGGTGCAGCAATAATAAAGAATGCAGTAGTTTTACAAGCACATGCAGCAACGACACTGTGGAGGTTTGGAAATGCTTAATTTACACACTTTGTTTTGTACAATAGATTTGACGTTAGAAATAAGTACAAGTATGGTATTTGGAGAGTGCAGTCATTAGCCATATCAAACGTTTTCATAACTGAGTTTGTACATTGCACTTCCGCATCATTTGTTATATTATATCTTGGGTGTGGCTCTGTGTGTCACTTGACGTTAGCGGGAGGGTACGACTCTTGCACATTGAAATGGTCAAAGTAGCCATTAAGGACGCCTAAGCAGGATTTTTTTTTTTTTTTTAAGATCCTGAGGTTTCATGATTTGTTCTGAAATCATTGCAATTGCGTTTTTATCGGTCAAAACTAATGAGAGAGTGCCATATTACTCGGTTGAATATAGGCATTAGCTACGTGGTAAAAAATGAAAGCAGGGCAAGTAAAAGTGCTTGAGAGCTATGGTTAATCGATTGTTTCCTCGGGAGACCCAATTAAATCATCTTCCTAACATTTCTTTGTTGTTTCTGTTGACATCTTCATACAGAAAAGTAAATTTTGGGGAACAAGAATATCGCTAAATGGTTTTACCAATGACTACGGAGTCTCAAAAGGAAGCCTAAATTAGAAGAGCTGAGCCGAAGCTGAAGAAGCTTGCTTTAGGAATGTGTAAGAAGATTGGTAGAGATTGAAATGGTTATTCCTTGATCATTTGTCTTTATAATGGGTTTGGTGGTGTGTATGAGGTCAATGAGTATTGGTACTTATCATTTAGCTCCCACTCTAAAGTATACAAGTAATGCAACAAAAGCGGAATCCCAACAAATTTCTCTATGCTTTTGTTTTTTGTTTTGTGTATGTGTCTTAAATATAAAGCATTTTGCTGATCTTATGTTGATTGGGGCGTGGTAGAAAAGCAATTAATGAAATGTAGGCAGGTCGGAGTTAATTGACATCTTGAAGAGCAAATGTTGATTAAGTTTGTGGCTCTAAAAGTCACGCATGCAGACGGCGCATGCGGTCAGGCAAGCAAGTTTGTGGAATTAGTAAACGGGCCCCATCTGCAAAATCATTTGGACTTGAAATAAATGATTTTGATCATTAGCTTAAACGGCACTGAAGTGGCCTGATATAGGCTTTTCTTTGAAGCTTATAATCAAATGATTCGATAATAGTTTGTCTTTATTTATTTATTATTCGTTTCTTTATATACAAGATATAAAATGGTAATAGGCAACTCGGCCTTGTAATGTAATTGATTAAGACCATTTCAGTGGAGGACCAGACCACCTTATACGTACTTATTATGATAGCATGTCATGTATACTCCAGTGAGCAAAAAAATAACAGATACGCTTTGCCTACTTTTGTTGCATTTTGTTACTGTATTTGTCCACTCCACTAATTCCACAAATCAATTAATTAATTAAAAAAACAATTATGGCCAACAAAGATGGAAAAGTTCAACCAATGCTACAGCTTTTGTCCCATTCCGCGTATAGGAGGTGTGGTCCTATTGCGCTACACATCCGCCACGCCTCCCGTGTTGGGAATGGGAACTCATTGCATTTTGGCTATGTTTGTAAGCATTGGCGGTCTATGACAATGATACAACACCAATTACATTACAACTTAATTACTATTATATATTCAAATATTAATATTTTTTATATTTAATTCAAAATTTATATACTTGCAACAGTTCAAAGTAGATTAAGTAATAATTTTTTATACTAAGTTGTAAACAAATTGTAGTATAGTTGTCATTGTATCATTTTCCATAATATAATGATGTAATTTTGTTTTATAAGTAATAATAACAATTAAAAAAAAATTTGAAGCTGCAGCGTTGCCACGTGGCTATTATGCCTATTTGCTTTTTATTTTTTAATTTTTTTTATAGTAGTCTATTTCTTTTATAAAAACTTATTTAAAATTTATATATATTATTATTTTATATCAAAATAAAAACCATCGCATACTTATATCATAGCGATAGTCAAATCATTAAAACTAAAATCTAAAATTGGAATTTAAACAAAGATTATTTAGTTTAAAAAATAAATAAACAAAAATTTGTTGACTCATTATTTATTCGGTTTCAACTCGTAATTATCATCTTTAAATATGGGTGACTGGGATAATTTAATTAAAAAATTATAATCTCGTTTTGAATGCGTTGGGCCAGAAAATGATCCGAACCCAAATGAAGGGCCAGATATACACTTGAACGAGCGTCTCTCAGACTGAGAAGCTGTCAGAAAAGTCATCGAAACGGCAACACCCTCTTTCTATTGTTACTCCTCACACACTCTCAGAGAAAAAAAAAAAAAAAAAGGGAAAAGAAATCTTTCAAAAAAGAATAGGAAAAAAACTTAAAAACAGGAAAAGAGAAAAAAAAAAAAAAATGTTGATTTAGAATTTGAGATCGAAAAAATCTAAGTAAAATGCGCGAGCTCCGATTCCAATTCTTCGTCCGGAGACAATAGCAGGTGAGTTTACAACAAAAACACAGAAACAAATTTAATTCACAACATTAGGAATGGTTGGTTCTGTGGAAAATCCTCTGTGTTAGGTCAGGGAAAATTTTCATGAATTTCTGTAAATATGACCTGACTTTCCAGAGTTTGATGCAGTTTTTTCTTTGGAAGGTTCGTGGTTGATTCCTTTCTCCTCTGTAATTTTTCTGGCCTCGAAAGATTGCGGCGGTTTAGGTCTAGATCTGATCGATCTTTCTTTACCCCTCTTGAGTTTGTGAGTCTTGTGAATTTAGATTTTATGTGAAAATGTTCTTGTTAGATTATACTATTATCTTAGTGCAAATCCGATAGGAGTTGACAAAGCTCGTATTTGGTAGTTTGGTTTAAGAACAAGTGGATTATTCTTCAAGTACTTGTAATTATGGGTATTTCAAGTATTACTCTTAATTTACTTTGTTAAGCTTCATGTACATATCAGTGTCTAAACAAAGTGGATTATTATCCTTCAAGTACTCATAATTATGAGCGTTTTAAGTATTTCTCTTAATTTAATTTGTTAAGCTTGATGTACATATCAGTATCTAAACATATCACTTGCTTGTCTTACTTTTTTTTTTTTTAATCCATGTGCCTCATGCTTAGGGTTGTGCTTTGCTGTTGGGTATAGCGTTGAGCTGGTGCAGCATTTCGTAACCATTGCCTTTTTATTCTTTACTCTACTCAGGTGAGTTGGTTTATGAGCTCTGCATAACATTGAAAGTTATGTGACGCGTTTTCATTATAAGGATTTGTTTGTTGTCTGTACAAGCTTTCTCCCATTATGAATTTCTTACTTGGTTTGTCTTCCTTTTTCATCATCGGGATTTGGCTGCCCGATCGTTGATGCATAACCTTCACCATGACGTGCGTAAGGAGGAAAGGAAAAATGGTTTCTCATCAGTTCTTTTGTGTTTTTCTTTCTTATCTATTGTATTTTATGGTGATCAACACATAGTTTTGCTGCACAAGAAACAAAAACCCTGTTAATGAAGCTTTTTTTTCTGTAGTCCTATGCCGCTTCTCTGGTAATGTAGATAAATGGTTGGTGGCTATTCTTCCATCCAAAACCTAATCTGTTTAGATGATTATGTGATTGTTGGATCCCTATAAGACAATTGTAAACACCTAATTTGGTTTCAATCACTTAACCCTCGATTGGCAATAGTGTGGGTTGCTTTATATATCTTAATTTTGGCTAATAATATCTCTTTTCAGGGAAAAAAAAGAAAATAGTATAATTGGTTTGAAGTTTCAAATGAGACAAAATTACTGAGGACTATATCAGTTCGAATATTTACAAATGTCTAAAATGAACAGGATGAGAAGTGTCTACCATATTTTGTATATTTAATATCTGTTTCTGAATTTTGTACATCGGCTATGCCTATTATTGTCATCAATAAAATCCTTCATTACTTATCAAAACAAAAAAATCTGTTTCTGGATTAAGACCGTGCAACATTGCAACTGATTATTTTGGGAATATAGGTGTTTGGATGGTATGGGAAGCGGAACAATAAAATATTGCGAGGGTAGCACATATTAGTGACTTTAACATTCACCAGTCACATTTATGGCGTCTGCCAGCCTAGGAAATGGTGGAGTGGGCAGTTCCAGGTCTGTTAATGGATTCAAGGGTTCGTCTAGTTCAGTTGATTGGCTGGGGAGAGAGATGCTTGAGATGAGACTAAGGGACAAGGTTGATCATGATGAGGACAGAGTAAGCTGCTATAAATTTTACCTTTTTTTTTTTAATTTTTATTTATTTCTTGGTGCTAAAATCCTTGCTTCTCCCCATTAATCATTGCAAGTAGCCAATAGTTGCTTCTATTCCCTTCAAGAATCTGTCGCAATTACTCATAAAAAATCTATTTGCTGCGATTAACATCAAGCAGGAAAAATGGTAAATGAATCATTGGATACTTGCAAGGGCACTTTTGTGTGGTTGGAGAGTGTTTGATTCTTTTCTTTGAATTATGAAAATGTTTTGAGACACTTGCATTTTTTTATTTACTTTTTTTTTTTTTTTTTATATGTGCCTGTTGCTACTTCTTACTGTGTAGTCTCTTGCAGGATAGTGAACCAGATATAATTGATGGTGCTGGTGCTGAAACTGGAAATGTAATACGAACTACAATTGGTGGTCGAAACAGTCAAACTAGGCAGGTCGGAAATAAATCTAATTATAAATTTTGGAGGGTTTCATGTGGTTGTGTGATCAAAGTCAGTGGGTTGCTTACAATTTTCTCAACGTGTGTATTTGGTTTGACAGTCAGTCAGTTATATTGCAGAACATGTGGTTGGGACTGGTTCTTTTGGTGTTGTCTTCCAGGTAAGTTGTGCTATGGTTTATTGCTGTTAAACTATTTTCCGCTCATTTTGACGATATTCCACATTTTAAGTAATCTTGTTGTCTTTGAGCAGGCAAAGTGTAGAGAAACTGGAGAGATTGTTGCTATAAAGAAGGTTCTCCAAGACAAGCGCTATAAAAATAGGGAGTTACAGATAATGCAGATGTTGGATCATCCAAATATTGTTGCCCTTAAGCACTGCTTCTTTTCAACTACAGACAAAGAAGAGCTTTACTTGAATCTTGTTCTTGAATTTGTCCCTGAAACTGTCAATCGTATTGCAAGGAACTATAGCAGGATCAACCAGCGAATGCCCTTAATCTATGTTAAGCTTTATACCTACCAGGTACATATTAATTTTTCTTGATTCCATACTTCTTGCAGTTTTCGTATATTTCTTTGATCTCCAATACATTGATCTTGTTTTCAAATATATATGGGATATAAAAACTGCAATTTTATGTTATGAAAAAAACACGTTTTAGTGAAAGAATAATCTTTTAGTGTACTTAGGCATACATAATTGGTAGTTATTTTTTGTTAGAACTTTGTTTTTATGGGCCAAAGCTGTTGATTTCAATGGCTTGATTTTCATGATTTTCTTGTTTCTATTTCTTCTTCCTAGATAGATGTTACCACTTGTATAGCATCTTGTGTACTTGGGTTATACCTATTCTTATTAATACAATCGTTTACTTATAGTAATGGTAGTTAAGTCTTTTACAATGCTTATAGTAATGGTGCTGTCTAGTAGTAACACCCTCTATTGGGAGAATACTAGATAATAGTTTGGAAATGAGATCTCACTTTGTCTGGGAGGAGGGTTATTGTGGTTTATAATGATTCCAAGTCCAAGGAGCTTCAATTGTAATGGCAACTGCTCCTTTTGAAGTATAAATTCATATGTGACTTGGGCTTTTCTTGGTTCATCAAATTAGCAGAGCAAAACCGTATGGAAAGAATTCTTGAATGTAAAAGCTAATCCTTAACTGTTCATTCTCTACTAAATTAGTTGCATAGTTTTCTTTTGTTTTTGAATTAAACTACTTAAATGGGATAATTGGAGGCTAACATTTTCATCATCATTGAACTATCAGTAGTACTTTATGGGCTAGAATTTCTAAATTAGTTGCAAACACATTTCGTCTATGGCTATTTGTTGAATATTGTTATTACTTTTTCTAATGACCAACCTTGGTTCCAAGTAGTGTTGCCTGTCCCTCCCTCCCTCCCTCTCTCTCTCTCTCTCTCTCTCTCTCTCTCTCTCTCTCTCTCTCTCTCTCTCTCTCTCTCTCTCTCCCCCCCCAATTTTGTTTATTCTAATGGTCCTAGTGTTTCAAAATAAGTCATTACTTCCTCATTTTTTGTGATTTTCATGCTCAGAACATGCTGATGCAAATGGTATTTCTTCGCTCATAAATGGGGTGGGGTAGTTCATGGATGCAAAAATCAGTGTGTGGATAACTTACCATTTAACAAAAGCCATATATGCTTCATTGGTTTCTCATTTTTTTTTTTAATGTGTGTTTTTGCTAATATCTTTTTTAACTGATCTTGGTGTAGATCTGCAGGGCACTTGCCTATATACATAATAGTATCGGTATCTGCCACCGTGACATCAAGCCTCAAAACTTGCTAGTAAGATTAAAATTATGTTTATAGCGTGAGACTCATTTCTCATTTTGGGTATGACTGCATTGATTTACATGAATGTATGATAGCTATCATGCTAATTCCATGTGAAGCCCATTATTCATCGACCAGTAGCATTTGCAACTCATTTGTGAGAGGTGTTATTTTGGTGTAGCATTTACATTACGGACAATCCTATATGAATGTCGAGAATAGTTGTAGAGTGCCTAGTAAAGTTGCATTTTTCTGTTGGTTGGTGTAGCTGGAGAAAGTTTTAACTACTGATAATTTGAGGAAAAGGGGTTTATTTTTGATGGATTGGTGCTTCATGTGTAAAAAAGATGGTGAATCTGTTAACCACCTGTTTCTTCATTGCGAAATGGTGACTGTTTTGTGGAATGAGTTATTCGCAAGGTTAGGCATTGCTTGGGTGATGCCTTTTCATGTGGTGGATTTCTTGGCTGGTTGGGAAGGTGCTGCTAGTTGTGGAGGCAATAAAGCTGAATGGAGGATGATTCCTGTCAGTTTTGGTCTGAATACCTCTTTCCATTAGTTTCTTTCATTTATATAGAATAGAGTTACAATAGAGAGTCGGCATTTTCAGCGTGATTTCAGCGGTTGATTGCTGCTGTTTACACTTTACACATTAAGTATTATCTACACGTTAAGTCTATTTACAGCCACTTATTTCTCTGCTATACTATCTAGAAATAGAAAGGCCTAAAATTATCTCTGTAACATCCCCCCTCAAATTGATGTTGTTGGATCAAGAAGCATCAATTTGTTAACCAAGAACTGATGCCGGTGCCGAGAAAGAGCTTTAGTGAATATGTCTGCAGTTTGGCATTCAGTGGAAATGTGAGGGAGAGTAATCATATGTTTGTCAAATGATTCATGAATGGAATGACAATCGACTTCGTTATATTTTGTACGTTCATGGAAGACAGAATTAGCGGTGATTTGAATATCATTGGTATTATCAGCATGAAGAGGAGTGGGATGCAGCTGAGGAAAACCAAGTTCCCCTAATAACCCACGAAGCCATGTGATCTCAGAGCATGCGGAAGACATAGCACGATACTCAGGCTTAGTAGAAGATTTGGAAACTATGTTTTGCTTTTTACTCTTCCAAGAAATGAGTGCATTGCCTAAGAACATGCACTAGCCAGTAATAGAGCGACGGGTATCTGCACATTCGGCCCAATCAGCATCACTATACCCCACCAACTGTAAGGAGGATTCTTTAGGAAAGAACAACCCGCGAGTAGTGGTCCCCTTCAGATACCGGATAATGCGGCGGATAGTAGCTAAATGAAGACGTCGAGGAGCCTGTATAAATTGACTGACTTGCTGCAGCAAATGAAATGTTAGGACGAGTAATTGTCAAATAGTTCAAACTCCCAACAAGTTGTCGATACAAAGATGGATCTCATAGAAGCTCCCATTCTTACTGATGAAGCTTAAGATTTATCTCCAAGGGAGTAAAAATAGAGTTACCTGATTGGAGACCACCCAATGAAATAACATCCTGCATGTATTTGTGTTGGTGTAACAACGTACCAGTTGGAGTAAGCTATACCTCAAGGCCAAGAAAGTACTGTAGGGGACCAAGATCTTTCATGTGAAAAGAGGCATTGAGATGCTGTTGTAATTGCTTAATTAACTCAGTAGCGGAGCTAGTAATCACAATGTCATCGACATATACGAGAAGCAATACGATTCCTGCAGAAGTCTTGCGAAGAAAAAGAGAGGAATCAAATTGACCCTTGAGTAAAATGAAAAGCAAGTAGGTTAGAGAGAAATTTGGCAAACCATGCATGCGGAGCCTGTTTCAGTCCATACAAGGATCGACGTAGCCGACAAACCTCTGAGGAAAGTGTAGCAAACATGCTGGGAGGTGGGGAGGTATAGATTTCTTCATTCAAATCCTTATGTAGAAAAGCATTCTTCACATCCATTTGCCGGAGAGACCGCAGTTGCAACGCAGCAAGTGCCAAGATAGTCCGCATCGTAGTTATTTTAGCAACAGGTGCAAATGTCTCTTCATAATCAATACCATACTCTAGTTCCCAAGAACCACGAGACGGGCCTTATATCTGTCCAGTGAGCCATCAGCTCGAAACTTGACTGAATATGTCCATTTACAGCCAATAGGTTTGACATTAGAGGGACAAATAACAATGTCCCGAGTGTGATTGTCTTGAAGAGTGATTTCCTCTTGCATGGCTTTCTGCTAGGGCTACAAACGAACCAAATTGATTCGAATTCAAACAAGGAGTCAAGAGCTCCTTTAGCATATATATCTGCTCGAACTCGACTCGAGCTCGAAAAATATTGGAAATTTATGATCCAGCTCGACTCGTCTAACATAAATGATGATCGAACTCGAGTACAAAAAATATACGACTTGATATGAGCTCGAGTAGCTCGACTCGAGCTCGGTTTAAATTTTATCCACAATTTTTTATTTTTTTTGGTTGCTGAAGCACAAATGAGATTATTTATTTTTCTTTTTTTAATAAATAAATGTGATTATTTCTCTTAATCAATTTTAACTTGATATAAGCCATATACACATACTAAAATATAAGCCTATTAACCCCAAGGGGTTGGCCTAAGTGGTGAAGGCCTTGGTCTTGGGGTCTCATTCCCTTCAAGGTCCAAGGTTCAACACCTCATAGGTGCAAACAATCCTTTGGGGCCACACCCCCTGGTGAAAAGCCAGCGATTTAACCAGTTCCGTGTAGGGAAACTTCCGAGGGTGCGGTGCACGGGACCGGGGTTTATTCTGCAGGGGTGGGTCCAAAGGGCCCTACCTTGGAGAGGTTCCCCGACATAAAAAAAAAAAAAATATAAGCCTATCAAATATCAATGTAACATTGATTCATTGTCACTTTCCAATACATATGACATCAAGAATGCCTAATACATTAAATTCATTTAAAAAATTACATAATAAAGCTATTAATTTAATATTAAAGTATTCAATTATCCTTGATATAATATTAAATATGGCAAAATAATCAAAATAAGATTAGTTAAGAAAGTATCGCAATCAATTAGAGTTGTTTATTTTTATGAACTTAATATATTATTATTGTAAAATAATAAAACATGTTACTTGTACCTAAACTTAAAATAACAACATATATTACTTATACAAACTATCAAAAATAATATATATAGCATATTAAATATATAAATAAAAGAATATATGTAAGTATATATTTAAATATATACATAAATATTATGAGTATTGTGACGAGTTCAAAACGAGTCGAATTGAGTTTATACGAATATTGTTCAAGAACAACTTATTTATTAAATGAACCGAGTTGGAGTCGAGTTTATACGAGTCGATCTTGAATTTTTCACGAGCTGCTTTGTTCGTTTGTAGCCCTACTTGCTGCCAATATGCTTGGGTGGATGCCTGGGCATAAGAGTGAGGAACATAAATAGTGTCGAGAGTGGCAGTAAGCAAGATGTGAGGAAAACCATACCTATCTATGTAACCCGGGTGGAGTGCCGAGGTATAAGAACCGCAGAATCAGATGACGGATCAGTGTCTGGAAGGGGCATTGAAGAAGAGGGAAGACGACGATGATACACCATACTTGGTTGAAATCGCTTAATAGAGGAGGACACATCATCAAAAGTGGGAAGAAGAGTAATAAGAGGATCAGAAATAACCTGAGATTGAAAGAAATATTGATTTTCGAAGAAAATCACATTCCGTGAGATTCGGAATTTATTTGCATGAGCATCATAACAAACAAATCTTTTCTGAGTAGGACTATATCCCATAAAGGCACATGTAATAGACTGTGTAACAAGCTTGTGACGCTCAACAGGCGGCAGATGAACAAAACAAACACACCCAAATGTATGAAAGGGTTGATACTCAGGAGATAATAATTGAGAATAAGGAGAATCATAATCTAGTATGGTAGTAGGTAAACGATTGATCAAATAGACAACGATAGATAAAGCCTCTACCCAAAACTTATGAGGTGCAGAAGAATCAATCAACAACGTATGGACGACATCTAAGATATGACGATTCTTACGCTTAGCGACTCCATTTTGTTGAGGAGTATAAGGGCAATTCTCATTTTGCTAAAGAAAAGTTTGGAAAGAATGAGACATGTACTCCACCCCTGAGTCGGAGCGTAAAGTTTTGATACAAGTACTGAACTGTGTCTCGACAAGCTCAACAAATTTTTTGAAGACAGAAAATACGTCAGTTTTAGAACGGAGAAAATATATCCAGGTGAATCGACTATAATCATCGATAAACGTCACAAAATAACAATACTGACCATAAGAAGTAAACAGGACTCACACCCCAAATATCAGTATGCACAATCTCAAAACAGTTAGAAGTATGACTACCATGCGTAGCAAAAGGTAAAGTTTAACTTTTACCAAGACGATAGGTAGCACAATCAAAGATACAGGAGAAGAAGAAAATGAGTCTTTATTGCCCAAAAAACCATGTTTCATAAGATGAGTCAAGACAACAGAATTAGGATGACCTAATTTCTTATGCCAAACTTCATTATTATTGGCAGTAGCCGTACAAGCAAGAGAAACAACATTAGGAATAGAAAACTGTAAGGGAAATAAACGTCCTACTTTAGGCCCCTTCGCGATCACTGTCCTTGACACCTGATCCTGCACAAAACAACCACCACGAGAAAAGTGAACATCACAACTATTATCTACCAATTGTCCAACAGAAATCAAATTGGTAGACAATCCAAGAGAGACAAAAACATCGTGAAATGAAGAGCCCAAATTATCAACAACAGTAATAGGAAGAGTACTGCCATCAGCGATATGAATATTTTGCGTGCCTCTATACTTACGAATATCATGAAGACCCATCGTATTACCAGTCATATGATTAGAAGCACCTGAATCAACAATCCAAGAAGTTGAATTAGTACCCGTACCTTGAAGGCCTAAGGCCGTGAAAGCAGACACAATCATCTGTTGGACCATTGCTGGTGTGAGAACCAATGAATCAGAGCTTACAATAGGCGGCACAGAAGAAGAAGCAGAAGACTGAACAACAGCCTGAAAAGCTTGGGATTGGCGATTCTGAGGCTGTATTCGACAGTCTTTGATGATATGACCCTTTTTTTTGCAGTAGTTACAAACTTTCTAAGAACAGTTGTGAGCAATATAACCAAATTCCTTGCAACTAAAATATTGCAACTTGTTCCTCCCTCTCCCTTGTGTTGCATAGGCTACATTCACAGTCTCGGAAAAGATCTTCTCAAAAGTCATACTCATTTGAGTGGATAACCGTTGTTCTTCACACAACAAATCTCCCAAACAAATGTCTAAAGAAGGAACCAGATCACGGTTCAATAAAC
Organism: Carya illinoinensis; assembly: GCF_018687715.1. NCBI lineage: Eukaryota > Viridiplantae > Streptophyta > Magnoliopsida > Fagales > Juglandaceae > Carya > Carya illinoinensis. The sequence continues at coordinate 746,262 of NC_056756.1, forward strand.
CAGCTCGAACGGGCTCAAATTCGGGTCGAAACTTCATTAAAAATTGATCGCGTTGACTCTCAGCATGGACTGTTTGAAGAGCCGCAGTGGGAATCTTAGCATGAGCAATGGCAGAATAGTCACTCCAAAGGTTAATAAAACTAGAATAAAATTGTGCGATAGGTAAATTGCCTTGACTATAATTACTAATTTCCAACTCTAATTGGAACTTCCGAGCACTATGATCTTGATGGTAAATACGGTGAATATAATCCCACATAGCCTGAGCCGTAGTAAAACACCGAAGATTGGTAACAAGATGAGGCTCAATCGTTCCCAACAGCCAAGATATCACCTTAGCATCCTTGACCTCCGATTGGGAAAATTCCTTATCATCAGTGGGAACTTGAACAGAACTATCAATATGATTTGATAATTCTTTCCCTTTCAAAAACATCTTAAACTGAAATTCCCATGTTGGAAAATTTTTGCTAGTAAATCGTACAATAGTATTTTCAATAGACATGATGAGAGAGTCTATTAAAAGAAATCAGCCCAAGCAATCAAAAAATAATAATAATAGAAAGGCCTAAAATTATAAAATAATAATAATAGCAAGCCTAAATCAAAACAGTGCCAATCACCAAGTGAAAGAAAAGCCTAAAGCCATGGCAGAAAAAAAAAAAAGCCCACGGAAACAAGAAGAAACCTGTCCACCAAGTCCAGAGTTGGTCGATTCACACTCCACTACCCACAGATAATGCCGACAGCTGCAAACAAATGACCCACCAAGAAAATAACTCACGGCACCTAGAGAATCACTCAGCTGCAAACTGCAAATAATGCCGACAGCTGCAAGCAGATGACCCACGACAAAAAAAACAGCTCACAACAACCAAGAGCACCGAGAGAATCACACAGGCACCACCAGAAAATGCCAACAGACCGAGGTATGTGCAGCCACCAAAAGAAATCCACTGAAAAAAATTAGCCCACAACAAGAACAGAGTTGTGCAACTCTGGAAAATTTTCGACAGCCACCAAAATTCAAACCCACAAGGTTTGATCCCACAGAAAGCACCGAGACCCACTAAGAGCAAGAAAGAACTTGCTGAATCAGTGAACAAAATCCTCCCAAGAAAAAAATTGCTCCGTGATTAAGACCAAAGCGACGGAAATTAGAGGGGCTCTGATACCATGTCAGTTTTGGTCTGGATACCTCTTTCCATTAATTTCTTTCATTTATATAGAATAGAGTTACAACAGAGAGCCAGCATTTTCAGAGTGATTTCAGCGGTTGATTGCTGCTGTTTACACTGTACACATTAAGTATCTACACGTTAAGTCTATTTACAGCCACCTATTTCTCTGCTATACTATCTAGAAATAGAAAGGCCTAAAATTATCTCTGTAACAATTCCTTCGTGGTGTTTATGGCTTGAGAGAAACGGGAGGTGCTTCCAAGATTGTGAACGCACTACGAGGGAATTTACGGATTTTTTCTTTAGCACTTTAAATTTTTGGGTGAACAATCTAGTGAGGGATATGAATATTTGTAATGCTGTTCTTTAATTTTGTTTTGCTTTAGTTTGTATTTAGGTGTATTCTCTTGTACACTTCTTATGTACTTGGGCTATGCCTATTTACTTGGAATAAAATTTCTTATTAACTATCAAAAAAACAAAAAAAAAAAAAAAGTTGTAGAGACAATGTTGCATGTGTGCAATTGGCATGTCTTGATCATATGCTATGTTAAATGATAATAAGCTGAGGAGGTTCTAACTTATCAAAAAAAAAAAAAAAAAACTGAGGAGCTTCCATGGCTTCTATGTTGGGATACATATTTTTATATGTACAGTAGTGCATGTATGTAAGCATGCACACATTCTTGTTTGTCTATGGGGAATATAACATGTCTATAATTTTCAAAGATGAGGATGCCTTTTAATCTCAGATATGCTCATTCATCTTGTCCTCTTCCCTAAAGTCTCCTTTACATGGAATTGATGGCGTTATGATCCTATTTTGCTGTTATGCTAAAATACTTAATTGATCAATGGCTGCCAGTTTGCAACATATCTCAGTCCACAGTCTCCCACAGTTCCACTATCTTCTCAAAACCATCAACGCCTTTTCACTTAATGTAAATTATGGCTTTGTTCAGACACTGTTGGTGTCTTATGCTTTCAGAAGTAGCTATTCAACTAGTCATCAAGAGTCTCCCCGCCCTTGAAACTCTGTTTTGGGATGAACGTTTGAGGCTTCTTTCAGAGTCTATGTTATGGTTATAGAATCATGTTCTCTCATCTGAAGCTTGAAACTTGATCTCTGATAATAAATCACATTGTTTGTTTGTTTGTTTTTTTTTTTTTTTTTTTTAATTCATTATAATTCTAGGGACTTGGATGACTCTGAAAAGTCTGAACCATCTTTTGGTTAACTTGGCTTCTAAGGAGTATGGCTGTTTGCTCTTTTCCCAACTATGAGTTTGGTTTATATTTTGATTATTTAGACTTAATTTTATTTCGTGATTCTTTAATATGAAGTAGATGAGTTGAATTTGTTGGTGTCTTTAAATATGTTCATTTCAGGATATCTCTTTTCCTTTAATTTTTCACACTTGAAATTGGTCACTGTCCAGGTCAATCCCCATACACATCAGCTGAAACTTTGTGATTTTGGGAGTGCAAAAGTGTTGGTTAGTTTTTCATTTCACTCTTGCTATTGACGGTTGTGTCTTTTTTATCTGCTTTGAGAGTAGCCCCTTTTGCATTTTATCAGGTGAAAGGAGAACCCAACGTTTCTTACATCTGTTCAAGATATTATCGAGCTCCTGAGCTCATCTTTGGTGCCACTGAATACACAACTGCAATAGATATATGGTCTACTGGTTGTGTGATGGCTGAATTAATTCTTGGACAGGTTGGTTGATACTTGATTCTATACGGATACTTGGCCTTGTTTTACAGTTGCCTTGAATATTCTGCTGATAATGTTTTGAATCCAACTTCTTTTTCAGCCTTTGTTTCCTGGTGAAAGTGGAGTTGATCAACTAGTTGAGATCATTAAGGTGAGCTTATTCAATACTTTCCACCTGTCCACGCGAAGTTTTACATAGAACAATTTGAAATTCATATTTTGGCTACAAGTGAAAAAAAAAAAAAGTATGAAGTTTCCAAACTTGTCAGACAAGTATAGAAGGATTTGGGTTTTAGATATTACTTTAGACTTTATATCTTGGTTGAATATTGTCATTCTGGGAATGAATTAGCTCTGCAAGTTCAAAGTTTTCTGTTGATATTTTTAGTTTTAACAAAAATTACAGATCAAGAGTTTTCACCTTTTTTTTTGGCAAATGGAAACAGGAAACAAGGAGTCCAGTGCTTTCCAAGTGAATTTATAGCACAGACAATTTAGTTGTTAAAAAAATGTTCCAAATTACTTGTGTTCTGAATCTTCCAATCCATCATATATTGTTTATCTCTATGAAAAAACTTTGTTGTCCAACCCGTGGGTAGCCCAAGTCGTAAGAGTGAACTTGTGTGCATGAGCCCCATGCCACAGGTTCGGTTCCCCTTGGGATCAAACTACGATTTAAGTGGGAGGCCATGGTGGTGGGTTGCTGTGCTAGTCTCCCTGGGTGTTTAGGTTCCATGGTTGAGCCTATGGGCTTTGCCTTGGGGTGGTTCCCCCGTCATCCAATAAAAAAAAAAGGAAAAAACTATGCTGTCAAGTATTTCAAGAGCCAGGGAGGTTTTGGTGACTACAACCAATAATTGGTCACTGTCCAAGTCAGTTTCCAGTAATGAAAAGATAATTATTTAATGTATTTTAAACTTTTTGTCAAGGTTTTGGGAACTCCTACGAGGGAGGAGATAAAGTGCATGAATCCAAATTATACAGAATTTAAGTTCCCCCAGATAAAGCCTCATCCATGGCACAAGGTATGTTCTTTTCCCTTCCTTGTACCATACTTCCGATGTCATCAATTGTCTTTGTCTGTTGGTGCCTTTTTGAATGGACTAAGTTCCTTGGTTGTTGGAGGATGCTTCATTGATTAAAGTTGCAAGACTGGACTTTATATACTGGGCTGGACATTCTGGCAAGTTCAGGATGTTTATTATTACCAAGATCCTGCCTATGTAATAAGTGTGTAGGAAACCCTTGCAGGAGGTATAGTTTTGCAGGGCTCTGGTTCCATTTTAACTCTCCTGAATTGCCACTGTGCATGGCTTGGAATAAGCATGAGTATTAATTTTAGATACTGTGTACTGTCTTTGCATTCTCATATAACCTACAGTACACACGTGATCTGCTCCATTTAACTGAAGAATGTGTCTTTTTTCCCCTTATTTTCTTGTTCTTTATTGTAATTTGTTCTCTTCTCATGCAAAACTTGTAAAACCTTTCATGTAGTCCCACTGTTTATATTTTTATATGCACCTATGTCAGCTTTATACTGTTTATTGTTATTAATGATGATGATGATGATGATAATAATAATAAGATGCAATTAGCATTTGCTGGCTACAAATAAATTTGTTTGTGGGACTCTCATCATTCTCACCCAACAGGTCTTCCAAAAACGTTTGCCCCCAGAAGCAGTGGACCTCGTATGTAGGTTTTTCCAGTACTCTCCCAATTTGCGATGCACTGCTGTAAGCAAATTTCCCTTGTTTTATTTTCCATTGGCCAGAAAGTATTATTCAATGCTCACCCTTTTCTGTTGTGTACTGCAGTTGGAAGCTTGCATTCACCCTTTCTTCGATGAGCTGAGGGACCCAAACACACGCCTTCCTAATGGCCGCCCTCTTCCTCCTCTGTTTAATTTTAAATCCCAGGGTAGGTATCAAATTTAATAAGCATATCATACCATCGTAGTGCTGCTCTGTTTTCTATGAAGAAAATTACATTGCCTTCTTTGCGTTCTTAATTCTCTGAAATTCACTGTTGCTTATAAAAAAGAATCTCTTCATTGTTGTAATTGCTAAATGAAAAAATAATATTGAAGGAAAAAGGAAAAGATGGCTTGAGTGAGGCAACTCAAGAAGTGATCTGGGAAAAAGAGAAATCACGTAGAAAACTGCATACAGAATTAGCCTTGCGCCTCTTCTCCCCCTCCCCCTCCCCCTCGGGCAATAGAACTGCACACTCGATGCAAGTAGTTGTGGAAAGTGTTGGATAGTTTTTCTCTGCTAATCGAACAGAGTAGGATAGTTTATATCAATTAAGAGCACATATGCTCTTCTTCGTACCTTCACGTTTTTGAGTTTTATTTCATCAAAGTGTCACTTAGGAATTACATATGTTAGCGAGATTGAAAACATTATAATGAATAAATGGAGCTACACAACTTATTCAGCAAAAAAAAAAAAAAAAAATGAAGATAAAAAAGCACTATTGTTCTAGTTTTCATACTTCATGGCATGCAATGTTCTGCATAATTGGACAGAAGAAAAATGGTGAGAAATTGTAGTCGGGAACAGAACATGCTTTAATTAAGTTTACAAAGTCATTTAAAAAAGGATTACAAGAATAAAACCAATCTGTTCGTTGATGTTGTTGAACTCACATGTGCATTCTTGAACCTATTGTGAAATATATTGTTGGGGTTTGGTTTTGCCTGACTTCCCATGCCGCCCAATGGGGGCTTCTTTTGTTGTTGTTGACAGAGCTGTCGGGAATACCACTTGATATCATCAATAAATTAGTTCCAGAACATGCTCGGAAGCAGAATTTGTTCATGGCTTTGCACTCGTAGCAACTGTTTCAAAATCTTTCGTACTTGTGGTTGCTGTGTATATCCACTCCAATGTTTTGGGGGGGGGTGTTGTATTGGAATCTGTCAAAGTCGGTCACTCTTCTTATTAGTGTGTCCTGTGAGAAAGAGTGTTGCAAAGGAGTTGATAGGGACAAACAAATATTAGGAAACCTGAGGGCTCTGAGTTTGGTTGCTGATGGTGGTGCTTTTTGAGTTTTTATTTCTATTTTTTTTTTTTTCTTAAATTCCAAGACCACTACAACTTGATGATGTATATTTATTTGTGACTGCGACCCCATAATTGCTGGGGATTTTAGCGAGATGGTATAGTATTAGCACATTTGTGTATGTTATACCCAGTTTGTGAGCATTTCATTTCCACGCAAAATCAGAGTTATATGAAAATAGTGCTAAAATATTGAAACCACCAAACAAACAAGAAAACTTATTGGTGATGTTGCGATTGTATCATTATTAAATAACAGTTTTGGGAATATATTATATGTACAAAGCATATACAGATGCATCGCTGGCTGGCCGGCTGGCTATGAGATGGGAACTCCGATACGAAACCGTGCAGCTTCTTGTTCCATATCTCTTTTTTACCTTCAGGTACGGGATTTCATTAGGCATCCTACTTTCAACGTATTTGTACTTGTATATCTATACGTATTTATAAAAAAAAAAAAGAGAGGAGAAAATAAAGCCCGTAGCCCATTCATAGAAAGTCCTAGACAATCCCCCCGTCACCCCCCCACCGGACAGCCCAAAAAGGGAACCGAAGAAAAAAGAAGAAAAGAAAATGGAAACGAATCCAACGGCCATAATCGTCTCATCCGCAGGACAAAGCTAGACCATTCCGGAAGTCTCCACGTGTCACATCACCTAACTCTCACTCATAAACCCTCCTCTTCTTCTCCCTTTTTATTATCTACTCCACCGAACGAAGTTGGGAGGTTCAACTTCAACCTCCACCACAACCACACGGTTCCCTCTTCCTCCTTCCTCCGCTTTACCTTTCCCAAACCCTATTTCTTTTCTTTCTTTTTCTTTGTCCTTCTCTGTAAGTCTTTCTCCATGGCTTCTTCCACTGCTCAAATTCATGGCCTCGGTACTACCGCTTCCTTCCGGAAGAAATCCCTTCATCCCAATTTCTCATCGTCTTCCAGAGGCTTCTTCTTCGGGCAGAGGCTAATCAATACCGCGTCGTTCCCCAGACTCAGAGCCGCCGCTAAGGTGCGCCCGTTGAGGGTGGTGAACGAGAAGGTGGTGGGGATCGATTTGGGGACGACCAACTCGGCGGTGGCGGCTATGGAGGGAGGTAAGCCGACAATAGTTACGAACGCGGAGGGCCAGCGTACCACACCCTCCGTGGTCGCCTACACCAAGAATGGGGACAGGCTGGTGGGTCAGATCGCCAAGCGCCAGGCCGTTGTTAACCCTGAGAACACGTTCTTCTCCGTCAAGCGGTTCATTGGGAGGAAGATGTCCGAGGTGGACGAGGAGAGCAAGCAGGTCTCCTACCGGGTCGTCAGGGACGAGAATAACAATGTCAAGTTGGAGTGCCCAGCAATCGGAAAGCAGTTCGCTGCTGAGGAAATATCCGCCCAGGTAAATATCTCTTTGTCATGAATTTTCCCTTGTTGCTTCTCATGCGCTGGTTGAATTCTTGGTTTGTGGGAACGGCGGAACTGGTGTTAATCTGGGTTTATCGAGCTTGGGTTTGTAGTTTCTGGCGATGGGTTTCGGGGCTTTTGTTGCTGTTTCTTTTAATTTTATTTTTTATTTTTCGGGTTTATGTGCATGTTGGATTGTTTTAAGATGTATGGTGCTTGGTTTATCCTTATGACAATGGACGACTTTGTGTTAGATCTGGACATTTGGGGCGTGATTTTGGCTTGGGATTGTGGTGCTTTGGTGAAGGGATTGCTTTGAAGTTTTTGTTTTTGGATATGTTTGATTAGTCACAAGATGTTGAAGCAAGAAAATTTGGAATACATTGTTCGCGTGTTTTTAGAATCTTATTTCTTCTTTCCATTGTAAGTGTCCATGACCTTCTTCTTTCCATTGTAACCACTAGCTAGGCATTCTTCATGTTTACTTTCTGTGTACCTGGGCTTTCCTTATTTCTATGAATATAATATTATTTTTTTGATAGGTAATCAACAAGTTATATTTATAGGAATAGGCAAAGGCTAGGTACACAGGAAGTATAATTGAGAAACACCTAACTAGAGGTTACAATAGAAAATGTTTTTAGAATCTTTGAAATGGGGAACTTATGTTAAGTGAGAACTGGATTCAATTGATGTGGATGTGGCATAGCTTGCAAATTTATTTGGGCTTGGTCCATGGTTTTTGATATTAGGCAGACTCTTGTTTACTATTTTCCAGAACTTTATTGGTACTTGCATCTTTATGCTTGGTAGAACTTAGGGTATATGGTGATTATACTCATAAAAAAGGAGCTTGGGGTATATGGTGATGAACATTTCTTTCATGCAGTGTGTGGTGATTGTTGCTATGAATTTGGACGTTTGTGTTTGTTTGGTTTTGGATATTTGTCTTGTTACTGATTTCTCTATCTTTTAGGTTTTGAGGAAGCTTGTGGATGATGCTTCAAAGTTTTTGAATGATAAAGTTACCAAAGCTGTGGTAACGGTGCCTGCTTACTTCAATGATTCCCAACGGACAGCAACAAGGGATGCTGGTCGTATTGCTGGTTTAGATGTTCTTAGAATCATCAACGAACCAACTGCTGCTTCATTAGCATACGGGTTTGAAAAGAAGAATAACGAGACCATCTTGGTGTTTGATCTTGGCGGGGGTACTTTTGACGTTTCAGGTACTACCACCATTTCTAAACTTATGTAAATTCTTTTCCCACCTACGATAGTGCATTGTTACTGATCTAGTTCTTTTTTTTGTCTACGTAACATGTACTGTATTCATTCCATGATGACTATCACATTTCTGAGAATTAATTGTTCTTTTTTCATTGCAGTGCTTGAGGTTGGCGATGGAGTCTTTGAAGTACTTTCTACTTCTGGTGACACTCATTTGGGTGGTGACGATTTTGACAAGGTCAGGATCTTATTGCCTCTTTCCCCTTCTTCTGGCCTGACTAATTCTCCACGCTTTTGTTTTCATTATCCTTTATTTGGAAAGGGAAAAAAAGGTTTTAGGAATTGTGTTGTGATACGGTAGGGCTTGCCGCTTAATATTACCGAATAAATGCAGAGAGTTGTTGATTGGCTTGCTGCAAGTTTCAAGAGAGATGAAGGAATAGATCTGTTGAAGGACAAACAAGCTCTTCAGCGGCTAACAGAGACCGCTGAGAAAGCTAAGATGGAGCTGTCATCCTTAACCCAGACAAATATTAGGTATCTTGATTGTCTCTAATTATTTTGTCGATCAATCCTCTCTCTCTCTCTCTCTCTCTCCCTCTTCCAGGCTTGAGCAGTTGTGTTGAAGGTCCTACTGAAGTTCAATTGTTTAAATCTTGTTTTTTTCCAGTTTGCCTTTCATTACCGCCACTGCAGATGGCCCCAAGCATATTGAAACCACCCTCACTAGGGCCAAGTTTGAGGAATTGTGTTCTGACCTTCTTGACAGGTACCTCCCATTCTTTCAAAACTACAAACATGCTTTTATTTTTACTTTTCATCATTGCATGATATTGTTGATTACACCCCAGTTTTTTGGCTCACTTAATTTGTAGTCCATGGTTGGGATTTGACATCAAGAAGGTTTTCTAGCGGACTTCTTTTTATTGTTTTTGTTTTATTTTTTTGGTAGCTATTTGCTTCAACATTTTCAGACTGATTATATTTCAGGCTTAAAACACCAGTTGAAAATTCCTTGAGGGATGCTAAACTCTCCTTCAAAGATTTAGATGAGGTGATCCTTGTTGGAGGATCAACTCGAATTCCAGCTGTTCAGGAGCTTGTGAAGAAGATGACTGGGAAAGATCCCAATGTGACAGTTAATCCTGATGAAGTCGTTGCCTTGGGAGCTGCAGTTCAGGTCAGCTACTCTAGGATTTCACATTTATGAAATATGTTATGCCCATTGTCGTGATGATTTCACCTATTATTGTTGGAACTTATAAAAAAAAATGATTTCACCTATTATTGTTGGAATGTAGTGTATGATCAAACTATCAAACTAATGTTTTGCAATAATCTTTTATAGCGTTCTGCTCGCTGAGATTATGGAACTGACATTGTTTCTTGTTTGATTCGTGTGTGCAAATCTGATTCTAGGCTGGTGTTTTGTCTGGGGATGTCAGTGACATCGTGCTTTTGGATGTGACTCCGTTGTCACTAGGACTAGAAACCCTCGGTGGTGTAATGACAAAGATCATCCCAAGAAATACTACCCTGCCGACCTCCAAGTCAGAGGTGTTCTCCACAGCTGCAGATGGACAGACCAGTGTTGAGATTAATGTTCTCCAAGGCGAGCGAGAGTTTGTTAGGGACAACAAATCTCTTGGTAGCTTCCGTCTAGATGGTATCCCACCTGCTCCTCGTGGGGTCCCTCAAATTGAAGTAAAATTTGACATTGATGCCAATGGTATCCTCTCGGTCACTGCTGTTGACAAGGGAACAGGAAAGAAGCAAGACATTACAATTACCGGTGCCAGCACCTTGCCCAGTGATGAGGTATGCTATAATATAAATTGTAGGTGAATAGTATAGTGCAATTTATATCAATTAAATTATGATGTACTTAGAACTGTAGCAAGAGCTGCTAGTTACAAAGGATCTCTTTTGGGTTTCGTAGCATTAGGTCAAAAGCTGAAAAAGGTACTGATATAAAATGTGTCTGAAATGTTCAGGTGGAGAAAATGGTCAGGGAAGCCGAGAAGTTTGCAAAGGAAGACAAGGAAAAGAGAGATGCCATCGACACAAAGAACCAAGCTGATTCTGTTGTCTACCAGACAGAGAAGCAGCTCAAGGAGCTGGGAGATAAGGTTCCAGGCCCAGTGAAGGAGAAGGTGGAGGCAAAACTTGGAGAGCTCAAGGATGCAATTTCAGGGGGTTCAACCCAAGCCATTAAGGATGCCATGGCAGCCCTTAATCAGGAAGTTATGCAGCTCGGCCAGTCCCTTTACAACCAACAAGGTGCTCCTGGTGCAGGCGCTGGCACTGGTGCTGGGCCTGCACCTGGTGGTGAATCTGGCCCTTCAGAATCATCCGGCAAGGGACCTGATGGGGACGTTATCGATGCAGATTTCACTGACAGCAAGTGAGAGAGCAGAAATTGGATATATTTTTGGCGCTCATCTTTTCTTTGTTAATGTGTATAAGAATCGATTTTGTGGGGATTGGATTTCTTGATGTTGGGTTACACAGCTAGTCATTTTTTAGCCTTCTGGGGAAAGAATGCTATTTTAGAAATAGAGGTTAAAAGACTGTTTTAGTAGTTTCCCCTGGTAGCAAAATCTTGGGGGGAACTACCGTTGATGCACTTTGTTTAAAGTAGTTACTTAAATGCAATATGAAGGATTTGAGGGTAGAACTATCATGCATGTTTGTCATTAATAATTCTGTCATTCTCTAACGCGTATATAGGGGAAGAAAAATGGCAAATGCTAATCATCTTTTAATTTAAAAAATAAATAACAATACTTTTGAGGATGAAAAAAGCTGATAGTTTAAAGAATAATGAAAACATTTGTACTCCCTAGATATTTGCTTGCCATATCTCCATAGTTGATATTTTTCATTCTTCTAATAATATTGTTATGGGCGAAACGGAAGCCCAAGATGGATTGTAGTAACTGTGTATGTGTAGAAATGTGTTATAATCACAAAATCTTTTTTATAAAAAAAATATATAAATTGATATGAACATACGATGTAAACTCATATTTATTTATATATATATCTATATGTTCGCGCTATTTAGTATTTACGCCTTTCCTAGCATTGTTATGGACGGATAGTAAGGAAAAATATAGTTGCAAGTACAATTGTGCACTAATCTGTGCACAAATGTGATGTGATTGGTTAAAAAGTAGATTTTATTGAAAACAGTGTTAATTTAAATTTTAAGTACGAATAAATCAATATTGGTACACAGATTAGTGCGCGACTGTGTTTGTATATGGCACAACTCAGATAGCAATTGCCGAGTCAATCGATTCCCCCAAAAGTATCCAACACCTTGAACCTGTAGTAGAATTGTACAAAAAATAAGAAAAGGGGGGGGGGGGGGGGTTGGGGACCCTATATAGGACGAGGCGTCTATACCGTATTACAAGCTGTTTTCTCTTCAACTACTCCCATTGATTTGAGATCCTGACCTTCCATGCATCTCCTTCTCTATCCCAAATGGGCTTTTCTTGGACTCCGAGGAAGATTACCCATGGTCCCAAATGTGTCAAGGCCGCTACATCCATAAAATATTCCACATTCATCGAAATGTCCACACATTTTGTAGCCTCTGGCCTCCGCCTTGATGATGATGATCTCTTTTGTACCTACTTAATGGGTAATAGTTGTTTAGACCATAACCTGTCAGGCTACTCCCAGTCCCAGTGTACTCGACCCAGCTTCCCGATGACAAAAGTTTTAGCTATGACTGCCAATAGTAGCTTTGCAAGGATCAATATTTGTTGGTCTAGGATGATAGCCATGGTACTGCTGATTATGTTGGTCGTGTTGATGATTTTGATAGTTATGATTGTTAAGGACGTATCTCACTTCCAATCTACTGTTATGCGGCCGCAATTCGTTGATGAAACTTGAGGGGGCTTCTCTTGCAAACACTCCGATGCTTAAGTCAATTAAGAAGTAATTATATTCCAGTCCTCCTTAATTATCAAAGGTTACCTGTATATATAGGCTCATTTGTTGTACCTATCTCATTCAGGATTTACTGGTACGGATCACTACTTAGGATTTTGAGTAATCTCGTCACTTCCTGTTATCTTTATCCTTCCGTTAAAGGTGGTGCTATGCATATTTTTCTTCAAACTCTTCTTAACTATCCCTCTATGGCCCCTGAGCCCATCCTCTAGGATTCTTGGCTTTTATTATACTACGGGCCTCCTCATATATTTTAGGGCCCTTCGATTGGGATGGCCCATCCAGTTACCCCGCCAATTCCATTCGTCTTTTGGCGGATGGAATTCACATTTATCAAACTTGTTGTTGCGGAAATGCTGGGTATGATCATATGGGCCTAGGTGCTTGGAAAACAAGTAGACACGGACATAGGAAACCACCCATGGCTTTTTGGTGTCTTCAGACCCGTCACGCCTTCTTTCCTTGCCATTTTATACTATTTCATTTTTCCAAAAAGATTTTTGTTATATATATATTTTTTTAAATCATGAACTCCCTATCATTTCTCGCTGCGTGGCAGAGAAGAGAGAAAGCTTCCTTGCGTCAATTAATCTTCTTTTTCAGTGCAGGGTTACCTTTTTTTTTTTATTCGTTGGCACTTTGCATTTTGTTGTTCTTCAAATACCCCACTTTTCCATTTTCTTTCGTTCCTTCCCCTGTTACAATCTTTGCCCTTCCATTCCCCTTCTTGTTCTTCACTTACCTTGATCTTTCTCGCTATCTTCTTTCCACCGACTTTAATGGCCCCTTCGAGGTCCCTGAGGGCACGGTTTTTGTTGGACACTGGTGGCACTCGGGCATTCGAGAGAAACATTTCGCCAAGATTCGGGAAGATTTTCGTATTCTTGAAACCGTTGTCTTGGGAGTTCCGGAATCTGGATGTTGTGACGACGAGGGTTTGCTACTAAAGTGACTATTATTATTCCCCTTCTGCAGAATGGGTTGAGGCTCCCCTTCTGCTGCCCTCTCCGTGACCTTTTGGATCTTCTCAACATAGCTCTCGCTTAATTACACCCTTTCGCACTGAGGGCATACCTATGTGCCTGCATCGTATTCTGCATGGTTTTGGAGCCTCTTGGTGACCCTTACCCTGACCTAATTGGTCGGAAATTTTTGGCATTCTATAACGTGAGGGAAGCTAGCAAGGGCAATATTGTTAGCTTCCGCAAGAAAGATAACAGGCAAGCGTTGGCCCGGTTCGAGACTCGCCACTCCAACGCTAAGGCGTGGACCTTCAAATTCTTTTATATCTTTGGTCAAGGTTGGGAATACCCTGCCAAAGAAGAATTTTTCCGTGACTTTCCAGTCAAATCAATCTGGCACCCTATTCTTGAAGAAAAGAAGCTGTGGCTTAGAATGGAGCATTTGTCATGCCGTGAACTGGCTCGAATCAAGACAGTTCGTTCTAGGGCCAAAGCTAATCCTAAGGCGTTTTATATTGACTTCTTGTTGACCTCTTCCCATATTGATCGATTCTTGATGTCTCCCAACTGGTCTTATTTTCAAGGACATGACTTCATGATTTAAGTCATCATTCCTCCTCCCATGCCGAAACCTTCTGAGAAAACTTTGAGGCATGAGCTTTCTAAGAAGAAGCCACGTTTAGAAGAGGAGAAGGAGGAGGAGACCGCCTAAAAAAGGGAAAAGAGGAGCAAGAAAAAGAACGAGGTTGGCGGTCGCCGAAAGAAAGCTCGTTCAGGAGATCCCTCTCCCATTCCTTCTCCTCAAAAGGAGACCCTGGCTTCCTCAGGGGGAGTCCAGGCCTTGGTGTCGTAGGAGGACACCCTTCCTCGGACATCCAAGCAGTTGGCCGCCCCCGAACCTCCGTCGTTGCAACCAGAGGTCATCACCACATCCTTAGGGGGAGGTCATAGCCAGAGTTTTACCCCGCCTGATACCACTATACCTTCCTCGCCTTTTGCCTCCCCGTCGCCGCCACGTTCTTGTAGCCTGAGGGATGTTGAGGGTTTAGCCAACCTGGATCTTTTTGACTTGGCCGCCTCTCTCTAGGTTGTGCCTAGGACACAAGAGCATGTCACGACTTCTGCCCATGCGTTTGAGTTTTCTGTGTTGGAGGGGCGGGTGAGTCAGGTTGAGTTGGGTGCTGAAGTGGTCGCAGCCCTTAATCTTGACTCGATCACCGCGGCGGGAGCTTGCTCGCCCCCTCTTTCCACCATTGCCCTTGTTGAGGCGGCCACTATTTTGCCCATAAGTGGCCACATGGAAACACCAGACGCCTCACCTTCAAATGGGGCGGAAGGTGCAACAAGGAGTGTCCCTCCACGCCCGATTGAAGTGGGCGGTGAGGTTTCACGCCAAACTTTCCTAGAAAGCTTGCCAGATAGCATCTCTGGGAGAAATACCCCTTCGCCAATTGGACGCGGGGCCGGACTCTCTCTTCCTTCTCCTCACAGCTCATCTTTTGGTGGGGATACTGACTCATTCCTTGAGGAGGAGTGGATGAATTTCTTAAGGGAAGACACCTATCTTCGTGAGGCTGACCTGGCCTACCCGTCGCCTCCTCTGTCCCCTGTGCGCTTGGGTGATTCATCGGGGAGGACGATGGCTTCGTCTATGAGGCTTGGGGAGACCCCCCTCTCAAACCCTAGCAAGATTGTTGGGGGGGATGCTAGCGGTGATGATTCCTCAACTGCTGTTAATTCCCGGGTTGAGGCCATTGCCTAGGTGGCTACTCGTTTGAGAAGTTGGCTCTCTGAGGTATTATGCCTTCCGTCCCCTTTTGCATATACTCCTTTTTTATCTTAGCCTCCCTTCATATTGGTTGCTTCTCCTTCTTCTTGCAGGGCATCAATGATTTGGCTGCGTGGATAGTTGTTGACCGTTCCCTTCTTGATGAGGAGGTTAAAGAGTGTTACCAGCTATGCTACATAGCCAAACACGCTTATGAGAAATGGCAAGTTGACAGGGCTGAACTGGCATCCTTAGCTGAGGAGAGGGAGGATTTGAGGATCCTATTAGAGAAATCTGAGGGTTATTCTCATTCTTTGCAAGGAGACCTCGAGATGCACGAGGCTGAAGTCCTGAAGCTGCGCGAGGCTTACCGTCTAGCAAATGTGGCTGAGAGGGACTCAGCCGGGCTGTGACTTTCGGAGGCTCAAAGGAACTTTGAGGTTGAGAGCTCTCGCTTGAAATCCGAGCTTGCTGCCCCCAATGAGGCACTATCCTCTCTTTGTGGAGACCTGGCCCGTTCTTAAGACAGTTGTAGGTCCTTCGAGGAGAATCTTCATGAGACAAACTCGGCTCTTGGAGTCAATCAATAGAGTCTATCTAAGAAGATGGGGGAGCTAACTGCTGCCTAGGAGGAGGTTGCAAGGCTTCGTGCCCAATTGGCCAACGTCCCTGCTGTAAGGGAACATGCCTTTACTTATGGGCATGGTCGCGACATTCTGAGGCTGAGGAACCGTCTCCTGGTTGATCCTACCACTAATCTTAGGATTCTTGACCCGGATTTATTTTATCATGAGGAATTTCCCGCCGAGAGGTTGACGAGTTTGGTCAGAAAAAGATGCCTAACGCTTTTATAAACGTGCCCCCAGCGTTCCTGCCTGACAATGCCCCTTAACTATTTTTGCCCCTCCTGCCTTTAACTGTGGAGAGTTTCCTTGTGTTTCTGTATTTTGTACATTTGTAATAATGGATTTTGATTTGCTCTGTTGAATGCTTAGGTTACTGCGTCCTTTTAGTTTTTATCTTTTATATGGCACCACAAGCTGCTAAGGCTTGCCTGGCGTTTTGGGTCGGCGTGGTCTGAAGACTTATGTGCCATTTTTTCATGGCACCACAAGCCACTAAGTCTTGCCTTTGGTGTTTAGGGTTGTCGTGGTCTGAGGACCTTCGCACTCTTTTTTCGTGGCACCACAAACTGCTAAAGTTTATCTTTGGTGTTTAGGGTCGGCGTGGTTTGAGAACCTATGCGCCCTCTTTTCATGGCACTACAAGCTGCTAAGGTTTGTCTTTAGTGTTTAGGGTCGGTGTGATCTGAGGACCTACGCGCCATTTTTTCATGGCACCATAAGCTACTAAGGCTTGTTTTTGGTGTTTAGGGTCAGTGTGGTCTGAGGACTTTCGCGCCCTTTTTTCGTGACACCACAAGCTGCTAAGGCTTGTCTTTGGTGTTTAGGGTCAGCGTGGTTTGAGGGCTTACGCGCTCTCTTTTCATGGTACCACAAGCTGCTAAGGTTTGTTTTTGGTGTTTAGGGTCGGCGTGATCTAAGGACCTTCGCGCCCTTTTTTTGTGGCACCACAAGCTACCAAGGCTTGTCTTTGGTGTTTACTAGTCGGGCGGTCCTTGACTTTTTCTGCCTTTCTTTTTGCAGAATCTATATTCAGCCCTGGGAACTCCTCCATTTGTATAGAATTTTTAATAAATAAAACAAAATATATTCATAAAAAGCGATAACGCAATCATCGAACAAAAGTATAGAAAAGGAATACTAAACAAGATATACTACGACAGTTATTGATAGAATTTCTTTAAGTGCTCCGCATTCACGGGTGCGGGTATTCCTTGCCCTGCCTGTCTTTCAACCAATACGATTCAGGCCTGTTATTGGCTACTACTAGGTAAGGACCTTGTAACAGCCCGCTAGAAATTCAATTGTGAAATTTCTATTAACTTTAGGAACCTCGTGAAAACCCCATAAGTTTTCACAAATCCATTAATCGTATAGGTTTTTGTCTAACTACATAGTTAGTGTTATTATTTACTATGGTATCAGAAATGTGTTTTTGATTATTGGAGATAGTTAGAAGTGTCAAAATGTAATATGGTTTGTGCCATTAGACTCGGAGGGCTATTTAAAGTCTTATGGCGCAATAACATTTTTTCATATTTTCGGACAAAACGTCTGTTCAAAACTGTAGATATTATTGGATAAAAAGAAATATCTTGAGGTAATTTTCGTGAATATTATTGGGTAAAAATATTTTGAGTTGATAGATATTATTAGATAAAAATATCTTAAGTTGATGTTTTTTTAGATATTATTGGATAGAATATTATAAGATAATCATTTATAGATTTTTTTTGGGTAGGAGAAAACTACACTCAACTCTCAACTCCAGCCTCATCTCTTCCATATCTCATCCATAAGTATCTCCAGCCACCTCTCCCCACGAAATTATCTTCACTTACACTTTCCATTGAAAGAATATCAAACACTCTCTCTCGGACAGCTTTTAGGAGGTGTTTTGCACGCCAATTTCGAAGCTGTTGTAAGTATTTTATCATAAAGTCTCCTTCATATAAGTTGTTCCTTTTTTAGTCTAGTTTACATGGATATATTATTTGTCCCATTTGAAGATCATTTGGTCAATCAAATATTATGTAAACTATAGAAAGGTCATTCTGGGAGATAAACTGGAGAATATGTTATAGTTTGGAGTTTTTGACCAAGCTAATGGATAGATATTGGTCCGAAATTTTTATGGAGTATTGTTAACATGTATATATGACTATTGGTTGAGGATTTTTGCATGATTAAAGGTTTTGATGAAATATTTTCTTAGATTTAGAAACTTAGAAACTGGAAGAGGAAAACAGTTTCTGTTTTGAGAAAGTTTAACTCTTTGGTGGTCTAAACCTATTCTAATGACTTTGATAATTTTATTGGAGGATCCTAAACATCTTATATACATGTTATATTATTATTTTGGAGATATTTGATGTTAGTTCAAAGATATGAAATTTTATGCAAAGAGATATTCAGATAAGCCAAAGTGTGGATATTCTTGGCTAAATTTATGTTTTGGTTAATTTCTAACCATGTGATCTTGAATTAGAAGCTTGTATATGTTTTAGGACATCTTTTTAAACCATGTAATGGTTTGGTTTGAAGATCATATATTTATAAGTCATAGATCAAGAGATTTATCAAAACTAGTTGAGGAAAAAGTTTCTGTTTTTGGACTAAGTGTAAAACCAAAAACTCCAAATGTTATTTTGTGATTTTGGTGACTTTAGTTTGATTATTTAAAGCATGGTTGATGTTAGGATAATATTATGAATATGTTAGAAGTAAGATTTGATTTTTTGAAATTCTTGGAGATGTTTTGATTTAAGGTCAAAACTTGTGATTCAAGTGCTTAGATCTTTTTTACAAAAAAGTTTGGTGTTGATTATTAGCTTTTTCTAAATGGATGTTTTAAGTATGGTTTTGAACTTAGGATTGGAAGATGTTTGTTGCAAAATTTTGGTTTAAGCATGAGTTTTGAAGTTAGAAGGAATTGCAACAAAAATAAAGGAAAATGGCCTATGGATGTTTCGACCATAGTGTGTTCTTCATAGTTGTGTTTTGTTTTA
This sequence comes from Carya illinoinensis, assembly GCF_018687715.1. Classification (NCBI taxonomy): domain Eukaryota; kingdom Viridiplantae; phylum Streptophyta; class Magnoliopsida; order Fagales; family Juglandaceae; genus Carya; species Carya illinoinensis. The sequence continues at coordinate 765,178 of NC_056756.1, forward strand.
AATTTTTCTGAGTTGATATTTAAGTTTAGGACAAAATTTACATGAGGAATGTAAATTTTAGTAACTTTTGGAGTTAGTATGCAAAATCCTTAAGTTATGGGTAAAACGGTCATTTTCCTACATGTAGGAAGTAAAATGGAAATTTTACTCTTTAAGTTAGTATTTTTCCATATTTCAAATTATTAGTGATTTAGTACTAACTTTAAGAATCACTAATTACAGTTCCTCGTGATCGCGCTTGAGGTTTTATAAGAAACGCGGAGATCGAGGTAAGTTAGCTTTTAACTTACTAGCAATCTACTGTGTATGTGTGCTAAGTAAAAGAACTATAGTGTATGTATGTGTGTTATCATATATGTCATGCCATGCCAAATTATCACGTAATTGTTTATTATACAGAATTTATTCTGTCATCAATTTTTATCTGTTACATAATATATTCTGTTATGTATTACTGTACATTACAAGTACGTCATGCTAAGTATGCCATCTATTACATGTATGTCAAGTAATGTAATATTCACTGTTGCAAGTATGTCATGTTAAATATGTTGTCTATTATATGTTATGCCATGTTACAAAATGTTTCTATCTCAAGTTGGTCATGTATTTCAAGTTATGTTCAAGTCACGTTTCATCTTGAGTACATTATGTTTGTGTAGAATACATGGGGCCACAACAACTGTGGAGTATGTATTTTACTACAATTGTGATGCGTAGAATACATGGGGCCACAACAACTGTGGAGTATGTATTTACACGTAGAATACATGGGGCCACAACAACTGTGGAGTATGTATTTTTCATGTTAAGTCAAGTTTGTGTAGAATACATGGGGCCACAACAACTGTGGAGTATGTATTTACACGTAGAATACATGGGGCCACAACAATTGTGGAGTATGTATTTTTCATGTTAAGTCAAGTTTGTGTAGAATACATGGGGCCACAACAACTGTGGAGTATGTATTTACACGTAGAATACATGGGGCCACAACAACTGTGGAGTATGTATTTTTCATGTTAAGTCAAGTTTATGTAGAATACATGGGGCCACAACAACTGTGGAGTATGTATTTTTAATGTTAAGTCAAGTTTGTGTAGAATACATTGGGCCACAACAACTGTGGAGTATGTATTTTTCATGTTAATTCAAGTTTCAGAGCAAGTTCATGCTAAGTCAAGTTTCAGATCAAGTTCATGTCAAGTCAAGTTCAGTTCATGATTCAATTTAAGCTATGTCAATTATGCTATGTTGTACGCTAAGTTATGCTTAATTACTTATGAATTTGATTATGCATTTATGCTTTTACTGTCATACATGTATCATTAGTCTGTATGGAAGTTTTTTGTTAACTTGCTGAGATTTGTAATCAAATCTCACTTTGGTAGTCCCAACTACCATTCCCCCCGAATGGTAGATCTTGTTACAGGACCTGAAGGAGAATCAGGAGCTGATCAACTAGACACAGTTGACTAAGTGACGGTGCGACATAAATGTTGATATAGTAATTAACGTAAATTACTACTTGTACGATTGAGTTGCATCTCTACTACTTTTTGGATCATAACCATTTTGGACTAGTGTTGTGATCTTAGCTGTTCAATGGATTTTTATGTATGAAGTATGTTTTAAGCATTTGGGATATTTTCAATTTGGTGCATAGTATTGCTAAAGAAAAAAATTTATCCGCTGCAAATATTGCATATTGTTAGATGCATGTTAGGAATATTGCATCTTATATGTCATGAACGGGGGCAGGTAACCTTGTGTTGCATGTCTCGACGCTTCAAATGTCCGTCCGATCCCAAACGGAATTTGGGGGCGTCACAGACCTTCCCATCGGGGTCCCATTTTCCCCTGTCCTTAGGTAGTCACCCCACTTTTTCTTCAAAACCAGGTCTCCCAAAGTCCTGGGCTTTACTCTCTTATTGAAGTACTGCTTGGCTTTCTCCTTTTTCTGTAGCATCCGAGCTTCTGCCATCTCTCTTTCTTCTTTGAATAAGTCGAGGTATTCTTCTATCTTCTTGTCATTCTGGGCGTTTGAAAAATGGCTCGTTCTGTAGGTTGATAACCCTATTTCCACTGGAGTAACTGCCTCGCATCCATATGCCAGTGTAAACGGGAATTCCCCTGTCAGAGTTTTTGCTATAGTTATGTATGCCCAGAGTACCCCTGGCAGCTCGTCCACCCAATCTCCTTTCTTCTCTATGACCTTTTTCTTAAGGATTGAGAGTAATGTCTTGTTTGTTGCCTCAATTTGACCATTTGCTTGGGCGTGGTGGGGAGGAGTACTTCGCCCTGATCCTTAACTCAGCACACCATTCCCTGTAGTGGTCTGAGTCGAACTGGTGCATATTGTCGATTATAATACTCTGGAAAACTCTGAACCTGCAAACAATATTTTTCCACAAGAATTTTGTCACGGATTTTCTTGTAATTGTTGTTAATGGCTCTGTTTCTGCCTACTTTGTAAAATAATCAACGATGACTATCATGAATTTAACACCACCTTTTCTTGGTAGGAAGGGTCCCACCAAATCTACCCCCCATTGGGCGAAAGGCCATTGTGCTGTCACCGATGTTAACTCCTCAGGAGGGGCATGCAACACGGGCACGTAAGTCTGGCATTTTGCACATTTCTTGGTGAATTCCCGCGCATCTCTTAGAGCATTAGGCCAGTAATATCCTGCCTGGACCGTTTTTCTAGCCAAGGTTCTTCCCCCATAGTGATTTTGACATACTTCTTCGTGTATCTCAATTAGGACATATTGTACTTCTTGTGTGGAGATGCATCGCAACAAAGGGACGGAGAAACCTCTTTTATAAAGGATTCCATCGATGAATAGGAATCGAGCTGCCCTTCTCTTTATCCTTCTTGTCTCTTCTCTTGCTTCTGGCAATTTTTCTTCATCCAAGTACTCTACTACTCTATTCGCCCAATTTGGGATGCTTGACCCCAGGACGCCTACCTCTGTGCCAACAGCTAGGACCTCGATGACCCTTCTCTCTATTTTCTATGGTAGGGGTACTTCCTCCCCTCTTGATGCCGCTAGTGTTAATCTATCTACCACCTCGTTGTTCGCTCTTGGTATCTGAGTTACAGTGAAATATGAAAAGAGATCGCGTATCTCCCAAACTTGTGCCAGGTACTTTTTTAACTTCTCGCCCTTTGTAGCGTATAGGCTCAAAACTTGATTTACTACTACTTGTGAATCTGACCTGGCATCCACTTCAGTTGCCCCTATTTGGGCGGCCATAGACAATCCCGCTATAAGGGCTTCATATTCAGCTTCGTTGTTCGTTACTTTGAATGCTAGCGTTGCCATGTAATACTGTTCTTGGCCATTAGGGCTTAGTAAATGTATCCCCAGGCCTCCGCCTAGCCGGCAAGACAATCCGTCTATAAATAACACCCACGGCTTCCCTGATGGTTCTATTGCCTCCTCTTGGGGAAAGTCTAAGAATTCTGCTACAAAATCCACCATTGTTTATCCTTTAATTACTTTTCTTGGCTCATACTCTACATCGAACTCACTCAGCTCGATTGACCAACCTATCAGCCTTCTTGTGCTATCCAGCTTTCTCAGAATTTTCGCCTATAGAGCCTCCGTTAGCACCTTTACTGTATGGGCTTGAAAATAAGGGTAGAGTTTCCTAGCCACCATTACCAAGGCAAATGCCAATAATTAAATTCGAGGATACCTTACTTCTGCTCCTCTGAATGCTCGACTCACATAATACACCGGGTGCTGGACGGTTCCTTCTTTCTTTACAAGAACGGCGGACACAGCGTGCGAGGAAACTGCTAGATACGCATAGAGTACATCACCCTTCTCTGGTCGTTTTAAAAGGGTCGGATTGGCCAGATACCGTTTTACCCTCTTGAACGCTTCTTCGCATTGCTCATTCCAAGCATGTACCTTCCGCAATACTTGAAAAAAGGAGAGGCACTTATCTGTTGACCTGGCTATGAACCTTCCCAGGGCAGCCACTCTCCCCGCCAGTCGTTGCGTCTTGTTTAGATTTTTTGGTGGTTTCATATTGATTATGGCCTTTATCTTATCTGGAGAGACTTTAATTCCTCTTTCGAACACAATGAAGCCCAAGAATTTCCTCAACTGGACCCCAAAAGCACACTTTGTTAGGTTCAACCTCATTTTATAACATCATAAGACTCTAAACGTTGTTTGTAAATCCATGAGGTGCTGGGCGGGCTCTTTGCTCTTTACCAACAGGTCATCCATGTATACCTCCATAGATCTCTCAAACATTCGATTCACCAGCCTTTGGTAGGTCACCCCTGCATTCTTCAATCCAAAGGGCATGATCTGGTAGTAGTATAGCCCTCGATCTATTATGAACGATGTTTTTTCTTCGTCTGCTGCATTTATCCGTATCTGGTTGTAACTTGAATACCCATCTATGAAGCTCAACATATGATGTCCTGCTATAACATCTACAATGACGTCAATGCGCGGTAAGGGGAAGCTTCTATCTTTCGGACAAGCTTTGTTTAGATCTATGAAGTTTACGCACATTCTCCACTTCTCATTCGCCTTTTTCACCATGACAACGTTGGATAACCACTCCGGGTAGTGGGCTTCTCTGATGAAGTCGGCTGTGAGCAGTCTTTCAACTTTTTCATTAATAGCAGCATACTTTTTTGTGCTGAACAATCTTCTCTTCTGTCGTACTGCCTTGTGCGTTGGGTCTACAGCTAAGCAGTGCTCAATGACCTTGTTGTCTATACAAGGCATCTCTTCATGGTGCCAAGCAAAGATATCCATGTGTTTTACCAATAACTGTATTAGGGCTTCTCTATTTGCTGGCGGGACTTGTGTCCCAATACGGGTAGTAGTCCCAGGGCATTCAGCATATAATGTCACAAGTTCTAGAGGTTCGTTGACTTCTGCATGTTGCTGACCCCGGTCATCCCTGACTTTTATGTCTCTTTCGCAAGTTGCTGCTACAGGCGGCAGCAGGGGTGGCAAGGCCCCATCTTGCCCTGCCACAATGCAGACTTCCTTTTTGACTTTTCTTAGTTCTTGTACATAGCATTCTCGGGCCAGGGCCTGTTCGCCTCTTACCTCGCCCACACTGCTATCGGTTGGAAACTTCATCTTGAGATGGTAGGTGGATGTTACTGCTCTCAAATGGTTGAGTTTCGGTCTTCCCAATATAGCATTGTAAGAGGAATGAGCTTTTGTGACGCCCCCAAATTCCGTTTGGGATCGGACGGACATTTGAAGCGTCGAGACATGCAACACAAGGTTACCTGCCCCCGTTCATGACATATAAGATGCAATGTTCCTAACATGCATCTAACATTATGCAATATTTGCAGCGGATAATTTTTTTCTTTAGCAATACTATGCACCAAATTGAAAATATCCCAAATGCTTAAAACATACTTCATACATAAAGACCCATTGAGTAGATCACAACACTAGTCCAAAATGGTTATGATCTAAAAAATACTAAAGATGCAACTCCATTGTACAAGTAGTAATTTACGTTAACTACTATATTAACATTGACGTCGCACCATCGCTTAGTCAACTGTGTCTAGTTGATCAGCTCCTGATTCTCCTTCAGGTCCTGTAACAAGATCTACCATTTGGGGGAAATGGTAGTTGGGACTACCAAAGTGAGATTTGATTACAAATCTCAGTAAATTAACAAAAAACTTCCACACAAGCTAATGATGCATGCATGACAGTAAAAGCATAAATGCATAATCAAATTCATAAGTAATTAAAGCATAACTTGGCGTACAACATAGCATAATTGACATAACTTAAATTGAAACATGAACTGAACTTGACTTGACATGAACTTGATCTGAAACTTGACTTAACATGAAAAATACATACTCCACAGTTGTTGTGGCCCCATGTATTCTACACAAACTTGAATTAACATGAAAAATACATACTCTACAGTTGTTGTGGCCCCATGTATTCTACACAAACTTGACTTAACATGAAAAATACATACTCCACAGTTGTTGTGGCCCCATGTATTCTACGTGTAAATACATACTCCACAGTTGTTGTGGCCCCATGTATTCTACACATCACAATGCAGTTAAATACATACTCCACAGTTGTTGTGGCCCCATGTATTTTATACAAACTGAATGTACTCAAGATGAAACGTGACTGGAATACGAAAGGACTGGAGCCCTGACGTAACATAACGTGATTTGAACATAACTTGAAATACATGACCAACTTGAGATAGAAACATTTTGTAACATGGCATAACATATAATAGACAACATATTTAACATGACATACTTGTAATGTATAGTAATACATGACAGAATATATTATGTAACAGATAAAAATTGATGACAGAATAAATTTTGTATAATAGACAATTACGTGATAACTTGACATGGCATGACATATATGATAACATACATACATACATTGTAGTTCCTTTACTTAGCACACATACACAGTAGACTGCTAGTAAGTTAAAAGCTAACTTACCTCGATCTCCGCGTTTCTTATAAAACTTCAAGTGCGACCACGAGGAACTGTAATTAGTGATTCTAAAAGTTAGAACTAAATCACTAAATATTTAAAATATGGAAAATACTAACTTAAAGAGTAAAATTTTCATTTTACTCTCTACATATGGAAAAATGACCGTTTTACCCATAACTTAAGGATTTTGCATACTAACTCCAAAAGTTTCTAAAATTTACATTTCTCATGTAAATTTTGTCCTAAACTTAAATATCAACTCAGAAATATTTAAAACAAAACACAACTATGAAGAACACATTATGGTCGAAACATCCATAGGCCATTTCCCTTTATTTTTGTTGCAATTCCTTCCAACTTCAAAACTCATGCTTAAACCAAAATTTTGCAACAAACATCTTCCAATCCTAAGTTCAAAACCATACTTAAAACATCCATTTAGAAAAAGCTAATAATCAACACCAAACTTTTTTTGTAAAAAGATCCAAGCACTTGAATCACAAGTTTTGACCTTAAATCAAAACATCTCCAAGAATTTCAAAAATCAAATCTTACTTCTAACATATTCATAATATCATCCTAACATCAACCATGCTTTAAATCATCAAACTAAAGTCACCAAAATCACAAAATAACATACTAAGAAACTTTTTCCTCAACTAGTTTTGATAAATCTCTTGATTTATGACTTATAAATATATGATCTTCAAACCAAACCATTACATGGTTTAAAAAGATGTCCTAAAACATATACAAGCTTCTAATTCAAGATCACATGGTTAAAAATTAACCAAAACATAAATTTAGCCAAGAATATCCACACTTTGGCTTATCTGAATATCTCTTTGCATAAAATTTCATATCTTTGAAACTAACATCAAATATCTTCAAAATAATAATATAACATGTATATAAGATGTTTAGGATCCTCCAATAAAATTATCAAAGTCATTAGAATAGATTTAGACCACCAAAGAGTTAAACTTTCTCAAAACAGAAACTGTTTTTCCTCTTCCAGTTTCTAAGTTTCTAAATCTAAGAATATCTTTCATCAAAACCTTTAATCATGCAAAAATCCTCAACCAATAGTCATATATACATGTTAAGAATACTCCATAAAAATTTCGGACCAATATCTATCCATTAGCTTGGTCAAAAACTCCAAACTATAACATATTCTCCAGTTTACCTCCCAGAATGACCTTTCTATAGTTTATACAATATTTGACTGACCAAATGATCTTCAAATGGGGAAAATAAGATATCCATGTAAACTAGGCTAAAAAAGGAACAACTTATATGAAGGAGACTTTATGATAAAACACTTACAACAGTTTCGAAATTGGCGTGCAAAATACCTCCTAAAAGCTGTCCGAGAGAGAGTGTTTGATATTCTTTCAATGGAAAGTGTAAATGAAGATAATTTCGTGGGGAGAGGTGGCTGGAGATAATTATGGATGAGATATGGAAGAGATGAGGCTGGAGTTGAGAGTTGAGTGTAGTTTTCTCCTACCCAAAATATCTATAAAAGATTATCTCATAATATTCTATCCAACAGTATCTACAAAAAATCAACTTAAGATATTTTTATCTAATAATATCTATAAAAATCAACTCAAAATATTTTTACCCAATAATATTCATGAAAATTACCTCAAGATATTTCTTTTTATCCAATAATATCTACAGTTTTGAACAGACGTTTTGTCCGAAAATATGAAAAAATGTTATTGTGCCATAAGACTTTAAATAACCCTCCGAGTCTAATGGCACAAACCATAATACATTTTGACACTTCTAACTATCTCCAATAATCAAAAATACACTTCTGATATCATAGTAAATAATAACACTAACTATATAGTTAGACAAAAACATATACGATTAATGGATTCGTGAAAACTTATGGGGTTTTCACGAGGTTCCTAAAGTTAATAGAAATTTCATAATTGAATTTTTAGCGGGCTGTTACAGCTTTTACTACTAAGAAATCGGTCATGGTGGTTGCTATCCGCGCCCCAGTTCCTGCAGTTATCGAAAGTGTGATTGCTCCTACGGGCTGGATAGTATCCCCTAAGAAACCCTTTAATGGTGTAGGGGAGAGCCTCATTTTGCCCACATCAATCCCCATTTTGACAAACGCTTCCTAGAATAGTATATCAGCCGAGGTCTCATTGTCTACTAGCACCCGCCTGGTTGTATAATTGGCTATTACGAGGGTAATTACTAGAATATCATCATGCGGGTACATGACTCCTTCCCTGTCCACCTCTTCAAAGGATATCACCATTCGCTCATTGCTAAACTTTGGTTGTTTGTGCGCCCTACCCGCTATGAATACCTTTTAATATCTTGCCTTCCGTGCATACGCCTTTCGGCCAGACGCGGAGACAACACCTCCAGCAAAACCTCCTACTATAGTCTTTATCTCTCCTATGGGCGCCCTATTCCTGTCACCCATTGGGGGAGACCTCACCCCCTTGTCCTGGCAGTCATTAACATGGTGCCTTCTTTTTGGATTGAAACTCTGCCTTGTTCCTTGCCTAGTCTCCTGACGCCTTCTGGGTTTTGACCGTTCCGCAACCATTTGTTCCAACTCGCCAGTTCCTGCTAACTCAGCGACCCTCTTTCTCATGGTCGTGCAGTCCTCAATCTAGTGCGAGCTTGTCTGATGATACTTGCAATACCGACTGCCCGTTTTGATAGTGCGGCAGCTTTCCCTTTCTCTCTCCTCTTTTCGTATGCTTAGATTATTGTGCACCAGTTTGAGGTTTCGATCTGACCGCCTTTCCCTCGCTCTTTCTCGCCTACTTAGCTTACCCTTCTTATTAGCCTGCCTGTTTCTCTGCTCAATCTTGGTATCTTCTTTACAAGGGTCCACCAAAATTTGTAGAGTATCTTTTGCATTGACAAAATCATCCGCCCTGTCCATGAACTCCCTAAGGGTGGAAGGAGTCCTCCGGACCAACTCTGCCATAAAAGGACTGTGTGGCCACACCCCTTCTAAAATGGCGACCAGAGTGATCTTCTCATCTTGGTCATTTGTTGTTAGGCGTTCTTTGTTGAAACAGGCCAAGTAGGCTTTCAAATTCTCATCCTCATTTTGCTTAACCGTTAATAGGTAGGCGGCTGGGCGCCGACGTCTCCTACTAGGTATGAACTGGGTTAGGAACTATTTTTCCAGTTCTTCAAAGCTGTCTATTGACTTCGGTTTGAGGGTCCCGAACCACCCCCTAGCGGTCCCTTTCAGGGTCAAAGGGAAAGCTCGGCACGCAATCTCCCCTGGGAAACCGTGGAACGTGATATGAGCTTTAAAGTTTTCCAGATGATCTACCGGTTCCTTGGACCCATTGTACATATATCTATTTGGAGAATTTTAAATTTTGGTGGGAGTGGCACAACCATAATACGTGTACTGTATGACAGATCTGTTTGGTGTAGTAGACTTTCGACCGAGGAAGAACCGCCCATCTTTTTTGCCATCTCTTCATACTTTCACGCCAGCTCCTTCAACTCGTGATGCATTCTTTCTTTCTCTATTCATTCAGTATCCGTTTCGACATTGCAATGTGTCTCTCCTTCACCTTGCTCACTGTGAGCGGGCACATCGACATTATGAAAATTGACATTCTTTTGTCTTAAGTCGTCATTCTCTTTTTGTAAGATTTTCATGGCCTCCAAAGCCTGTCTCAATTTTTCCTCTGCTATCGCTAGTTGCGCTTCCACAGATGACGGTAAGACGTCCATCGTTCGGCTCGCTGCCGAGCGCGTTACAATTGGCATGTTAGAACCACACTGAATCAGACAGATCCATAGACGGTGCCAAATGTTAAGGACGTATCTCACTTCCAATCTATCGCTGCGCAGCCACAATTTGTTGATGAAACTTGAGGGGGCTTATCTTGCAAATATTCTGATGCTTAAGTCAGTTAAGAAGTAATTGTATTCCAGTCCTCCTTATTTATCAAATGTTACCTGTATATATAGGCTTGTTTGCTAAACCTATCTCATTCAGGATTTACCGGTACAAATCACTACTTAGGATTTTGAGTAATCGCGTCACTTCCTGCTGTCTTTATCCTTCCGTTAAAGGTGGTGCCATGCATATCTTCCTTCAAACTCTTCTTAACTATCCCTCTATGGCCCCTGGGCCCATCTTCTGGGCTTCTTGGTTTTTATTGTACTATGGACCTCCTCATATGTTTTAGGGTCCTTCGATTGGGATGGTCCCTCCAATGGTGGTGGTGCTGCTGCTACTGATAAAAGTGGTGTTTGCCAAGTCGACCATGAAAAATATTGCCATCATCATGGTTTTGGAAGACGTTGTTGAGGCTGGAAAGGCTAGGGGAGCTGTGGACCTTATGCATAGGAACTTCTTCATGACCATTCCGCATACAGCTACAGCCATTTGAGAAGATGCAGGTACTACTCATGTTGGTGTCATTCACATGATCATGAGTATCAATATTTTGGCTTTTGGGGAATTAGAACTCGAACGAGGATAAGAGCAAGCGGAAGAGATAGTAAAGGCGACGCGACAGACATTTATAGAGGTGAGTTTAGAATGGGCAGTAGGAGTAATAGTTGTTGTTGTGCGGATAACGCCATTGATAGCATCAACATAACGCTGCTCTAGTAGTATTGCATGGCCGGGTTCATTAGCGTAGGATGCCGTGACTAATTGGTTGTCGATTATTATTGGGTTGGAAGGGAAGAGGAAGACTCGATCGGAGCCTTGGGGTTCCTGCAGTACCTTGGCTTCTTCAGGTCCAAAGTATCCAGATCCTCAGGTACCACTTGGTACTTGAGGACAACATGCATCTCCCCATCAAACTCTACTGCACCTATCTTCTTCATTACCTCTGTAAATTATAAAACAATTAATGTCATATATTCGTAATTAGCACATGATATATATCATTACATTCATATATATATATATGTGTGTGTGTGTGTGTGTGAACAAATTTAAGGCCTCCTCATTAAGCCACGAGTACTACGTCCTGCACGTACATTCGCATGTGGATTATTCCATATATATATATATATATATGCCTGATGTTTCAACGAAACAACTAGAGATTGCATGCATTTGAGTTCTATATATCCTGCATATCCTAGGGAGGATCTTCCCGCCATGGCTGCACAAGCAGGAGCTTCACCTCGTTCTTAGGCGACGTCGTTTCGTCCACTGCTAGTACTCCATTATTATCACCACCATCACCACCTTGATCTTCACTTTCACCCCCCATTTGTATATATACTCGCGCGGTACCCCGAATCTGCAATTAATATATAATACAAACAAAAACAAAAATAAATATTAGAATAATATTCAAAAAATGAAAGAAAATCCTCTAAATTAATATAAATTATTCCATACATCGTTTCCTAGCTAATTATAAGAGATCGAAGGGCAACCTGGCCTATTCATGAACACGTACTTACTCGAAGGATCGAAGTCAGGGATGTAGCATTAAGTGCGTGCATGTAAAGAATTATTGAATGAAAGCCAAAGTACGTACTTGACGGCCGATGGAATTTAATTATGAACATGGTGAAGATCATGAGGGCGGCGCGCGGGGTTAATTGGAATAATTAAGAATTATATATAAGCTGGTTTAATTTCTTTTTAATTGAGTCTTTCTCGATCCGTCTAGATCGATCTGTTTAAACTTTATATAATTTGATCCATGTGTCTCCTTCACTGTATAATAGTCAATGGTTTGCAATTGCAGAGCGCTGCATGCCAAAATCTATCGCTTCCCCACGTGATGTTTTCTATATATATATATATATATAATATAGGACACGTGTACCAGTAGTTGATCTTCGAAAGTCGAAACTCTGGAACTACGACATCGAGTTGATTGTCCGGCCCCCCCTCATTTTTAGACTTTTTCTTTTTAAAAACAAAAAAGAAAAAAGAAAAATACGATCCAGTAGTAAATTAATACCCCCATTTGAGTTTTTCTATCCCGCCATCAAGTTCAAACTCGAAAACTCGAAGGATTCTTTTGATTCTCGATCGATCTCATGTAGACTGTACGTGACGACGGCCCACCTCCCTTCTCTGCTTCTTCTGTAATTCCAACGTACGTCTGAGTTTTACAAACCTACGTAAGTAAGATAATTAAGAGAAACTGATAGATTGATTAAGTTCCGTTTAGTTAGTATAAGAAGAAATGTTTTAAATAATAATAAATAAAATATTATTATAATATAATTTTTTAATATTAATTTTATATTAAAATTAAAAAAAATTAAATTATTTATTATATTTTATACAAAAATTTAAAAAAATTGTAAGATGAGGTGAGATGAGATTTAATTTTTTATTTTTGATAACTAATCCGGGCCTAATCATCTTTATAACCCTATTTTTATAAAAATATTAAATGAACATTCATTTAAATCTTAAAATTAAATATACTTATTTTTCCTTGAAATCCTAGTGAAAAATGTTATTTATATTTTTTATTTTTATTTATATAACAATACATGCTTTACAAATATTAAAAATTTTAAAAAATAATTAATAAAGTAAATATTATAAATAAAATTATAATTACCGTATTTAATTTTCATCTCATTTCAATATAATAATAATAATATCAATAATAATAATAATAAAGTAAAAGTCACGTGACGTGTCAAACACATTCTATTCTTTAAATAAAGAAATTCGTTCAAGCCCTATATTTACGCTCTTAAATTCCGACACCTCTCTCCCTCTGTCTCTCTTTCACTCACTCTGTCACTCGCTCGCTCGTGCTTTCCGCACGTTTCTCACTTTGGGAGATTCCAGTCTCTCTCTCTTTAAAATCATCTCCGAATTTCCAGACCTCAAGCTAGGGACTCCAAACTTCGTAATGCGATTTGGTGAAGTTTCGGATCGAGGAGCTTCGTTTCCGCCCCGACTTTGTGTCAGCTGAAATTTTTTGCATTTGTTTCTTGCTGAAGACTCGCTCAGAGAACTGATTGACGTTCCTGCTTCAGTCACATGCATGAACAAATTTATGCAATTTGTTTAAAATTTGAGCTCAACCTGCATTTTCCTTGATCGAGTAAGCCAGTATGGATCTTATTTATGAGTTATAACTGTGTGACGTTTGGTTAATTTGAGCTAAATATGCGATTATTGTACTGTGCGCAGAGCTTCGATTTGCTTTGTTTTGTGAGACGACCTTTGAAATATGCATCGTTTGTGCTGGATATGTAAAGATTGAACTTTGTCTACATTTTTTGATATTGCATAATTTGAGCTAATGTTTAATTTAAACTCTATGTGCGGTTTGGATCTGCTTCATTGTTGAAAAATGTTTTACATTTGTGTAATTGGAGCTGAATATGCTTATTTGAGCTTTATGAAGGTTTAAGTACAGTTATTTGTGGAAAGTGTGTCATATTTTATAATCGGAACCATAGGTAGATTTTGCATCTGGTTTGAGTGGAGAAGAAGAAGAGTGATGATAGAGTAAATGGCGCTTAAGGCTCCAGCTCCCAAAGCTGTTGAAATAGCAATCGGGTCGATCGGGCGTGGATATGATATATCAGAAGATATAAGACTCAAGTATTGCAAAGGAGATTCGAGGCATTCACCGTTGATTGAGATCGACGGAGATGGGGGCAGTGAGATTGTTTTGCCTGGTGGAGTTTTGATCCCAAACGTTTCCAAATCGATAAAATGTGATAAAGGGGAACGCACACGGTTCCGGTCCGACGTCCTCTCTTTCCAACAGGTATTGTTTCCTTACTGAAGTCTTGAAAAGTCATGCAGCAGTATTCTTGAAACTAATTGATTCATGATTCTGTTTTTGTCTGTTATCTTTTTTTGTTTCTTATAATCATAAGAGATATATTCTCATAAAATTCTACGCTAAAATACGATTTGGCCCTTAAAGTTGCTTCTTTTTTTTTTTTCCCCCCCGTCAATTTGGTACCTGTGGTTTTTATTTGAGCAATCTAAACCCTAAATTTGAAAGAAATTGACCTCGTTGCTTTTCTTATTTTACAATCTTCTTCCCTCCAAATTGAATAGTGAGTTGAGATGAGAATAGTCGAGATGGTTTGTGAATACAGTTCTTCTATGTACAGTTGCTGTGCGTAACCACGGGACAATCCGCTTGCCATGTCAGTCGATTTATTAAAAAAATGGACGAAAATTGAAGAAATAGAAAACATGACGATGAAGAAAGATAGAGCTCTTCGTGTTGGTCATCTGACTTGTCTTCTTGGGTAGATGAAAAAGACAGCTCTTCGTCTTCGTGGGTCATCTTCATGGGTAGAAGAAATGGAGCTTCATCAAACATTGATAAGATCTTTGCTTTTCTTTTCTCAGTCAAATACTAATATCAACTGGATCTTCGTGGTATTTGACTGAGCTGTCTTCACCGTCATACCAGGCTGAGCTTCCACTGTCTTCGTACCAGCTTCAGCTGAGATTTGCTGCTTGTCATTGGTGGGTTGTTGCACATTGTAGCCAGGAAAAACCAAAGAACAGATTTGTGCATAACGGGTTTGGTTGGGTAAAAATTTCCTTTCCTTCATATTGAGGCTGAGATATGAAAGAACCTTGACTTTTAGAAACTTAGCCCACACTTGACCAATCTTTGAACCAAACACTCACTTTACCAACTCTAATTTTCCAGGAAAACTCAGAAACTATAACAGGCTCTAATTGTCCAATGAACTTCCATGGGCAGAATGATAGTCTTTTATAATTGGACCAGAAATATCTGGCATATTATTCTTGGGTGATTCTTCGGGCCTCTCCTCTTTTATCAAGCTCTAATTGAATCTTATGGTCTAGAGGGGAACGCGAAGGGCAGTCTGTGTGGAGGAGGGAGGAGAATGAATGGGAGAAAGAGAAGGGGGAAGATGAAGGGAGAAAGAAATGGGGGAGAGGCAGTCTTCGTGTGTCATATTGGACGAAACGATTCGTTTGGTTAGAGGAAAATGATGAGTTTCATTTTCCACATGGATAATGATTCCCCCGCGGCTTCCCCAGCCAACTGTATTAAGTATTTTTCTTGTGAATGATACTGAGATGATTTTTGAATAGTAGTAAAATGGTTTGAGTTAAAATGATTTATGAGATTTTGGGAAAGGAGAGTGAAAAAGTTGAATAAAAATATTATAAAGTTAAAATATTGTTAGAATATAATTTTTTAATATAATTTTTGTTTTGGGACTTGAAAAAATTGAATTGTATTTTGTGTTTTGTTTGGAAGTTTAGAAAAATTGTAATAATTAGATAATGATTAGATAAAAAAGTAAAGATTTGAAATTGAAAATTGTTTATGTTTGTGGTGTTTGGATATTGAGATGAGATGAGATGAGATGAGATGGAAGCATCTCTCTATCCAAACCAAGCTCCTTTCTTCTTGGTTCACAGAGACAAGATGTAGGATTGGTGCCAACAGTTCATTAAGGAAGAAAAGACGTTTGAGCCAGGACTAATCTAAATAGAAAAGAACTGTCTTTTCTCTATATTTCCAAAATGTTTCTTTGTCTCCGTTGACATGGATTTTTTTAAAACAAGAGTGATAAAGAACAACAAAGTTGTTTTCAATTTAGGGTGTCGCAACATCTCTTACCTTCTCTATATTCTGCAGATGTCAGAACAGTTCAACCAGGAAGTAAATTTGACTGGAAAAATTCCTTCAGGCTTCTTCAATGCCATGTTTGAATTCTCGGGTTGTTGGCAGAAAGATGCAGCCAACACTAAGACCCTTGCTTTTGATGGGGTGTTCATCACGCTCTACACAGTTGCACTGGAGAAATCTCAGCTGGTACTCTGTGATCATGTTAAGAAAGCTGTCCCACCATCGTGGGAACCTGCTGCCCTGGCAAGGTGAAATTTAGAGTTTACCTGGACTAGTTTTTTTTTATCTTTTTACACCATTGTAAGAATTGGAATGCATTTTTGACAATTTTTTTTTATCATTCTAGGTTTATTTACACATTTGGTACCCATATTATTGTTGGTGTAAAGATGGGAGGGAAGGATGTAATATACGTGAAGCAGCAGCATTCATCAACTCTTCAACCTGCTGATGTACAAAAAAGATTGAAGGAGATGGCAGATAAAAGGTTTTTAAATGTCAATGGACAAAATGGCATGGCTTCTGAACGAGTTTACAAGAGTGAAAAGGTTTTGCAATGAATTTAACCGTGCCAGTAATTTTAACTCTAGAATGATTACATTCCACCCGTATCATATAGTGTCATTAAATCCTTAGTTTTTGCACAAACCCATAGGATCCGATTTTCTGTGGCAGTTCTAGTTTTAGGAAGGCTGCTGACATTTGAGTAGAACATTTTTCCAACCTTGGATCTTAGTTTTGTTTTTTAGTTGCACAGAATTCAACAAGGATATTATATAACAGTCTTAATTTAGGCGATTTATTTCTATGGCTCAGAATTAGATAGAGAGCTTGTCCTCATTCATGGGTTTAAGATGACATGGGGATTTACTGAAACTTTTGATCACATGGTTACAATCCCAAGGCATACTAATTCTTAGTTTAAAACCTTATAATGCTTATTTAAGTTGGTAATATGGTTTGTTCTTTTGAAAAGCAATTTTTGATCCATTTGGGGGAAGTAAACAGGCTTATTTTGGAGATTTCTCCTTGAAGGTATATTATCTATTTTTCATTTCAGGTTGAAATCAGGGAGCAGCGGCTGAGGTTTGCAGATATCAGTCCATCAAGTAATTCACACAAGGAGGTTTGTTAGTGCTTTATGTTTCTGATAGCCTAGTTGAAGAACTTTGCTAAAGGGTTTGTGAACAATATTATTCTGAGAACTGTTTAGATTTGTATGTGTTTGTTTAATTAGTTTAATCGCAGGATATTCTAAGCATTTACAAGAGGAGAGGTGGAAGTGATAGTAGACACCTATCTCATGATGAGTGGTTACAAACTGTCCAGTCCGAGCCTGATGCGATCTCAATGTCATTCGTCCCAGTCACCTCTTTGTTGAATGGAGTCCCCGGGAGTGGATTCTTGAGCCATGCCATAAATCTTTATTTACGATGTAAGCATGATCCTTCTTATCTTTGCATTAATTTGCTTTTTCATCAACGCTTTTAAGAATTTTCTTTTTTATGAAATCAAATCATATTATTCCAATCACCTCTCAGTTGAATAGTTGGTTTATATTTTATATTAAATTGATACGCAATGCATCAATAAACATTAAGCTCTGCCTGGAAACGGTATTGGGTCAAATAAGAAAGCATTGTTCTTGGACTGCCTTTTCCTATTTTGCCTATTAGAATATATTTGTGATAATTTCCATAAACCAACAATTTGAAAATGTGTTCATTCTCTGGCTTCTGTTCTTGCAGATAAACCTCCAATTGAAGAGCTCCACCAGTTTTTAGAATTTCAACTGCCAAGGCAATGGGCACCTGTGTTCAGTGACCTTCCACTTGGTCCACAAAGGAAACAGAAAAGCAGCCCATCTTTGCAATTTAGCTTAATGGGACCCAAGCTTTATGTGAACACCACACCAGTAAAGCTTCTTCTCTTGTTTAACTTTTGTTTTTCCATTCGATGCATTTAAAAGTTTGACTACGATATCACCATTCACATGCACATCTGTATCCTAATCAAATTTCCAACCAGTTTGGGTTAAGTGGTGTGTTATCTTTAAGTCCAATAAAAGGAACAAATCTTGATTGTTTTCTGGTTTGATGGAGTAGCTGGAGATGGTTATGGATAATCCATATTGCACTGTACTCTGTTAGAAATAAGTCCTGTAACTCTCCAGAGGAATTGATAATTACCGCAAATTATGGGTAAAAAAATCCCTACAATACAATTGACTATTTGTTATGCTTTCATTTCTTCTCCGCTGAAACCATAACTTGTTTTTTTACTTATTTCATGGCAGGTTGATGTTGGTAAGAAGCCAGTGACTGGTCTCCGGCTTTATCTAGAAGGTAAAAGTAGTAACCTCCTGGCTATCCACTTACAGCACCTCTCATCTCTTCCCAAAATCATCCAACTCGTGGATGATCCAAGTGGTGACTTCTGCCAAGAGTCCTTTAATCGTAGATACTATGAGAAAGTTCAATGGAAGAGCTTCTCTCATGTCTGCACTGCTCCGATGGAGTCTGATGAGGATCTGTCAATAGTAACTGGAGCCCAATTACAGGTTGAAAACCATGGCTTTAAAAACATTCTTTTCTTGAGACTCCGCTTCTCAACAGTCTTGGGAGCTATGATTGTGAAACATCCCGAGTGGGATGGATCTCCAGGGTTAGCTCCAAAGTCGGGACTTATATCAACACTGATCAGCCATCATTTCACAACGGTTCAGAAGGCACCTCCGCGACCAGCCGATGTGAACATAAACTCTGCTGTTTACCCTGGAGGCCCTCCGGTGCCTGTCCAAGCGCCTAAACTTCTGAAATTTGTTGATACAACAGAAATGGTGAGGGGGCCGCAAGAAAGTCCAGGTTATTGGGTTGTGTCGGGGGCTAGGCTTGTGGTTGAGAAGGGCAGGATTTCTCTCCGGGTTAAGTATTCTCTAGTGACTGTAATATTACCTGACGAAGAAGCCGTACAGGATCCATAGTAAACAAGAAAAAATTATAAGAAGGTGGGAGTTTCGTTGAAGCATGGTAGCACTCCATCTATGTCATGTGGATGGGGTTGCTAAAATGGAGGGACAAAACACAGAAGTTAAAAGTCAACCAACTATGTGAACGAGAGAGATGCCTTTTTTGTTATTATTTATGCCCGGGTTGGTGGTGAAGTCGAACGAACGATCTGTTGTTTAACTTTAAAGTTTAAACCAGCGTCCGGAAAGAAAGAAAGCTAACCATTTTGCCGCCGGATTGTTCTTTCTGGAGGAGGTTTTGCTTATACTGCAATATCTTTTTTGTTCTTTCTGCCGAATGTTAAGACGGAGACTACCCAAGAAAGTTGTGCCACACTGAAAGATGAAACGTTTTGTCCCGAAGACATTCGAAAAACTCCTTAAAATCCAACAGCAGTGGACTCTCTCTCTTAAATGTTTAAGAAAGTCTTAGAAATGGTCCTGAAATCTGATCCAGTTTCAATACCTTCAACTTCTCTATATATATTTTTAAAAAATTAATAATTAAAATTAAAATGTTAAATGTTTAGAATTAAGAAGTCCCAACAGTCAGCATGTGGAAGGCACCACCAAGCACTATAAACTTTGTCGCACAAATACAAGTCATTCAATCAAAGCACATAACATGATGGTTTACATCTGTTATGGCAACGCGAGAGTCCCATGGCTCATGCTTGATTGGTCAACTTGGTTGAGTTCTTGCTCCTAGCTAAGCTAACTAGATACAAACCACAGAACAAAATGTAAACCGTCCCTGCACCCATTATGTGTGCATTTCATTTTATCTTGATAATCTAAATTCTGAAAGGTAGGAAATGCAGGGTAAAGTTTTTGGTAGATTATGAGGAGAAAGATCTGATTTCACCAACATCCCTCAGAAGGTTTACCAAATCCTACAGGATAGCAAGTTCTCCCAACAAACACGATTCAAGATACAATATCTAAGCTTAGATGATTCAGAAATTGAGGAGAGTTGGTTGTTCTGTAAATATAAGTTGAACCTTTGTGGTGCTTCATAGTTCATTCATTGCAGGTATAATATACTATGGAAGTACAAAATTATGTTCATGAGGAGGCCAATATGTCCCTTCTCTTGGGCAGGGCAGAGGAGCAGGTTGTGCAATGTAGGTGGGACAGTGCTGTCCTGGCATCAACACTGAGAAATCAGATGCATACAATGGGGACACCTGTATATCAAAAGTGACCAAATGATTTTAGTTCCAAGAAAAATAAAGGGCACTCTCCAAACTCCAGATAATTACTTGCTCTAAATATTACATTGCATCACCTTCACTCTTGAAAACCACCACTATCTCTAGCAAGATAAATGACAGTCTATTTATAATGAGGGCATCTCTATCATTTCAGCCTCAAAAGAGAAATTGGAGAAATAGACAAACTAGACAATAAATTCTCTTCTCTGACTGTATTCTAAGAAGCTTGCAGGAATGACACATTCTTATTCTTAAAATACTTTAAAAGAAACTATTTTTCTGTGACCCTTATTCTAGGGGTTTTCTTTTGATTAAAAAGGCAGTGAATCTCTCGAAACAAGATGCTAAGACCATCTCAATAATTTCATTTGCCATTGTGTTTGTTTCAACATAAAATCAGAACAAGGATAACTCACGACATCCATTTTCTTCAGCTTTGGTAACTATCAAACCAATGGAAGAGCATAAAGATACTAGATATCGACTAGTATTTTGATTAGACATTAGGAGAACTTATGATATTTAGGCACTAAAGCAGCCAGAATTTGACTACTACAAACGTTAAAGACAATTTACTTAATTAAACAATTTAGAAAAGATCCGAAATGCAGGCAATCACAAGACATTATAACATCAATGTACTATGAAATAAACCCAACATAAAATTCCATTTGCATAAAATTTACTTGAGAACAAGAGGAATAGAGATAAGACTTACTCTTTCTTTTTGAAGTTTCTCTATGGGTCTGGATTCAGGAGAACCATTGGCCATACTTTCAGGTGAAGAGAAAGAAGGACCTGGCCTGAACAGATGTTCAAAAATGGCCATTATAAGAAACATTGATATCAAGATAGCCGTTGCAACAAAACCAAAAGAAATGGCATTCATGGATGTTCCGAAGCTTTTCCATGGAGCTTCCTGATTCACTCCTGTTTGAGATGGGTTTGGGTCTGAACTTGTGTATGTGTTCCATGGCTTTGATCTTTCAGAACCAAAGTCAGTCATAGTCGTACTGTGCTAGGTTTTCTGTTTCCTCTTCTATTTTCTTCCGAAGGGGGCAACAGGGAAAAGAAAATACAGCTATGGAGCTAACTCGTTGCGGCTTTTTTAAGACATATTTCATTCTATTCAATCATGGCTACAACTCTTGATTGTTCAATAAAAGGATCTTTGCTCATTTGCAAATAGTCAGTAGCCCTAAAACAAGTGGAAAAGAGGAGATATCAACATTGATGATAAGAAACAATAAATCACATATTCTGGACAAAGTTTCAAATCAAGGAACAGACAGAACCTTGAAGCATTTATTAAGAGACCATTTTGGTTTACCAAGAAAATAAAATTTTTCACATTCATTTACACTTCTTATGCAAATAACATGTCCTCTTAATCAATATAAAACAACAACGAATTACTCACAAGAGGAGCCATCTCGACAAAATGATAATATAAAGGTAGACTATGCAATCTCAAGTACCACTTGGGCTCACATTAATGCTTTGGGATAAAGTTTATCTTTGTTCATGCCAAATTCTATGCAGAAAAAAACTTATAAGGATTGATTTCCGTGCAATGATCAACTGCCCTCAGATGAGTAGGATAATTAAGATGAACCATAATCAAATGTACAGGGGATTTATCTTAGAAATTTGTTTCTGAAACTAATGAGAAACCAAAGTTTAGTGAAAATGCATTTCCTATGAGATGAAATCCAGAGACAGTTTAAATGTCTTATTTAACCTTCCAATGTGCCCTGGACTGTCGCTATATTTTCTTTAGACCAGGTAATATGCCTTCAAATATAGGACATACGCTTTTCATAACACCAGATAATATACTCTTTAGTAGCAGGATTGATTTCGCATGTTGTTTCTTTTCTGGACTCCCCAAAGTAACTTATGCCCTAAAGCTGAGTCAACAATGTACTATTTTCCATGGATTCTATTCAGAGATTAGTACAGAGAGATCAAATTTTTGAAAGTATAATGACCTAAGAAATCTAAACTTGTAGATGCATCAGTGGAACCTAAAGGGTTCTTTAAAAAATGAAGAAACAAAAGCAATAGCTGGAAACCATTTTGTAAACACGTTTATTAGAAATCTTTTCACATTGTTTCTCACAGCCATTAGATGCACAAAAATCACAGACTACAGAAATATCTAACCATCATCAGAAATGTGAGACAAATTCCTTGCTATTTATGACATTCACTCTCAAATAGAAGTTGTACAAGATCAGAAACTTTAACCGATTCCAAATGAAAATCACTCTGAACAGTGGCATTCCTCCACTTATCCCCAGTTTATTGTTTTGAGATGCTATGAACAAGCAAGAGTACAATAGGAACTGATGTAACAGAGTAATAAACTTGAAAGCAGAGTACGAGGATCTGATTTTAAAATTATCTGAAGCAAAGAAAGAAATGAATTGCCAATGGCAGGTAGACAAGAATATGACGAACACAATTCATTGCTTACCAAAAATTTGCAACAAGATGCTTGATGATACTATTCTTTTGGTGAAATAACGTGTGAATTCACATATCATAACCCTGGCAATGCAAACTAACCCGTATAAGGAGATAGATAGCCTTATTTCGGTCCTCTGATGTAAGAAGAGTGCCTGTTATTTTAGTCCTCCAACTAAATAGTTTACCTGCTCTGGAAAAACAGGACACCCAGACTTCTTAATGCATTATTTAAAGAATGCAGTTCAACACAGCTAGCTTTATACCCAATAGAAAATGTAAAGACAAAGTTATATGATAATCCCAGCGGTACGCTTTTCCTTTTTTTGTTTCGATGTTCATGATCCTGATGCCTAACTGAATGAATACTATACCTTGTCTGAAGAAGCAAACTTAAAGAAACCAAAAAAAGGGACCTTGCTGTCTAGGGAGCCAAAACAAGGGTGGCCTATTGTTGCTTTTAAAAGTAGTCACCTTTATGCTAAATTTCGTTGAGGAGGAGGCAATTTTCAGCCCAAACCATCAACCCACATTAACCCATCCAGATCTTGGCAAAGAGAAATTTATGTAATGATTTTCCAACCCACCACAATGAATAGCCTTTCTAAAATGAATATGAAAAGTTATCATATGCATTATTTCTTTTATTTTATTTTTCACAAAAAATATGATTATAACTAAATTATCCTTGAGCGGGATCAATACATAATATAAGAGTACGTACGGTTACTTGGGCACGGATAGGTTAAAGGTCTCTTCTATAGCATCAATGCCTGATCAACTTTGTATCCAACACTCGGATGTAATCATGGAAAAGGTGACAGTATCTCACATAATCTCATATAATCTCCCACAAGAAAATTAAGAAGACAAAAAGAAAGAAAAAGCTGCCACATAATGTTTAGACTATAATAAATTAATAATCTCAAAGGCTGAGATGCAAGGTATATAGGTGTATGCATATATAATTGTACATATTGAATTCCTAGACATTGGCACTCAGCAGGTATTGGATTGATCCCCACACATCTAACAAGAAGAAGAAATCACAGCAACAAAAGAAAGAAAACACAGAATAATCATGAGAGAGAGAACAATGTTGGACACCTTACAGCTATGCAGTACCAGAACAGCCATGATTCAAGAGAAGAAAGAAATGGGTCTGCGGCAAAAAGAACATGGCTAGAAAAAGGAGTGGTATAGACTGCATTTGCTCCTCATATTCCTTTTAAAATAACCTGTTGAGAGGAACCCATAACTTTTGTCAGGAACGCTGAACCCGGCAGCTGTGTTATTTCAGAAATCTCAATGTTTTTTTTTAAGCAAATTAACAATAAAAATCGCACTGCCTCTATCCCTCCCAAAGACAAACATACTCAGGCCAATATTTCCATTAAGCACAGGAATCCCTTAAAAACAAAAATGGGACTATTCTGACAAAGAAACGGATAATGATTACGCTATGAATGATTAAAACCATCCAATAGCAGCGAGAAAGAAAGAGAGGCTCCTTGCCTAAAATGAATCGAGTAAAATTCTTTATTCAACAAGGCAATCACCATGTCTGAGAATGAATGATATGAAAGCTCATCTTGAACTACTCCAAAAGAGCAAGTTCTTAACATCTGAAAAGAAACATCATTTTCATCCAAAAAGCATTTCATGTTACGTGTACAGAGCCCGTATATGTCCTCTATCGATCTCAGCATCGAGTGAGGAAAATAACTTAAAAGTCAATAAATTCCCCCCACCCCCGAAAAAGAAAACATCACAAAAAACAAATTCCCAGAGCAGAGGGAGAGACAGAGAGAGAGAGGCTCCTCCTTTATGGTGTCACTCTTCAGCTAGCCTAGCCTCCAATAAAGAATGTATATTTAAAGAGCATCTAAGAACGTGGTCTATAAGAAAAAGAATACATTTACAACAAAGATGAACCTATATATTTTCAATTACGGCATAAACAATACCCATTTCCTGCAAAAAGGTAACCTAAAAAAAGATGATTGTTTTCGATTTCCATGTAAGACATTTTCTAAAAGAGAAGAAGGGCCCCGTGACATGAAAGCACACTAAAGAAGAGGTTGAAAAATAGATTCGATTAAGCATATATTTCTCCTTTCCTTTTTGTTTCAACCCAATTAAGTCTCCGGCAACCTCAAGCAACCTTTTACTTTCCCAACAATTTAGCAAGCAAATATGTCATGGTTACAAGCAAAAGAAAAAGGAGATGATGTTGCATGTACAAAAATAAAATTAATAATAATGGTAGCAGTACTAAAACTCCTCCTTTTATTTACCTCTTTATCACGTCCATGGCTTTTTCCTTTTCTCTGTTGGCTCACTTGCCAGTGATCCCCACACTTTTTATGCATGTGCCCACCTCCCTCCATCTCTGAGCTGCTCTCCGTGTGTAAGGAATGATGTTTGTGGTTGAATACAAGTAAAATAAAATAGGATTTAGTAATTATTTTGGTTTTTTGTTGTCTTTTTTTTTCCACCATAGACTGGATAGGAAAGAAAGAAATAGAAGATATTGTTTGATATGGTAATGATGATGGTAGGTCTATAATTATTTGACATTTTTAAATTAGTTTTTTCAGCTCCTCTTCTTCATGCTCTTTTGAAAAGTGACTTGGCGTGCTCATGTATTGTCTGTCATATTTGTTGTTGGTTTTTCTGTGGTCCCAACAAAAACAAATGATTTCTCGAATAAATCATAATGTCTGATTTTAATTAACATGTTATGAGGGGAAAGATCAAAAAAGAGAAGAAAAGAATCAAGATTATAACTACAAGGGCCGTGATTCTATGAGAAGTCAGTCAGTCACGTGAGTCCTAAACCTACAAAGCTTTTTAATGACAAAGATGGCGTCAGTATGATGCAAACTCAGCCCCCTCTCTTTTCTTCTTCTTTTTTCTTTTTTGGTTGGTTTCACAATGAGGATTTTCTATGCGAGGTGAGCAATCTGAGACTCCACAGAACAAGCCGTGTAATCAAGAATTCACCGAATAATGATGCCTCAGATTTATGCGTTAATACCTCCAAAAGGATTAAATTAGAACACGATTCTTTAGACTCTTAAACCTAGGACAACTCTTAATTAATTTTCTCTACTTAACTTTGCTCATCTTAAAATTAAAGATTCCAAACTAAATTTGGAGGCCAAAATCATATTTTGTTTTACCCAGTAAGCAAGGACTTCGGCATTGTCAATGGAAACTACTCCAGCTGCTAGTGCTAGCCAAGAAAATAAATGAGTAAACCCCATGCCCATAGAACAGATGAGGAACAAAGACATCAGAATTAATGAAAAAAGAGTACAAACAGATCCCTGACTTATAGCAGATTAGGGAAAAAACAAAAAAAAAAAAAAAAGATCTCTGGCTTAGCAAATCAAGCTTTGACCCGCCCATAGAACTTGTCCTTCTCCTGAGTTGTCTGGAACCGGCCATGCCCAAATTTGGACGCTGTATCGATGAACTTGATCTTAATCTCCTCCATAGCAACCCTAGACGTCTGCTTCAAGAGTGACTGCCTCAAGGTGACCACTCGCTTCTTAGGGCCTACACAGCATCCCTTTATCAAAAGATAGTCCTCCTTCACAGCACCATAGTGGGGGAATCCTCCCATTGGAGTAATTTCCTTCTCAGTCCTGATCATAAAAAAACTCAAGACAGAAGAACACAAGACCCAACAACTAACTAGAAGAGGAAATAACTAGACTTGTCCACCGAATTGGATTTTGATATTTCCAAAAGAGAAAAGACAAAATCAAGAAGGTAACAAACCTGTCGAATTCAGTCATGGCCAAGTGAGACTCTTGGCCTGCCTTCCCAAGCCTGTAAACTTTCTTGTTCATCTCCGTGCGGTGATGGTAACCATTCTGTCCAGCCCTGGCAACCGTAAACGAAACCCTAGCAGGATGCCAAGCACCAATACAGGCCACTTTGCGAAGCCCTCTATGCGTCTTACGCGGGAGACGAGTGACACCCCAACGGGTCACAACACCCTCATACCCCTTCCCCTTGGTCACTCCAATTATGTCGATCATCTCATCTTTCTGGAAAACAGCCTCAACAGGAATCTGCTTCTCAAAGAAACCATAAGCATAATCAACCTTCTGGGCAATAGTTCCACCATTCACCTGGATCTCCATCAAATGAGCTTTCTTCTGCTTCAGTTCCTTCATTTTTCTTATCTACAAAATCAAACCAAAAAAGATAATGCAACCATTAGATAGACTTCGATAATTTGCATTTAAGTAGCAAAGAACGAATAAAGCAAACTGGAGATGAGCTCAAGATGGCAGTGAGGAACAAACTCGATTGTAACTTAACCTGATAAAAATCAAATGGAAGAAACTCGGAAACAAAAGGATCAAATAGATAAGAAAGGTTTATTTCAGGGCAAGGGTACCCACATGCAAGTTACAAGCATGGAAAAGATGGTTTAGTTGCATACAGATGCTAAGCTAGAATACCTGTGTATGGGCCAAAACTCGAATCAAGGTGCAATACTTCTTCATTTTCTCCAATTGCGCCTGAATGTCCTTTTTCCCATCTTCAGTTTCATACTTCTTGGAATACTTGGTGAAAGCCTTCTTCTTGGACTTGCACCAATTCTTGTAGAATCTCCTCTTCACCTCCTCACTAAGATGCTGGGCCCAAACAGTACTCAGAGAACGCAGACCACGTGAAGTTTTGACATAACCAACAACACCAACTATGACTAGAGGTGGTGTTTCTATAACAGTTACTGCTTCACACGTTTCCCTCTTGTGTAGCTCTGGAGAGGAAGGCATTTTTCAATGACTTGTCATTTATCAAATAATTTAGGAAACGTAAACAGAGAAAGAATCGCATTTTTGCTTGAAACAGCAGGATATGAAGAAAGTGAGCTACAATACAAAGCAAATCCATAATGTAACTACAAAAACTATAATAAAACAAATCCATTGTATTACTTTCAAAATACATTCAATGAGTTTCCCTATAACTCTCCAAGTTGCCCAACTTTCTCAAAAAAAATAAATACCAACAAAAATCTGGTCAGCAAAGAAAATTTATTCAGTATGCTCAAACTTCAACTACAGTACCAAAGTTAAAAAGGGAAGACCAAAGAAAATATATATCTCAATATTGCCATAGGTTTATATCGACTATATTCTTAGCGGATCAAACATATGCTCCAGTTGTATTCTAGTAGAACTCAATGAGCAATAACAAAGAAACAAAAAACGACCAATTGACCAATGGGGAAACTCACTTGATCCCGGTTTTTCAACTTCTCTAACAATATGAGTCATTCCAGCTTTGTAACCCAGGAAAGCAGTCAATCTGCAAGGTTTAGTTGGATCATCTTTGGGGAAGGCCTTCACTGCAAAAACACCCAGGGACAAACAATTATTATATATAACAGAAACAGAGGTTTTTTCCTGATAACAGAGAGAAAGTTCCCACAACATTTTAGTAACAAGCAACTTCTAAAGTCAATAACGAAATCAAAGGAATGATGCCTCAAACGAGTGGAACATATAGATATCTAACTTTTATTTTTTTGATTAGTAACATATAGGTATCTAACTAGCAATAGAAACCTTTTCCTCTATGCCGGGAGGCTCGTTTCCTTGGCAGAAACCCCAGAGAACCGTGTCTTGGGTGTTCAAACTTGCGATGAGACATGATTTCTTCTTGTTATTGCTATCTGCAAAGCTGAAAAAACTCAAGAATATGTTTTACCAAAACAAAGATAATCTATCATAAAAACTCAAGAACATGTTCGATCACTTTAGTCGCTGAAATTTTCTGAAAAAATATTGAAATCCACCATAATAATTAATAAGAGCTCTACGGAAAAAGTCTTCAGGGTTTTACAGCAAAAAGAGTTCCATGCGCTTAAAATACCGAGAACTTATCTAAATTCTTTGAAATTTTGAATAAATGAAAGAAAAATAAATGAATTTAGTGCCTTGTGTTGCTTCACAATTCCTTACTTTTAAAATAACAATAATGGAGTTCCCATTTGGTAGTTTAATAAATATTTTTTTATTACTGCAACAAAGACGTGTTTATATAGAGATTCCCTGCACATGATGAAGCACAGGATATTAGCACAAGCTCCAAAGATGTGTAGGAAAACTCCCCAACCAAAGGCCTATGGCATTAGAATACGCCAATTCTCGGGCTCATCGGTGTTTCTTTCCAAAACCCCATCGTAGGGTTTTGGTAAAAAGAGCCCCATTGAGACTCCAGCCTTGATTACTCACCAAAATCTTTTAAGGGTAGTTTTCACATTAACATCATGGAGATGAGCAATATCAATATGCTCACAGCATGAAGGGAAGCCAAACATATACAATGAAGAACAGCGTTAAAACTTAATATACAAAGGACAACAAAAAGTTATATCTCATAAATATAAGAGTGAAAAAGCATGCATTGAAATTAAATCCAACTCGGACCCAAACAGCACACTAAGAAAACAAAAAGTCCGACAAAAATGAGAACAGATCTATCCGTATTACACAAAAGCATAAGGAGTTAAGGGTTGATTACATGTTTGTGGATGGAAAAACTGAAATGAATTTACCTAGAGATCGACGAAAGAGAGACTGCACTCACCGGTTTTTGGCTATGATGCATAAACGTTTTAGGGTTTAGAGCTCCGAGTTTTATAGTGTTTTCGATAAGGAGTTAAAGGCTAGGATTAGTTTGTCAGGGTCGATACCATCCGTTGATCCTCCCAATGTAACTCAAACCGTCAAGGTTTTGTAACGAGATGGGCTGATATGGGCCGGAAAATACTGGACTGGGTTTTGTTGTTTAAGAGCATGGACTTCCTGAACCCGACCCAATATCTTACACAGTAATCGACAACAATAAATTATAATCATAGAGTGGTCTTCGTTATGGGTCAGCCCAGCTTAATGGTATGCTTTTTCTTTTTTCTTTTTTTCATTTTGAAATGTTAATAACCACATGCTTAAGATAATTAACAACGTCATGCATGTCTGACGATGGATTGTAATATGTTCAATTAAATCATGGAAAAACCAGAGAACAACCTTTAGTTTGTTGGAATAAGGATCGAATCAGTGACGCGACAAAATTCCACACGAGAGATAATTAATTATTGTTATTTTGGGTCAAATAGGTAACAATCAATTAAGCATGTGGGAAACATTTGACCAACACAAACGATTTTTTTGATTTAGAATTAGATGCAAAATAACAAAAGGTGCTTTAATTAGGTACTAGTGGAGATGCCCAAAACTTACAAAGAATAAATCATGTTTGGATATATATAGACTACATACATACCCTTACTTGTCACAAATCTTCCACATTATAAGAAAAATGAGTATTTATAATGAATTGTTTAAAATGAAAATGATTATTTTTTACAATAATAGAGTCATTTTGACATTAAATAACTAATGAAAAATAAGTCATTTTCTTGTAATGTCAAAACACATGCATAAGTAGGCCTGTGCAGATGACCCGAAAATCTGATCTGCCCATTTAAAATAACCCCACCCGACTTGCCCTTAATCGGTTCCTTGTCTGCTCGGTTTCCAACCCGACTAAATTATGGGTTGTTTATATTGGTGTCAACTCGTCCAACTATAAATAATGTACTTATGAAACCCTAACTGCCCAGAATGCTTGCCTCAATATTTTTACCATTTTCACCGTTCTCCTGAAGCATTGGCTAAGATCGAAGATGGAATGTGATCGAAGATGGCTGAAATGGGCTGTGGCCAACGTCGTACAGGATGGGGAACAATGAGGATGGCAAGATTCAGCTCTAGGAATTTGCTGGGTTCCTGTATTTATCCTCTCTCTCTCTCTCTCTCTCTCTCTCTCTCTCTCTCTCTCTCTCTCTCTCTCTCTCACATAAGAAATTTCATTTTTTTCTCTTTTTATTTTTCTCCCATCAGTAAAGTTAGAATATATGTTATCTGAGATTCCGAATAACTCACCACAGTGAAACTATCGACGATTTGACGACTGCATCTAATTTCTACAGACGGTTTATGTAGATGACTGCATTGAGTTTCTGCAAATGGCTTTTGCAGAGTCACAGATGACTACATGAGACGCCCCTAAATTCCGTTTGGGATCGGACGGACATTTGAAGCGTCGAGACATGCAACACAAGGTTACCTGCCCCCGTTCATGACATATAAGATGCAATATTCCTAACATGAATCTAACAATATGCAATATTCGCAGCGGATAAATTTTTTGTTTAGCAATACTATGCACCAAATTGAAAATATCTCAAATGCTTAAAACATACTTCATACATAAAAATCCATTGAACAACTAAGATCACAACACTAGTCCAAAATGGTTATGATCCAAAAAGTAGTAGAGATGCAACTCAATCGTACAAGTAGTAATTTACGTTAATTACTATATCAACATTTATGTCGCACCGTCACTTAGTCAATTGTGTCTAGTTGATCAGCTCCTGATTCTCCTTCAGGTCCTGTAACAAGATCTACCATTCGGGGGGAATGGTAGTTGGGACTACCAAAGTGAGATTTGATTACAAATCTCAGTAAGTTAACAAAAAACTTCCACACAAGCTAATGATACATGGATGACAGTAAAAGCATAAATGCATAATCAAATTCATAAGTAATTAAAGCATAACTTAGCGTACAACATAGCATAATTGACATAGCTTAAATTGAATCATAAACTGAACTTGACTTGACATGAACTTGATCTGAAACTTGACTTAGCATGAACTTGCTCTGAAACTTGAATTTAACATGAAAAATACATACTCCACAGTTGTTGTGGCCCCATGTATTCTACGTGTAAATACATACTCCACAGTTGTTGTGGCCCCATGTATTCTACACAAACTTGACTTAACATTAAAAATACATACTCCACAGTTGTTGTGGCCCCATGTATTCTATGTGTAAATACATACTCCACAGTTGTTGTGGCCCCATGTATTCTACACATCACTATGCAGTTAAATACATACTCCACAGTTGTTGTGGCCCCATGTATTCTACATAAACTTGACTTAACATGAAAAATACATACTCCACAGTTGTTGTGGCCCCATGTATTTTACGCATCACAATTGTAGTTAAATACATAACCAACTTGAGATAGTAACATTTCGTAACATGGCATAACATATAACAGACAACATATTTAACATGACATATTTGTAATGTATAGTAATACATGACAGAATATATTGTGTAACAGATAAAAATTGATGACAGAATAAATTCTGTATAATAGACAATTACATGATAACTTGGCATGGCATGACATATATGATAACATACATACATACACTGTAATTCTTTTACTTAGCACACATACACAGTAGATTGCTAGTAAGTTAAAAGCTAACTTACCTCGATCTCCGCGTTTCTTATAAAACCTCAAGCGCGATCACGAGGAACTGTAATTAGTGATTCTAAAAGTTAGTACTAAATCACTAATAATTTGAAATATGGAAAAATACTAACTTAAAGAGTAAAATTTCCATTTTACTTTCTACATGTAGGAAAATGACCGTTTTACCCATAACTTAAGAATTTTGCATACTAACTCCAAAAGTCACCAAAATTTACATACCTCATGTAAATTTTATCCTTAACTCAAATATCAATTTAGAAAAATTTTAAACTAATCACAACTATTAAAACTCCATAGGGCCGAGATTCTCATATGCTATTTCTATTGATTTTTGTTTCCAACTTGTTTTGATCAACCTTTTGATCTATGACTTATAAATATGTGATCTTCAAACCAAACCATCACATGGTTTAAAAAGATGTCCTAAAACATATATAAGCTTCTAATTCAAGATCACATGGTTAAAAATTAACCAAAACATAAATTTAGCCAAGAACATCCACACTTTGGCTTATCTGAATATCTCTTTGCATAAAATTTCATATCTTTGAAACTAACATCAAATATCTTCAAAATAATAATATAACATGTATATAAGATGTTTAGGATCCTCCAATAAAATTATCAAAGTCATTAGAATAGGTTTAGACCACCAAAGAGTTAAACTTTCTCAAAATAGAAACTGTTTTTCTTCTTCCAGTTTCTAAGTTTCTAAATCTAAGCAAATATTTCATCAAAACCTTCAATCATGCAAAAATCCTCAACCAATAGTCATATATACATGTTAACAATACTCCATAAAAATTTTGGACCAATATCTATCCATTAGCTTGGTCAAAAACTCCAAACTATAACATATTCTCCAGTTTATCTCCCAGAATGACCTTTCTATAGTTTACACAATATTTGACTAACCAAATGATCTTCAAATGGGGCAAATAAGATATCCATGTAAACTAGACTAAAAAAGGAACAACTTATATGAAGGAGACTTTATGATAAAACACTTACAAAAACTTCGAAATGGGCATGCAAAATAACTCCTAAAAGCTGTCCAAGAGAGAATGTTTGATATTCTTTTAAAGAAACGTGTAAATGAAGATAAGTTCGTGGGTGATGGCTGGAGATGCTTATGGAAGAGATAAGGGAGATGATAAGGCTGGAGTTGAGAGTTGAGTGTGGTTTTCTCCTACCCAAAATATCTATAAAATATTATCTCAAAATATTCTATCCAATAATATCTATAAAAATCAGCTCAATATATTTTCCAAATGTGGAGTAGACTTGGAAGAGTAAGGTGGCTAAAATCTTTCTATGTGTATTTTAAATCTCTATTCTTAAGATATTTTCCAAATGTGTATTTTGCTTAGGTGTCATGATCTCACACATTGATTTCCTTCACAATTCCATCTAATGGTTTCTCTTTGTGCCAAGTATCTAATACTATTCATTATGTGTGGTTAAGATCTTGCCAAGTGTCCAAATAAAATATCGCTATCCTAATTTGGACATTTCACACTATGATTTTGAAAATACTGCGCTCAGTACATTTACCGAGGTTACTATTTACTCCAAAAATAAACGTAATAAACTTAGTACTGAAAAATTCTAAATATTCAATTAAGCCTAGTGGTGTAGACTATAATGTATTCTGACACTTTTAACTATCTCAAATAATTAAAATCGCATTTCTGGCACCATAGTGAGTGATAACACTAACTATGTTGACAGGCTAAAATTTATGCGATTAGTCGATTCGTGTAAACTTACAGAGTTTTCACGAGATTCCTAAAGTCAATAGAAATTCCTTAATTGAATTTCTAGCGGGCTGTTACACTACATCTCCGAATGAATTCTGCTAAATTTTGCTCTTTTCATGTTTTGTTTTTTGGGATTTTTTTCTTGAGATTGAGATATCGATATTGTCATTTGTCCTCATATATGTGCCTAAAGTTGGTTGTTTGTGTTTTGTGTGTGTGTGTGTGTTTTTTTTAAGTAAAGGTTAGGTCATACGGGTTCAATCTGAGTCTATTTTATTCGAAACGGGTTGGGTCGGTTTGGCGCCTTTAATGAGTTCATTTGGATCGGGTCGGTTCAAATCTAATTGTACAGGGTCAGGTTCGAGCCCTATGAGATCTAGATCGGCTAGTAGCATTGATTCAACTTATAAGATTATGGAAATCAGAATAAGATATAAAAAAGAATGGTTTAGGGATGAAGATATTAATTTATTAAATCATGATAGGATATATATATATATATATATATATATGCGAGTCATGAAAGTGATATCTAAAAGACAAGATCAAGTGGACAAATCCACGTGAATATGAGTTGGATTTCCAGCATTGCCGGCCGGCCGGCCGGCCAGGGTAGTACGGTGATCATGAAACCCCACCTTACACTTAATTATAAGGGCAATCCCGGCCACACACATTAAAGTCATATCAAATGCATGCATATATGATTGTCAGCTATATATATATAATAATTATATATATGGCTAGGCGCAGTCAACCTTATTCAATATTATATATATAGTAGATCATGATCTAACTCTCTCATATATAGTATAATTAAGCTGGTGGCATGCATGGGCCGGGGTCGGTATCATCACGAACGAATTACTACATATATGCCATATATACACTGTCACCTGGGCTGTAGTACTGCTGCCTTAGTTTTTCTGGGTACGTACGTATATATATGTTTTTTTATTAGAAAAGAAGTCATGATCGGGAAGTTATGATCATGATCAGGTTCGTTCGACGTCTCATATCGATCATCGACCCAAACGTATCCAAAAAAATAATTTATATATAGAATCCTATAAATTCAGAAATAATGATCATGGTAACCATGTACCATATATAAATAATGTTCTTAAATCTTGGGGGTTCATTTTTTCTTAATGAAGATCAGCGTCTAATCTATTCATGTAATAATTATATATGCATTAATAAGTATATATTATATGGTGCGCGCGACATTGATTTGATCCTTATAATCTTCTATATATATATATATACACGCTGAAAACAAAAATAAATTAAAGTCTTAGTGCTATATATGTGATATTGATCATAAGCTAGCTGCCCTAATAATAATAATTGGAGGGATCATCCCAACTGAAGGACCCGGGAATGTATAAGAAGGTCCATCGTACAATAAAAGCCAAGAAGCCCAGAAGATGGATCTAGGGGTCATAGAGGAATAACTAATAAGAATTTGAAAAGAGATATGCATGGAGCTACTTTTAACGGAAAGATAAAAAAGAGTAACGAGGGATGCAGTTATTCAAAATCCTAAGTCTTGATCCGTTCTGATAAATCCTGAACAAGATAAGTATAGCAAACGAGTCTATATATACAGATAATCTTTGATGATTAAAAACTTAAATACGTTCGCCTCTCAACTAATTTTAATATCAGAGTGTTTACAGGAGGAGTTCCTCTAAAGTTTCATCAGTAAAGATCAACCGAATAATAGAAGATTAAAAATGAAAAATGTTCCCAACAATAATAATAATAAATATAGTAGTATTAATTATATTAATACTAATGCAATTACAATATAAATAATTAGATAAATAGTTAGCTTTTGAGTCTTTAACTGATCGATCGAGAGACCGGTGCAACTTTATACCAGCTCAGCATTATGGAAATTCCGACGGCCTTATAAATAATATATATAATTAAAGACGTACAGTAGTACCGAATGAATCCACTAACCCATGACTCGATATTATTAAGCTTTGTTGATAATCTTTTATTTTTATTCCCTACGTAGCCTTAGTGATATTGCTATGACCCACGTCACCCACACAATAATTAACAAAAAGAGGATTATTATAGAGTGAATCATCGATCATGTCAAGATCATTTAGTTTTGTCGCCTTCTAACTAATTCATCATATTTTGATCAGGATAAATTATTTGTTACAGTCACGTGATCATAATTATCATGATCTCTTGCGTCACTACTATTACTACTATCAATTATTTATATATATATATATATATATATATATATAGTGGCTGATCGACTTAATTCGCTTTTATGGTTATGATAAAAGCATCATGAACGTTATACTAATAAACAATATTCTAAGAATTAAAAACGAATGAAGATATTAATGGTCACGTAGGAATTCCAATCAATGTTCATCGAATTATGATCTCCATTTTTGGGTGCTCAATATATATATAAAAAATTTTATACATCATATTATAATTATCCTATTAAATAAGATGTGACATATTTATTATTATTAAATAATCATTTGTTATATGTTTCTTTATCATCAAATAGTGATATATATTTACCACATCATATATAATATGATGTAAGTGAGATGATAGTATGATATATAACATTATTAAAACTTTAACATGCATATTCACCGTGCATGCACATTACCGTACATGATGTTTTTTTTATCTTGACCTGATGTACGTTGGTCATGAAGACGTGGTTGTACAAGCAAGCGAGCTAGCCCTCACAATTTAAATTAAATTATATACAGCACATGAATTAATCCATATATACACGTACTGAAAACTACTGATAGATCTTTAATTAAGTAGTACTACTCGATCCCATTAATTTGCATAATTTACATCCATCTCACAATCCATATATACTTGACGGAGATACCACTTCTAGTACTCAATGAGATCAATCATGAATTAGCCCATCACATCCTGCTGCAGCCAACACATCATGACTACGTACGTACTAGAATTCAACGATTATATATAATTAATCAAAGAAAAAGTCAATAAAATGGGCACTCCATAAAAAAGAAATCACCATTAATTAATTATGATCTCCATGATATAACTTTATAATTTAATCATAGTAGGTAGTGTTTTCTAGTACTCTTTAATTAAGATTGACTAATATTTTTATGAATTTTTTAGCGTATAGTCATTTTTATATATATTTTTTATATATTTTATTAATATGATTAGTCAAAATAATTATTTTATATTAAAAAAATGATACCGCCAATCATTTAACGAAGTGCATAAATACTATATAAAAATATCTGAACATAAAATTTTTATTTTTTTAATAGTTGTCTTCATTTCCTGTTTTATTCCGCAGGACGGCAGGCCGCAGGAGTACTCCGTATCTTGACACCATGCACATAGATGGCATCATCATCAAATATATTAGCTCCGTCCGTCGAATTCTCAAGTTGTTCATTTTTCTTCAAATGCCTGGGCTGGCCGTAGACGTACGGGTCACCTCCAACATTCCTATTCTCTCACGTAAAGCAAAAGGTTTGCGGTGTGAGAGAGAGAGCTCACTTTTTTCTCTCGCAGCAACAGTGGTCGTACCATATATATGGTCTCCGTCTCATGATAAAACTAAGTCTCAAAGTGGCGTGGGGGCAATGGAAGACAATCAGCTAGTAATTAAGGCGCCATTAGATATATAAAATCCAAATTAAGGAAGAAAAGTACCCATGCAGCATCAACATGTCTTGGATTGATGGATATAGCTTTTTAATTTTTGCGTCTGATTCAGATGAGAACTACTAGTCACTGCCACGATGTTAAATAGCTAGGGAAGTGTGCTAGCTTGCAATTGCTGCTTCCATTTTCCTGTCAGCAGTCTAAGGTCGCTTTGCTCGTGAGTAGTTTGTGCACACTTTAAACAAGGGCCTAACTCCAACCTCATCGTATAAAGTGAAACACTCACTTCTTTTATATATATATATATATATATATATAAAAGAAGTGTGTGTATATATATCAAAGGTTCCACTTTTTGTGGTAAGTAGATATGCATGCAGGTGGCCGCTATTACACTAGTACTTTTGCTTCGTTGTTTCATTCATTTCAGCGTTTGGATTCAACCCTACCTTAATCTGTTGCAGAGAGAGAGAGAGAGAGAGAGAGAGAGAGAGAGAGATACCTCATAAGACTTCTGTCTCTTTCTTGCTTTTGAGTATAGATTTTTTTTTCCTTGGGTTAAGGCAACATTTTCGTTTTCGGAGAAAATCCTTAATTCCCATCAAACTTAAACCCAACTCCCTTCTTATCCTTTTTCCTTTTCCTTTACATAATTCCATTGATGTTTACTCCTTTCTTCTTCTTCTTTTTTTCTTTTCTTGTTGTATCTTTATCAACGGATGCTGCATGCATGCATCATGAGATCATGATCAATAAGGACGATAGCCACCTTCTAAAGACGTTTCATTTGTCCTTTTAAGTCAATACAAGCCAGCCATCTTTTGAAGGAAAGCTGATCGATCTATTAATTGGGGGTATTGCCAAAGATGTTTAATTCAAAGAATTGAAATCAAGCGTGAGTACTGCTCGATATTGAGCTTTGTCTTTCAAGCATGCATTTATGCGGGCCGACTCATGATCATATGCATGCTCAATTGGCTTTGATACATAACTAGCTAGTCAATGGAATAATGTTCTTTCCATTCAGGCCAGTCTCATATTTCATCTCTGGAATCATAATTATATTGTCTAGTACGTACTGCCCTTAGCTTAGGCCGGTAGGTGGCGCCGATATATGTGGGTGTCATTCCCTTTAATTTGTTCCTTTCACTTTTTATCTCGAGCTGCTTAATTTAATGTTTGTCCAACGTCTCTTGGTTATCCATTACTCATAAAACGCAAGCACCTATCCCCTCCCCCCCCCCCACACACACACACACAGAGCGCCACGAAATAAATATATAAAAAGGAAGCAGATGATTAACATTATTTATCAAGGTATTTGTTTGAATAAGCGCATCATGAAGTAATTGACACTTTGAATTCATGAACATGTTCTAGCTAGGGTTCTCCAAATTAAGTACCAGTAGTACTAGTGCATGGTGAAGGCAATGAACTTCGAGAATCAAGAAGATTTTCACTCGATCGGTCGAGTTCTGGTTGATTTTCCTTTTTGCTTTTCCTTGCATGCAGTAGTAGTACTCATGATTTCACTAGTTTAATAAGCTTTTATACAGGGCCATGCATGCAGTTAATTAAAAGGATTTTATCAATAATTCAAAGAGAAATTAATCATCAATAATTCTAAGTTGTGCAATTAATCTCGTGCACTCTTTTAAAAAATTGAATCTACTATTAATTTTTTTTTTTTTTTTATATAGACTTTATAAGATTTATGATCTATTTTTTATAAAAAAAATATAGAATATTTACATATTCTATAACTGCTTGAATAATTTTTCATAATAATATACACAGCCCAATTGCATGATCTGGCAAGGCCAAATGCTTCAAATGATAATTGATTGTCACGTACGTATGTAGGGTATCCATTCGCCTATGGTACTACTGATCAGATTGATGACTTTTATATGTGGGGATATATAAATGATGAATTGGACCCAGCTGACATGTATTGCACTTCGGAGTTCGGACTTCATCCCTCACGAGTGGAGCGTGAAACCACGCTCCTTGCAACATATCTCATGATATGCTCTATATCTATTACTATATATGGTTGCTGTAGTAGTACAAGAAAAGAATGACTGACAATTGTACCACAACCCCATGATCTATAGTCTAATTGGTCGCAAAAAAAAAAAAAAAAAAACGAGAAAAAGAGTAAATAAATATTTGCCTACCCGCGGCCAAGAGAGAATTTAGAGCAATTAGCTACCAGGAGATCGAGCAATGGCATGCAGGTTTTCATGCACTCATGCAATGCAAAACGGGTTCCCCGCGTATATATATATATATATATATATATATATACATTAATGTTCACGTATAACTATTATATATATATGATCATCTGTTTCCTTGGCCAGAACCATACGTATTGCTGCTACCCAGCTTTCACCAGAATATATGAATGCTAGCATTAATATTATTCAATAGACCCACCATCCTTTGGAGTATTATGCACTTTGTTAACAAAAATCTACAGGATGAAAGAGATCCCTTGCGACAACTATGTCTATATCTTCTTTTCATTTGCAAATCCGAGGATTTCCAATCACTTTACCCTCTTTAATTTGATCAGCATCAATCATATATACGTTGTGATATTTTAAGTGAAAGTTGAGTGAATATTAAATAATTAGTGTGTAAGCTGGTGGCTTGGTGTGAAGGGGCCGGCATGAAAGATTTGGATAAAAGTGAAGTTGAGATGTTCCCTCTTGGACTTTACCTACAACATATATAAGACTACTTCGCCTCGGGTATCCTATTACCAACCTACACAGACATAAGGTGACCAGCTAAGTTTCAGCGACAGACGGACCACATGAGAAAGTAACCCTTCAAAAGGGCAGGTCTGCCCATCAATAACACAGATAGAGACACCTCAAAAAGAGCATCCCTTGCCCAAGTCACTTGCCATAAGGGCATCGTACATATGTGGACAGTGGAGCCAAACCACTATTCTATGACAAAGGCCACATGAGAGAGAGAGAGAGAGAGAGAGAGAGAGAGAGAGAGAGAGAGAGAGAGAGAGAGAGGTTCATGTTTATACAACAGCACTCTTTTCCATGTATGGGGGGCCATGGATTTTTCTTTTGAGGGAGAGAGAGATTGTGAATAAGTTCGAGCTAATACAAGAGCACTCTTTTCCATGTGAGGAGGGAGGGTCATGGATTTTCTTTTGCGTTTCTTTTGAAGTGGAAGATCAAAAGCAGATTATCTCTACTTTTACTTTTCAGCGCCCCTCTCTTTAAGACTACTCCATCTTCTAATAAAGCTCTCAATCCCACATTACGTAGAGTTGGTCCCAGCACTGTAGGGCAAGGAAGGAGATCAAGGAATAAAGCTGGAGAAAGAAAAGCTTCCACTGGTTCCTTCTTCCATGCAACCTATTCATCCAACATAATTATATATTGATCATTCAACAACATGATAATGATATATTAATAATCATCATCTTTTACTTCTTACAACCTCTGTTTGTTGCAGGCACATGTTTCCAACTCAAGTTAAAAAGAGGGGGGGGGGGGGGGGGGGGGGGGGGGGGGAGAAGTGAAAAACTCTAGGCGCAGTATAAACTTTTCCCTTCTTTAATTGGTCGCGTAGGATGGAAAATAAACCTCTTGCATACATATATAGGCATACACGATGGTACGGTGCGTTCAAATGATTGCAGCAGTGTGATTATAACTTATGACAGGGTATCATGACGGCAGAGAGACGACAAAAAATTTAGGGTAGATCATATATAGAGAGAGAGCTTTTCCATAGGTCCTCCATGCATAACTTATCAAGGTGCTCATATATATGCTTTTCGTGCATGATTCGTATAAGAATACTATATGTCATGGCAAAGATTACAACGTTATAGCTGTAGTACTGTTGCTTAGATCTTCTCTTCAAAATGGTTGTTTAATCATCATCATACAAAAGTTTTCGCAGCAATAGAAAATGACTCTTAATTAGTACTATAAGCAATCTAATATATGCATAATTATATATGTTTGTGGGTAGTTGGAAATATGACAAGCAATTAAATCCTTTCTGAAAGCTGATCTTTCTCTTCTTATCAGTGAACGAACCGTCATGCCCTGCTTCAAATGCATTTCTTAAATAGAAAGTCTATAACTTTTGCTTTGGTATTTGCAGAAGAATATAGCAAAAAAAGTTGCAAAGCGTGCTTGAACACAGATGATTAGATTTGGGCATGGTACCCAAAACATCTCTATTGGTTAAGGAGTTCAATGTTTTTGCACCATTTTAAGTTTTCAACAAAAAGTGGGAACTTTTTCCTGTTCATGTATAAGAAGCCAACGCGCAAAATAAAGCAGAGATTTGAGTCACATTCTGGGGCAATCAACACAGACACATTATAATAGTGGCAACATGGACTGTTTCTTTCTTTTTTCTCAATTCTGCATCATTTATATTCATTGCAAAGAAAAGGAACTGCATGATAGTCGTTTCGGGCAGTTGAGCCATTTTGAATGATTGAAAGTGCAATTCCATTACATGTCTCATTCAAAAGTAATAAAGAGGATCCTTTAATTAAAGCTAAAGGGCATTTTTGTCATATGAATAAAGAAAGAGAGCATCAACTTTACTTTTCTCCCTCTAATCTGGACTTTAAATTTCTGTTATCGAACGGCTTTTGTATTTCTTGTTTATTTCAAAATTTTCAACAAACCTTCTTCTCTCCTTTTCTTTTTCTTCTGCTTTTCTTTCCCTCTTAGCTTTGCCTAAAGAAGCTTACCAGAGATATACGGATAAAAACCAAGCCATTGCTAGCAGAATATCAATCTTCTTATCATCTTCATCTCTCAGAGAAAGGAAAAGGAAAAGAAAAGAGAAGAGAGAAAAGGAGAGGCATAGCTTCTTCCTTGTATTTGAAGACTCTTCCTGCGAAGATGTTTGATTCCTTAAGCCCACGCTCATTCACAGCTTCTCAGATTCCTCTCACTTTCCCTTCCTTTTCAACAAAATCCATTACTGCCCGAGTGCTTAAAACCTGTCCTCTTTGCTTCAAGTACTTCCAAACTCAATCTTCTTGAACATACTCCGAGAAGAACATGGTCCCTTTCATTGTTTTGGCGCTTTTCTCTCTACTTGCCACCTCTTCTTCTGCCTCTTCTTTAGTTAGTGATTTCCATGCCTTAGTCACAATTAAAAAGGGATTTGAAAACTCTGATTCCATTCTAAGTGCTTGGAATCATTCGAATCCTAGCTCATTTTGTTTTTGGGCTGGAATTCAATGCTTAAGGGGACGTGTTGTTTCATTGGACTTGACAGATTTGAATCTGTATGGTTCTGTGTCACCTCAGATTTCGAGACTTGACCGGCTTACCAACCTCTCTCTTGCTGGAAATAACTTCACAGGTACCATTGAGATTGCGAATTTGAGCAGTCTTCGATGGCTAAACATCTCAAACAACCAGTTCAATGGCGGCTTGGACTGGAACTATTCGAGCATTGCCAACTTGGAAGTGTTTGATGCTTATAACAATAACTTCACTGCCTTTCTTCCACTTGGCATTTTGAGCTTGAAGAAGCTCAAGCACTTGGATCTTGGTGGGAATTTTTTCTTTGGAAGAATCCCAGGAAGCTATGGAAATCTTGTTGGTTTGGAGCATCTTTCGCTTGCTGGAAATGATCTTAACGGAAAAATCCCAGGCGAGTTGGGAAATCTCACCAACCTGAGAGAGATTTACCTGGGCTATTACAATGTTTTTGAAGGTGGGATCCCAGTGGAGTTAAGTAAATTGGTGAATCTAGTTCACATGGAACTTTCTAGCTGTGAATTGGATGGGCCAATTCCAAGGGAGCTGGGGAATTTGAAGGCGCTCGACACTCTCTACTTGCATAGCAATCTACTTTCGGGTTCAATTCCAAATCAATTAGGCAACTTGACAAACCTGGTGAACCTTGATCTTTCCAACAATGCACTGACAGGTGAAATCCCGTTTGAGTTTGTTAATCTCAACCGGCTCAAGCTTTTCAACCTGTTCATGAACAGACTGCACGGGTCTATACCGGAGTACGTCGCCAACTTTCCAGATTTGGAAACTCTTGAGCTGTGGATGAACAACTTCACCGGGGAGATTCCCGAGGATCTTGGCCAAAATGGAAAGCTTCAAGTGCTCGATTTGTCAACAAATAAGCTCACTGGTACAATCCCTCGGAACTTGTGTTTGTCTAATCAACTCAGAATACTAATTCTATTGAAAAACTTTCTCTTTGGGCCAATTCCTGAAGGGCTGGGCACATGTTCAAGTCTCACCAGGGTGAGATTGAGCAGCAATTACTTGAATGGTAGCATCCCAAAAGGGTTCCTATACTTACCTCAGCTAAATTTTATGGAGTTGCAAAACAACTACTTATCTGGAACCTTGCCGGAGAATGCTAATAGTTCATCAACGCCCGCTAAATTAGCCCAACTTAATTTATCAAACAATCTCCTCTCTGGTCTTTTACCCATTTCATTTTCAAATTTCTCCTCCATCCAAATCCTCTCACTTAGTGGAAACCAAATCTCAGGTCCAATCCCCCCTTCTATAGGAGGATTCCTTGAAGTAGTAAAACTTGATTTGAGTCGAAACTCACTCTCAGGCTCAATCCCTTCCGACATAGGAAATTGTTTCCATTTGACATACCTTGACATGAGTCAAAACAACCTCTCTGGCTCCCTCCCACCAGAGATTTCCAACATCCGGATACTAAGTTACTTGAACTTGTCAAGAAACCACTTGAACCAAACAATACCCAGATCAGTTGGAACCATGAAAAGCCTCACAAATGCCGACTTCTCCTTTAACGATTTCTCCGGTAAATTACCGGAATTTGGCCAATTCACCTGCTTTAATGCCTCCTCCTTCGCGGGTAATGCTCAGCTTTGCGGTTCCCTCCTTAACAATCCTTGCAATCTCACCGCAATAACCAAAACACCCAGAAAGGCCCCTGCAGATTTTAAGCTGATCTTCGCGCTCGGCCTTTTGATATGCTCTCTGGTTTTCGCTGCTGCTGCCATGCTCAAGGCCAAGTCATGGAAAAGAAATGGTCCGGACTCATGG
This sequence comes from Carya illinoinensis, assembly GCF_018687715.1. Taxonomy (NCBI): domain Eukaryota; kingdom Viridiplantae; phylum Streptophyta; class Magnoliopsida; order Fagales; family Juglandaceae; genus Carya; species Carya illinoinensis. Next base: position 809,862 of record NC_056756.1, read on the forward strand.
AAGATGACCGTATTCCAAAAGCTCGATTTCAAGGTCACTGACATCCTTGAATGCTTGAAAGATGGCAACGTGATTGGAAGAGGCGGAGCTGGGATTGTTTACCATGGGAAAATGACAAATGGGGTCGAGATCGCGGTCAAAAAGCTTCTTGGGTTTGGCTCAAACAGCCATGACCATGGCTTCCGAGCTGAAATTCAAACGCTAGGTAACATTAGGCATCGAAACATTGTGAGACTGCTAGCATTCTGTTCCAACAAGGAAACCAATCTCCTGGTTTACGAGTACATGAGAAACGGGAGCTTAGGCGAGGCACTGCACGGCAAAAAAGGCTCATTCTTGGGTTGGAATTTGAGGTACAAAGTTGCGATTGACGCCGCCAAAGGCCTATGCTACCTGCATCACGATTGTTCCCCACGGATCGTTCACCGGGACGTGAAATCCAACAACATTTTGTTGGATTCGAGCTTTGAAGCACACGTCGCCGATTTCGGGCTTGCCAAGTTCTTGATCGACGGTGGCACATCGGAAGTCATGTCAGCAATTGCAGGGTCTTACGGCTACATTGCGCCCGGTACGTGCCATTTTTGCACTCTGCTTGCTTGTTCCTACTTAAATTAGTTGACTTGTCATTATCGAACTGTCAAACTGCCGTTGGACTGTCCTTGCATGCTCAGTAGTAGGGGAGCGGCCCTGCCAAAGAGTTCACTAATCACTCCATCCTTAGAACTTTAGAAGATCGTATGACACTTACCCTCTTTGATTAGGAACAATGAATACCTCAAAATTTAAGTTGAATCAGACGAAATGGAGCTTTTCTTTTCTATTTATATATATATATATATATATATATATATTATTTTGACATAATTTTTATCTGTCTTAAATTATTCTATTTTTAATCAAATTCGTTGATTTGATAAATTTTTAACTATTTTCTACTGCCATTTATAGCAATGTATATATACTCCGAGATTTACATCAAGAAGTTTAAAATATTTCTCTAAAAATAGCAAAATATTATAAATAACACTGTACACGAACTACAGACAAATCCATTTGATCAGTCCACCAAGCAGAGGTACAAGACATGGTAGCCATCTGCAAAATTGACAGTTCCAAAACCACCCGTGATTTAAGCTATAGACACAGCCCAACAAGGACAGTCAATGGGTACACTCTCTTAGTTTATGTCTGGTTTTATTTGTTTTTTATTTTTTGAAAAATAAAAAATATATGCATGAAATTTTTAAAGATTTTTCTTCTCAGATATATTTAATATATTTTATTAATTCTAGAAAATATATCCCTAAATATTCTCAACCTAAACATATCCATTATTTCACAAAATTAGAAAAATATATTGATTATCAATCATTTGAGAAATGTTAAAGAAAATCTAATCCTGTGCCGCCAGACATGTTGTGGGCCCACTATGTTTTCTGTATGATACGAGGGTCTGAGATGCAGTACCTGACAATGATGCTTAACGTAACAGGACGTTCACGCCACTGCAGTACCTGACAGTGGCGTGAAAGCTTATCTACATGCACGTATACTACACCGCCTACTACCACACCAACACCAGCACCACTCGTCTTTTCTTTTGTTTTGTTTTTTGTTTTTTGTTTTTTTTTGTTTTTTTGTTTTCATGAGATTTCGTTTCTGATCTAACGTGGAAACTGGAAAGACTTCCCACTTGCATTTCTCTTTCGGCTGCTTTTGGGTGGTCCTCCTCCTTCGACAACCTGAATCTCTTTTTGTCTCACTTTTTTTCTCTCTCTTTTCTTGTCCATTCTTTAGGCCCGACCTGGATTCTAGAATTTTCGTTCGGCCTTAAGACTTGAATGGGCCTCGAAAACTTCAGCCCAATATGCTTTCGTCTTGTATATTTACGTTGCATGTACATGAAAATTTACGGTCCTGGTCATTTTGTTTTGTTTGCAGAGTATGCATACACACTGAGGGTTGACGAGAAGAGCGATGTGTATAGTTATGGAGTCGTCCTCCTAGAACTTCTCACGGGGCATCGTCCGGTAGGTGATTTCGGCGAAGGTGTCGATATCGTACAATGGACCAAGAGCGTAACAAAGTGTCGAAGGGAAGACGTTATGGGCATTGTTGACTCTAGGTTAAAATTTGTGCCGAAAGATGAAGCAATGCACTTGTTCTTTGTTGCAATGCTATGTGCCCAAGAAAATAGTGTTGAACGTCCCACAATGAGAGAGGTGGTTCAGATGCTATCGGAGTTCCCTCATCACTCGCCCAACTATCAATCTTCCTCATCTTCTAATATCGTTCATGATCATCACCAAAAAAAGAAACTTGAAAAGGAGAGAGATTGCCCCAACTTCAAACAAGAACTTTTGGTTTAAGAGACTTTTTTTTTTTTTTAATTTTTTTTTTTATAGTCTCAATATATATTGGTGTCTTAAAATCTTGTTCTTTTAGAATTGCTACGTCTTTCAAAGTATATCTTTATTTTGGATTTTATTTTTTTGTTTCTCCTTATATTTAGGCAATAGGGATTTGGCGGCCAAATAGACGTAGGAATAATCAATAGGTGCAATTCCTTTGAAGGGTGCATCTCAGATGAAGAGCTTGCCATCTTAAGGGTTTCTTACATGCTCTTTTATTGTATTGTATATATACATTTTTATTTGATTGTTTGATATGTCTATATATATTTTTTTTCCTGTCTCAAGGATACCAACTCATGATTACCATTGTCTCTCATGACAAAAAATAGGCAAATTATAAAAAGGAAAATGCTTGATCTACTTGAACATCTTAAATAATGAAGTTTATACGTATGCTCAATTGGTTTAATGTGATTCATTGAATAGTAAAACTTTTTTTATTAGATTATTTAAAACTTGTATGTAAACTTACCCATTTTGACTCGTCTGGTTACATAGTTAAGATGCTATAAAATAAGATATTTTGTTAAAAATTAAATAAAATATTATTATAATATAATTTTTTAATATTAACTTTGTTTTGAAATTTTTAAAAGTTGAATTATTTACTATGTTTTATATGAAAATTTGTAAAAATTGTAATGATTATATAAAATGATATGAGATGAGATGAGATTGTTTAAATTTGGGTATCCAAACCAGCTAATGCTATATGTAGTTATGGAATACGTAAATACCATACAGTCGTTTTAAAAAAAAGGTAAATCTACTGTTAAAAAATTAATTAATTTTATTTTATATAAACTTTATATTTATTTATTTATTTTAAAATAATTATACATCAACACTCTCAACTATTATTTCGTAATTAATTATCGACTTCTTAACTGAGAAGGCACGTAAGTTTTGCGGCTTCTTTTTTTGGTTTTTGGGACGTAGGAAGGGAGGCCGTTACTTTTCGGTCCATACAAAAGGAGCCTCGTGAGTCGTATTCAACAAACACGGAAGGAAGCCCAATCCCCGAGACATGGATCGGCCCTTCATCTTTTCCATCCAACAGCCCACGTACATCCTGCTAAAAAGTTGGAACAAATCCTAGCCGCCTTGTACACCACTGAGGGTTTCTCTTCTCCTTGTCACTTGGAACGCCACCCCAGTCTCTCGCCCCCTCTATACGGCAGTATACACGTCCCGGGAACCGCTTCTTGCAACAAAGAAAGCGGCTTTCCGATTCCTTCTCATCAGACCCCGCCGATTCGATCCACGTTTCATAGGTTCGTCTCTCTCTCTCTCTCTCTCTCTCTCTCTCTCTCTCTAATTTGCAAAGAAAAGTTTTCTTTTTGGGATCTCTTTGTCCGCTTGACAAAGAAAGAATAGAATTTCCTCTTTTCACAGGTTCTTGGTAACCAGTCATAGTTTTATCGAGAGAAAATATTAAACTTCTGTGATACTTGTTTACTTCTCTAAAGTCGTTATATAGCTCTAACAGATTGACCAGAATTCAAATTTTCTCTTAAAATAAAATGAAAACACATAATGAAAAAACCTTTGCGTAAAATTTAAGTTGTCATTTAAGCGCGGAGACTCGAATCTCTTTTCTTCGGCAACTATTTTGACGGGTGTCCTAATATGTGCGCATGGTATACATTGTAGGCGTTAAATACGTTGTAGGATTCAAGCAATGTTCTGTTTGGAAACAAAACTGGAATTCAATAAATACTTAGACCGGCATGCATTCTTCTGACTAACCCCCTTTTTTTCTCTTCCTTCTTCGTTGTTTTATTCTAGGGTGAATTCGGTTTTTGAAGATTGAATGGCTGGCGAAAAGATAATCGAGAAACGTATCCTTTTTTCTTTTGTTTGATGATCTTATCGTAGTGTTTTAAGTATAAAGTTGAATAAGTTTGTTTTTCTTTTGAAGTAAGTGTGTTTTAGTAGGCTTCATTTAGTTTGCCTTTTATCTGCAACAGAGTTGGCTTTATTGCCACAAATTTCGATACGTTTCCTATGTACACCTCCAAAGGTTCTATCTTCCAGCGCCAAAACACACGAATTATACTGGATTAGTGTAACATTTCAGAAATTAACCACATGCATGGATTTGATTGTTTGTTTTGATCTTATGGGTGTGATTCTGTGAATTCACCTCATGGACACAGACTGAATTGATTGCACAATGGGAACCATCCAGTTTTATTTTTGCGGACTTAAATGGAAAAAAGAATTTTTTTTTTTTTGGGGGGGGGGGGGGGGGGGGGTTGTGTGTGGGGTAAAGTTTTGGTAAAAGTTCATTTTAAGTTACGACAGTTCACTTAACTATATATTCCAGCTGAGCCTGGGGCTACAGGGTTGAAGTTGGAATCTGTTACTGATTTGGGTGAGCTAGAAGTGGTATGTCCTAGTTAGCTATTCTCTGTTTCTCTGCCATCTTGTTTTCTGCTTCATGATCCTGGATGTTTGCTTCTCTCTTAAGTTGGAGTATGGCTACCAATTTGAAGATCGTTGGGGTCCACCTTTACTCTTCGATTTGACAGCATATTATGTTTTCATTATTCACTCTTTTCCCCAAAATGTCTGTTTGAAAAAAAGATACCGAGTTTGCTGCTTGTAGTTCTTTTGTGTATTTCATAATGATGTGTTCTATTCTCCTCTATTGAGAACAATATGGGTTTATGAAATATGTTATTTTTATGTGTTTTGAGAAGCAGAAATCAGTATTTCTTACTTGTATCAGTTATATTAATCCTTGTCTAACTTACCAATAAAAAAATATTAATCCTTGTGAGTTCTAAAATTCATTGGGATCGTCCTGTGTTAAAGCACTAGTTCTGTTTCTTCACTGCTTTAGACCCGACTAATGTGTGATTCACTGGAAGTGTTAATATAGGATATTTCTGTTACTCTTTGGCGGGTATGGTTGATGTCGTTTATGCACCCGCTGGGGTGGGAGCGACTCCTGCGTGACGTTTCTTTTGCTTTTGTATTAACTTGAGCATTGATTTAATGTTTCTTGCAGGCTACTGGAAAAGATGAGATATTGTCTACGTCAACCTCGTCTATACCCTCTTTAGCGAATGCTAACTCTAGCACCAAAGGTGAGACTGATCACGAGTCAGTTGGAGAGCAGGGTGTTTACCATCCACCTACTAGCTGTTACAATTATTATTACCCAGGTTAGAAGTCAAAATGGTTCTGTCCACAAATGTGATCTCTAAAACTCTTGAAAGTAGTTGGAAAATCTGAATGGGCTTATTAGTAGTTGCTTAGAATGCTTAGACTGATTTATTTACTTTATGTTATGTAACATCATGTGCTAGTCTGGGATTAAAATATTGATCAACATGGTACTTTTCTCTATCATGATGACTAAAAATTTTATAAGAATTTTGTTGCTTGTTTAAATATTGAAATTCAGAAGACTTACATAATTGTGATTCTTATGAGTTACTTTTAGATTATCATGCTTAGTAATTTTCCTTGATATAAGTTCGTTACCCACATTCTATGCTCGAACATGTGTTTCTATTCTATGCAGTTGAGTTTTTTTTGTTTGATAAGTTTATGCAGTTGAGTTATTAATCCCCACAGATTGAACTAAAATATTATGTATTCAGTGATATTATCAAAAGAATATTACCATCTGTAATTAGTTTTGGTGCAACGTAGTTAGAGCTTCTGAAGTATAGTCAGGAAGCTATTGAATGAGTTGGACTGATAGGTGGGTTTGGATATGATGAGATAAGGATTTTTCCCATTTTCAATTCTGGGCTTAGGTGCTTAGCTGAATAGTAGATCCTTCGACTGATAGTAATTTTCTATCTCTGTGGTCCCTCTTTTGTATAGTGGGTGGGATGTGTTTTTGTGCATGCATTGTCTTAGAAAGGGTCAATATTCATTTATAAGGAATGAGTCAAAGGGTTTTCCTCAAGGAGACCCTCTTGTCTTATGGTGGGAACCAATTTTACTTATAAAAAAAAATGGTGGGAACCAATTTGACTTGGACAGGGTTTTGATGTCGAGATTATCATCAATATTGGGAGGGCTAGAGGGGGTAAATTGGAGAATGTGCCAAGCCTTTGAATTTGATACTGCATCAATAATGATTGTGGTCTTGGTGTCAGGCTGATGTCAATGATAGTAGCTCTTAACTGGCTTTGGTTGCACTAGTCCGGTCGCATTGATCCAGTTTGGTTTGAAAATTGCTCTTCCTTTTACTTAGCCTGCCCCCCCCCCCCCCCCCCACCACCACCAAAAAAAAAAAAAAAAGAAAAGAAAAAAACAAAAACAAAAACTAAAAAAGAGAGAAACTACTTGTTGAATTGTTTGAGAACAATACTATACCGGCTTCAGCACCATTGTGGTTGTACCATATCTAGCCAGATAATTTTGCCAAATATCTCACCTGAAACCACTCATTACTGAGAGTTTTACCCCTATTTGTTCCCCATTCTCTATCTAATGTGGAAAAGTTGCTGGGAATTCCCAATTTGATTGTTCAATTTACAGTTTGGTGTAAAGATTTTTAGTAAGGTTTACAATTATCAGCTGTTGTATTCATTTTTATAGTGGAACATTAAGTTTATTCTATCATTTTGCAGGATCTAATGGGATTCTTGATATTGACATGTTTTATTTACTTACCAAAAATTTTTTTTTCCAGGATCTAATGGATCATTTACTCAGTCAAATGATAGTTATAATCTTCATGCAGATGGTTCTCACACGGTATGTTCTGTTTCATATTCTATTTTTGGAAATTTCAGACAATTCAACGTATATCCTACAAATGCAGCATCAATAATGAAGTAATGATTTTTACTTCTTTATTGGATGGTACTCCAGGGTATGCAATCTGAAAATGGTTCATTGGTCTATTATCTGCCTGGCTATAACCCATATACTTCTGGGACGCTTGTGGGTACTGATGGCCAGTGTGCTGGTCAGCAACAATATTTTCCTTCCTCGGGATATCTTCAGCCACCTGTTTCCTATGGATCTGAAGCTGTGCCTTGCTATTCATGGGACCCGACATTTGTTGGGGATCTTCCAAATGTAACTGCTGCCGGTTTTGCAAATGCAAAATGTGCTCCAGGTTCTACTGCTTTTGCTAAGTCTAATGGCTTCTACTCTATGAAAACAAATGGCAACCCTGCTAGCAAATTTTCAAATTCTACTGCTCATGCACAACCCATCAGAACTATAAACAAGGTACTCAATTGTCAGAACCAACTATCATTAAAATAAAATATGGTACTCATTTTAATGTTTCTTTATTTACTAAAAGTTTTTTTCGTACCCATTAAAAAATTGACGTTTCTTGGTATTTTATTTGACACAGCTTGTTGTTCATTATCTTTATGGGATGCTAAGCTGTTCCATAAATTATAGTAGATTTTAGCAAAAGAGTTGAGGTTATTATTGCATTGCTTATCTATCTATCTATCTGATCTTTTGGGTTAAAGTTCTTTAAATTGGATACCACGTCATTAGCTGCAGTTAGAAAACTAATATATTTTCTTTGCTATACATCTGTTGTTAGTAACCAAAGATTTTATTCAATTTAGGGGGGAATACTTGTAAAAGAAAAAATCAGGGATTGGGTTATGCCTATTTATATCATCAATAAAATTCGTTTTTACCAATTAAAAAAACTGGAGGGGATACTTTTATTGGAATTGATATCTGAAGGTTTGTCATCGCCTTCGATCATGGGCTCTCTTAGGTGATATAAATGTTTTGATTGTGTGAACATTTGATGTTACAGGTGCCTCGTGTGGGTTCTGACTTCTCAAGAGGCCTTTTGAAGGATTACCACCCAATAGGAAAATTGTCCCCTTTTACTTACCAAAAACAAGGTCTGTTACCTCATGATGGTCAAGCAAACTACAGACCGAGTGGGAGAGTATGGAATTTAAACGATCGATATAATTCAAGAGACAAAGACAACAGGAATGTAAACTTTGAAACCTTAATTGAGGTAACTCGTGGTCCTAGGGCGTATGCCAAGACTGCTCCTTTAGGTTCAAGTTCAACGAACGAAAAAGAAGAGTTGGGGTTCTCAGTTCGTAGGGATCGATACAACCTTCAAGATTTTCAAACTGATTATGAAACTGCAAAGTTCTACATCATCAAGTCCTATAGTGAAGATGATATTCATAAGAGCATCAAATATGATGTTTGGTCCAGTACACCAAATGGTAATAAGAAGCTAGATGCAGAATTCCGTGATGTTGAAGGAAAAGCCAGTGAGAAAAGTAGCAGGTGTCCAGTCTTTCTTTTCTTCTCGGTGAGTTGATCTGCAAGACTGGTTTGTTTAGAAAATCACATATTTTGTCATTTTCATTGGTTCAAATGTATTTTATGAGTGACTTTTAAATCTGGTTTTGTTCATTCTCTGATGTTCTAAACTAGAATGCCTAAACAAGTCAGCCCTATGCTTTTGCATAATTTTATTTCATTGGAGAATTATTTGCTAAAGAGCTGGCTAGAAGATGGTAGTATGGACATTCTTTTTTTGATGTTTTGGAGTAAGATAGAAGCTAAAGCTATAGAAGGATAAAGAGTTTTTTTTTTAATCGAAATTATGGACTTTCTTTCGTTGGTGCCTTGGAGTAAGATAGAAGATAAAGCTAAGATGGATAAAGAGTATTTTTTAGTGGAATGGCAGATGTTACTGCATAGTTTGGGTTTTTTGTGTTCTTTTCTCTATTTTATTATGTACAAGTGTGTGTGCAAATTGATTTTAGAAATAGTCTTATTAAAGATGATATCTATGCCTTAAGTGTAGCATATAAGCACTTAACGTTTCATTTTTTATATTTTCATCATTGCAGGTTAATGGAAGTGGACAGTTTGTGGGCATTGCTGAGATGGTTGGGCAGGTGGACTTTAATAAAGACATGGAATTTTGGCAACTTGACAAGTGGAATGGGTTCTTCCCAGTGAAATGGCATATAATAAAAGATGTTCCTAACAGTCAATTGCGGCACATTATCCTTGAAAACAATGATAATCGTCCTGTAACTTTTACGCGTGACACTCAAGAGGTATTACATGATTTGTCTTCAGCAATCTACTTTTGCATGCTGCTTTACTTGCATTTACCAAAAAAGAAAAAGCAAAAGAGAAACTTTAGCCTAGAAAACACTTGTGGTGGCATTAAGAAAACAGAATTATCAATGATTTTTTCTTGTTTGTACTTATTTAGACTTTTTTATTATAATTTGCAGATTGGACTCAAGCAAGGTTTGGAAATGCTTAGTATTTTTAAGAGCTATGCAGCAAAAACATCTTTGCTCGATGATTTTAACTTCTATGAAAATCGAGCGAAGTCTATTCATTCCCAGAGCAGTAAGCCTTCATCTCAGCAAAATGAAATATACAGCAACGGAGACATACCTGTAAGTCTCTTCATTACTTGACAGCGAATCATTTTGTTAAATAAAAAAGGTTATGGCACTTCCCAAAGGGGCATCTTATTATTACTTTTGATCTTTTCCCAAATCGAGGCCCATAGGCAATTTGTACAGGAAGGGGTGGTCTTGGGATCAATTTTTACCACTAATTACGTTAAAGGAAAAAAATAATAATTTCAAGAGAATGTTTTCTAGATTATGAGTGAGCTTCTGCTTCTTTCTCACATGTATTGACTTCTGTCTATGAAACATAGTTGATTTTTTTTTTCCTTTCTGATTGCACTCATTCTAGAAGCTAAAATTTTAACCAAATAATGTAGAATCACGTCAAGTTTTTCTTACTACCATTAGACAGGAAAATCAAGGCATTTCTCTTTTTCTGTTGGTTCTTGGGTTACACAGTTTTTGTTCTAGTAATGAAGTTTTATTGATGCCATACTTGCCCTGTTTTGTTTGGCAGAACCGTAAAACTGGAGAAAGGAATATTGAGGTAGAATGTGGGGACACCAAGAGAACGACTGATCCCAGTTGTCTTATCAATCGCACTAAAAATCTCTCCCTCAATGACTCTCCTCAGAAGAGTAATTCAGTAAAGAATCCTTCTATAGCGAATTTAATTCCTTCGGCATTTTAGAGTTTTCAGGGTTAGTTTCCATTCTATAGGCTGAGCTACCCCTTCCACACTCATTCCCCCATCTTTTCGATTTCATTTGTATTTCCTAGTTGGTGTGTTTTTTTTTTTTGATCTCTTCTGAGTCATTTCTTCTTGGTGTTACAATTTCTTGTTTGTCGGAATTTGGTTTCAGTAATTAGTTTATAGTTTTGTGGTCGAATCCAGAGTTGTTGTTGATCTTGATTTGTTTAGTATTCTGTTTTTCAGTAGGCTGTTAAGAAGAGAATGATGCTCACATGGAGTCAAACTGACTGTTTCTCTCCAGGTCTTTTATAAAAATACCATCTTCTTCTTGTCCCAAAACAATGGTGGGAGAGAAATCAAAAGTAATTAACATCAATGATCAATGTACAACAAAAAACTGAAGTGATATGTCTCTGTCTGTGTTCGTACACACATAGCTGTATATTATACGGAAGAGCGAGCAAGGGTGGGTCTATGCAAACATGTGAATAGCATCTGAATGTCTTACTACATGAAGCATGATTATCAAGTAAATAATTTTTTTTTTTGATAAGTATGATTATCAAGTAAATAATGAACCCTTGTCAACAAGGATCAAAATTATAGGGAGAAAAAAGGAAGATAAATGTTAAGTTGGTATTGTATATGAATTTATGGCTTAATAAAGAAAATTCAGAAAACATTACATCTATTAATTACTATTTTCAGATATTAACCCTGTGATTTATCCACACTTAAAAAAAAAAAAAAGGGTTTTTGGTATCGTAAGCGTATCATGATGATCCTTGATTTCTCATAATTATAAAATAAAATAAATGAATAATTTGATAAATATTTTTAAAAAGGATATTCATTCTTCTCGATGTAGTATCATTAATCGCATCTATGACGGAACATGAAATAAGTAAAAATAACAGAGTGATTTTAAATTAAGGAAAGAACCGACAGCGGCATTTCTTGTAACGTTACTACCCTCGAGTCCTCTGCTTCCACCCCCACTCAACGTTCAGATTCCGAAAACTCCGGTGCAGTTTGGAAGCTGAGAAACGGTGGGACAAATACGACCCATGACAGAAAATCCCAAGCACTTGCTAGACCGTGTCTCCGAATCTCCCCATAGGCCTTCTAAAATCGCAAAAACCGCCGCCCAAAACCTCAGCAACGACGAAGAGGAACAGCAAGAAGCGCCCATGGGCCCAAGCCCTAGAACCCAGCGATACCTGGTCGCGATCGAGTACATTGGGACTCGTTTCTCCGGGTCTCAGCAGCAACCTAACTTCCGTACCGTCGTTGGCGTTCTTGAGGTACGTTCTGATGTTTCTGTTTCTTCTGTTTTTCCGGAGTACTTGCTTTTTTCTCAAAAAATTGATTTTCTTCGGTAAAGCGAAAGTTGCGATTTTTTGTAATTCTATTCAGATGCTGAGAACATAGAACAAAACAAAGGAACATGAAATTTGAGTATCAGGTTTTTGGTTTTGGTGAGCAAAATTATGAAATCCTCAGCTCAACTCGCAATTTGGTCATGCTTAGTTGACAGCAAATTTCATTTTTTCCCGGGCTCCTGATAGTGACATGTTAAGTTCTTTACCCTGCATTCAAAGAATTATGTTACTGTTCTTTTATTTAGTTTTCTCTGTTATGAAAAACTGAGTAAGCATGAAAAGAATGATAATAATAAAATATTTTGTATGTATTATATTGTTTTCTTGTAGTTATTATTATCCCATTTTTCTCTCTTTTTTTCTATGAGTAAATTATCCCTTTTCTCTTGGCAAGTAAACAGAGAGTAATGTTTCATTATTTGCCCGCAATGCAAATTACAGTTTCGTATTGATTAGTTTGCTGATATTTGGTCTTTTTTGGTTGATGTAGGAAGCTTTTCATAAATTTATTGGCCAGCCAGTTTCAATTGTTTGTTCAAGTCGTACTGTACGTATAAGCCGCTGCCCAATTCATATTATTTTTCATATAATATTTGTGTCATAGATATCATCATTTTTATACATTGATTTAGGGACCTTATGCATATTGTTTGTTGTTTTGTCTCTGCATTGATGTTATCTTGTACTTGTTGGGATTAATGAAATTTTCATGCAGCTCAAATAAGCTCTTTATCTATCTCAGATTCTCATAAGTCTTTGTTATGTTTTATCATGAACTATTTTTATATAAGGCATGATGTGCACGGACATAAACTTCCTTATTACTGCAGGATGCAGGAGTGCATGCCTTATCAAATGTTTGTCATGTAGATATTCAACGCATAAGCAAAAGGAAGCCTGGTGAAGTGGTATGCCTCTTTATCAGTTATTATAGAAGTCTCTTTTTAGAGTGCGTGCTATGCTCATGTGAGAAAACGGATATAACTTTAAACGAACTCCAATTTTTTTGTTGTAGCAATGAATATGAAAAAGATACTCGCACATTGATGGTAGCGCTATTTAAGATTTGAGGGGCTGGTAGTGAAAGACCTACTAGTATTATATAATTGTTTTGAATTCTAAGTTATACGTGGAGATGTAGTGTCACTTGTTTCTCAGTTCACCTTTAACAACCAGGGAGAGGTGAATATTATACTGTAGATGTGTGTGTGTGTGTGTGTGTGTGAGAGAGAGAGAGAGAGAGAGAGAGAGAGAGAGCAATCTTGAAAGAATTTATAAGGTTGACTAGTCCTAGAAGTGTCTTAATTTAAATATTAATTCCTGAACTGCTCTTCCATTCTTTATCAAATGCAGTTACCACCTCATGAACAAACTGTGGTCAGAAGAGCTGTGAACCATTTCTTACAGGTGTGGTGTCAAGAATTCTAACACATAATTCTTCCATAACCATAAATGTTTAAGTGTAGAGATGCTTATGCTTGTTGTGGCTCTGGACAATATGAAATTGTGAATCTGAAACACTTCCAACTTGCATATCTTGAGTTTTATTTATGAATTGGGATCATTCTCTCCAGAAGAATGAAGGTGATATAATGGTGATTGATGTTCGATGTGTTCCAGCTGATTTCCACGCTAGATTCAAAGCTCAAGAGCGCACGTAGGTACTCATTAATGCAAATTGAATTCATGGTACTTGCAGCTAATGGCAGCACAGAATTTTATGTCACTTTCAACAGAGTTTTAGCTTATATAGTGTTCTGTTGGATGTAAAACTAGATTGCATCTCGCTGCCAATTCCCCACATGATGGATTGGTCAGAGAGGAATTTGTTAGCCTTGGATTATTTTGGCCGTATTTTTAGCTGATCTTGAGTTCCAGTAATTTAATTGTAATTAGGTATTTTTGTTAGTGCTATAAAACTCTGGATTAGTGTCAGAAATTCATTTTTTCTCTGCCTAAATATATGTTATTAAACTCTGGATTAGTATTTGATTAATTTTGATATCTTGAACATCCAAGTTTAAATATTTGAATTGCTACTGATAAAAAGAAGAAATATATTTGAATTGCATTAGATATCTCATTCAGGTACTTCTATCGCTTGCTTTCTGGACCAGAACCTTTGTCGACCTTTGAGAGGGACAGAGCGTGGCATGTTCCTGAGGAGTTAGATATACTTGCCATGCAGGTCCTGATATCAATTGGTTATGGTTGCCTAGTTATACCAAATTGTTTGTTTATTTTAAAAAGGAGATTATCAATCATGCAGGAAGCATGCAAAATTCTTGTTGGGCATCATGACTTCAGTTCCTTTAGAGCAGCTGGTTGTCAGGTTGTTGCTAATCTACAAGAGAGTTGGCAGATACTGTTTTTTTTTTTTTTCAAATAATAATTCAGCTATTGTTTTAGGTCATCTTTTCAATTATTTCTTCCATCCTCTTATAAAAAAAAAAAAAAAAATTATTTCTTCCATCCTGATTGCTGTAACGTACCTTCAATTTCAGGCAAAATCACCAATTAGAACTTTAGATGAACTCACGGTTTCTGAGGTAGTTTCAACTCCATATTTTCCGTCCATAGTTGAAAGGAGACAGAACAATCTAATCATGGAAGATCTTCATGCAAGCTCAAACAAGTCGGAGAGTGACCTACCTGTTAGTTCTATTTCCATTGGCAATGGGGCAAGCGGCTTTAATGGTGAAGCTTCTCTTGGATTTGGCATAAGAAGAAGGCATCGTTGCTTTGTGGTAACTGCACGTGCACGCTCTTTTCTTTATCACCAGGTTCTGTTTTTTCCATATGTTTCTATTTTGCCTGCTGTTAATACTTTCTGGATTTCTACCATTGCTTGGAAGTTTGTTCCCTGTGAGTTAGTCCTTGGACATGAATTATTTTAAAACTCCATTATTCCTGGGTGTCTCAGTTTGCAAGATATTCTATGAATTTGTAATCGTATATGAATATAAAGGCTAAATTTTTTCTAGGAAATTGGTACTTTGTTTTCTTCACTCATGGGCTCTATTATTTTTCCACTTTCTTGTAGTTCTTAGAGATTTTTTGCATGAGATGTCAATGCAAATTTTAGCATTTGTTTAAGGTTTACTGAAGTTCTTAACCATGCCTTTGATTAACACAATAACACGTTTGGTTTGTTTTTATTCTTCAATTAATGCTAGCAAATGTAAGTCAATACTATAATTTTTTTTATTAGTAGACTGCAAACCACCATTGTTCTCTAATCTCGTCTCTCTTCTTTGAATTTTACTGTAAGTCAGTACCATACATTTTTTTTTTTTTTTAATTTTTGAAATTATATTCCTTCCCATCCTGTCTCCCCACTTTTACTGCTTATATTTTCCAACTTTTCCAGAGGCAGTTTATCTATTTAATTTTTATTTTTCATTTTTTGGTAAGTGGCTGTAGTCTAGGTTGTTCATTACCATTTGACTGAAACTGGTGTAAGTTTCCCAGGTTAGACTGCTCGTTGGTGTTCTAAAAGCTGTTGGAACTGGAAACTTGACAATCTCAGATGGTGTGATCTTTATCTCGTTAAGGCATTTGTTGTTTTTATTTTGAAAGAAGTTTATTCCAAGTCTCCATTTGAACTGATCTGTGTCTTTCATATGGTGAAAAATCTCAGTTGAAAGAATCCTTAATGCAAAGAGTGTGACTGCTGCAAGTCCCATGGCCCCTCCATGTGGTCTCTACCTTGGGCATGTGAAATATGATCTGCCTTGAGAGGAAGTATAAAGGAATCGTGGTTTCTTCTAAAAATGTCATGGAGTTGTGTGTTACCGGAATACACTTCCTAACTGCATTGGTACCAACGTCCAAGGGATAGTACCAATGCCCGAAGGAACTTCCAGATTAATGACGACCTTGTTACAGTGGCCCTTTGACAGAATGGTCTCTGAACCATGCACTTGTAATACTGCAATTCAATTGTCTGGATTTCTCTTTTCTTCAATAATTGTCTGGAATTTGACCTCCAAAATTAATGGCATTGGCATATTTGAGCGTCTTCAGTTCGGCTTTGTATTACCTTCTTTTATGGAAATATAAAGTGATAATTTACTCGTCCGCAAAGTAATTCTGCCCACAAATATGGGAAGCAAACTACATCCAAAATTTGAGAGTTGTATGTATAACCATTTTACACAACCATGACCTGACTGCTACACAACATCATTCTATGAGCCATATTAGTTAGCCCTGGTTGCCAGCTATAGACCAAGGAAAAGCAAATGTACAATCATTGTATTTATCTTGCAATATAATTCATGATACTAGGAAAATACAAAATGAATATATGTTTTTTACAAGTTAATATATTGCCCCCTGCAGATTCGCCTTGAAGAACCATATTCTTGATTCTTGCTAGATCAATCATACACAATATCACATTTAACGTTATAGAGATATGTTCTCGCATTAAGAAATATCACTACAATAATGACTCGCTATATTTGAAATAATTTGTCCTGCAGCTTTAGCGAGAATGTAATTCTGCCCAAAAGGAACATAAAAAGCACATGGGCGAGCATTTTTCATTAGACTCAATTTCATGCAATCCTGCACTTTCATTCTCCTCTGAACGCCAAGTCCGTGTGGTAACATTTTTTTTTTATAAGTAAAAAGAGATATATTAGAATAAGAAAAGGGCAAGGCCCCAGTACACAGGGGGTATACAAAGAGCCTTGCTACAGGCTAAGAGCTGCGAAGGGCAGCGTAAAGTTCAATAAAAGAAGTGTCATTCATTACAATAGAGGATGCCCATAGCACTAAAGTGTGATAAAAAAAATCCCTAAAGCCTTCCGGAGATCGCTCCTTGTCCTCAAAACAGCGACTGTTCCTTTCGTTCCTTGTCCTCAAGTCCGTGTGGTAACATTTACGAACACACACACTGAGAACAAGGCATCCATGTTATAGACTAGGTAATAATTATAAAATAAAACATTATCGTGTAAAAGGAAATTGTCCATCTATTTTCTTACCTCAGATCCCAGTGACTGATACAACAGTTAGATAGGACAGATATACATGCATTAACTACTTCATGAACGTCTGAATCGCTGCACGGATGGTACTAGTACGTGCAGAATGATGATGCTGATTAAGCGAATGGGGTCCACTCCAGACAGATTTCTGGTTGTCAGGGAATAGAATTCCACATAAGTCCAAGAGAACAGGATTTTCAAGATGGAAGTTCTTTAACGCTTCAACCTTTTTGTGCTTTTCTAGTGATTCCTGCAACAACATCAATCTGTAAGAAATCACGCAAACACAAACCACCTTCAGCATTTAAAAGCGTTGAGCTTCTAAATTAGGAATTTCTGGTCTACTATAAGTTTTATGAAATAAAATATATAATAAATAATATGTAAATCTTTGTCTGTTTATATAACTCCAAAATTCTAAGATTTCCTTTCCTAAGTCGAAGTCAGCGCATGTGTCTGTTAAGAACATCTCTTAACACATATTCTTTTTAGGCAGAATCCGTAAGTCACATCTTCTCTCTAATATCCAGGCAGGACTTCTGGGGACAAAAGAGGGGGAAGAATTAACAGCAGAACTATGACTATTTTCTAAGCATGCCCAATTGGAAGTTTACTCAATAATTATTCAGTACATTCCTATATGCATTCATATACATTGAAATGGCTTGATATTGATAACTCGCATAAGGGTGGCATGCACCTTACTTTGGGAGTAATGGGCAAGTGATCAGGTGGGACAGGGTAAAAACGAAGGAAAGTGGGGGCATCCCCCACCACGAAATTGCCAAACAATCTGTAATGTTTATTCAAAATTAAGGATCATAGGACCGATGCCAAAGATAAATAATTGGAATACCTTATGCTTCTGTTGCTGAACCGCTGCACTTTTGGCATCATGTCTCATTAATGAATCTTCTTTCTGTGTATCAATTAGGACCCCAACTCCAGACTTCTCCACAATTCTTAGCTTAGGTTGTCTATCGAGGTCCTCCCCTGATCTATCACCAAACTTTGGCTGCTCTGGCATTTCATTCCCATCTTTCTTTTGAATCTCCATCTCATTCTCTTCCTCCTCTTCCTCCTCTTCTTCTTCCTCCTCTTCTTCTTCCTCTTCCTCCTCCTCTTCCTCCTCCTTCCCATGCTTCTCCTCTGAAGTGTTAAGCTTCTTCTCCATAACCTCCATTTTCACTTCCTCTACTTTCTCTTCTACCTCCGCATTTGCATCTGTATCCAGTGATTCAGCATTGGATGATGAATCTTCAGCACAAGGGCTTTCCACAATAAGAGATTTCTGTAACAGAAAATGCAAACCAAGTGTTCATAGTTTTTATACAGTAACTGAATAATTTTTTTATAGGTAACTGTAACTGAAAATAATTATATAAACAAGGAACAAGAGTCTGTAGATACTTTGGTCGGGGTCCGTTAGGCCTTGTTTGTGAAAACAAACCATCTCAATTCAACTCATCTTATCATTACAACTTTTCCAAATCCCCATACAAAATAAAATAAACAATTTAACTTTTTCAAATCCCAAAACAAAAATAATATTAAAAAAATATATTCTAAAAATATTTTATTCAACTTTCAACTTTAATCTCAACTCATCTCATCTCTTCTATGAAAACAAATAAGAGTTTTAGAAGTGAAAAGTTGGTTTTCTTTTCTAATAAGAAGTAAAAATGCTGAGTGATGATGAAAGATCATATATCAGTCAAAACATCCGAAATACCAATACTAGATCCTCTCCCCTCCCCACCTCCGCTTCTCTTCATTGACATAACACTGGATCTCTTTCAAACTTACCAATACTTTTTTAGAAGTAAAAAACTCCTTCACCTCTACATATGATTCATTGACACAAAGTGAAATTGTCTGGTTTGGATTCAGAGATGAGATGAGATGAGATGATTTTATACGAAAGATAAAAGTTAAATAAAATATTATTATTATTATTTTGAGATTTGAAAAAGTTGGTTTGTTTATTATATTTTGTGTGAAAAATTGAGAAAGTTGTAATGATGAAATGAGATGAGATCACTTCCTAATTCAAACCAGGCTTAATCACCTAGCCAAGAAAATTTTGAATTAAGTCATTGGTCAAACTTGATTGTACCTCTTGCTTGGTCTCGTGAGCATAATTATTATCAGTAGCTCCAATATGGCCTTTAGCAAGTCGAGCATTCTCCTCACGCTCCTTCCTGCGGCGCTTTAGAACACATATTGCACATAAACAATCACTTTTATGGCGCCTTCTGCAAATAAGAACTTCAGGCTATAAGAAACGTTTTACACTATTCAGCTAGGATACAACTCTAATTGGTTTGGGTTTTTTGTTTTTCCAGGTCTGATTTGGGTTCTTTAGTATCTTAGCTAATAACATAGCTGTAAGTTTTAAGATTTGAAGTACTTTATGCGAGCTAGACTGATCATTGATTATTTATAAGTGCTCCATTCCTTCAAAGCCTACATATTTGTCCACAAACTCTGCCCTTCATCTCCTCGTTTTTGACAATTCTTAAAGTTCCATCCCTTAGCTAAAATTTCTGGGTTCTTTTGTCCAATAACAACCTATAAAAAAACTGAAATCATAGTGCTCATTAAGAGTTTAACCAACCATGCAATCGATTCCACTTTCCCCTCAATAATGAATAGACCATGTGAAACACAGACTGATGATTACAGTTGTGGACTAACTGAAGTGTTATCGACTACATTGTTCCCTTATCAGTTCTATGCAGCTATCATATTACCTACTCCATATCGATAATCAACCCCTGGATCCACAAGAAGCTGGGGAGCATAAAACTCTAATAGTTACTGTAATGTATATAATAGAAACTGTGTTCTCAAAATTAGAAAGTTATTGGCGCAAACACACCCATGACGTTTTCCTGTCTTCTGCTTTGATTGACCACCTTTCACTGGAACTTTTCCCAGACTAGACAGCGCAACGTCCTCCACTTGGATGCTTTCAACCCCTGACAGCAAGGAAATATAGAGTGCATAGACTTGTCAGGAAAATGAAGGCTACCATCCATACAAAAGAGCAAGACGATGCCTCATGTGAGGGAATGAAACAATCATTAACGGGAGGGAGTGAGCCTAGAAAGAACCTATTTTGTATTTGTAAATATATGGTTCAAGACTAAACCCCCAAAAGAGGCTAGCTTTTTGCCAAATGACTACTACCACATAGCCATTGATAAGAAAGATTTATCTATTCAATTGCCCATCATATTTTTATCTATATTTACTAGACTGCAGATAAGAGCATAATGACAAAACTCTTACCCTTGGTTCCTCGCAGTTGTTCACCATATAAACCAGCAGCTGTCCAATACTTCATGAAATTCTTCTTCACCCGGCGCATAAGGTCCAAAATATAGTCACCCTTATTGTTATACCTATTACAGTTTTCCCAAATGTACTGTACATCCTTATACACATCCTCCGAACTCATGTACTTGATGCCATTTTCAAGATTGCTGCATATCGTTCCAAAATCCATCGGTGTATCTATGACATCAAAATAATCCTGGTTCCAACCCCCCCAACAAAAAGAAAACCCTAAGTAAAAGATCATTTCATATCGTTTTTTCATGGGTCATTTCAGCCAATAAAATAGAAATAATTACATACAGCAAACGGGTGGTGGCATAACAGACACTCACACTTGCGATTCTCGGCCTGTGACATGACTAATGTACAAAACAGAATAACAATTATCACTTGGTAATGCACTACACCATTTTTAAGTTCCAACAGCATAACAGGACAAGCCTTGTGATATACAAATATTCATTCATAAACATGATGGATGCTAAAAAAGTAAATAAGGAAGATTAAGATCCCCACTAAAATATGCACAGAACTTGTAATTAAGAAGCAAAAACTGAATAACATATGCGTTAGTTCTGTGGTTTCTCTCACTGGCAAAGAACGCCTGGAGCTACAAAAGCTCTTCTCTTATTACTGATCCCTTCTACCATGTTCTTGACAGCTTTTAGATACAAGGTGTTTTTTTCAGAGCTTTTAGATACAAGAATATTTAAGGACCAAATGAAACAAACAAGGACAAAAAAGACTAAGTTTCAAACTAGCCCCTTAAGGGCCGTCAACGACTTGAATGAGCAACTACATTCATACTTACAGGAATTCCCAGAGCTATAGGATCCACAGGGACATTGAAGGGTTCGGCCGCATCCATTTTCATTACCTTCTTTATCACCTTTGGAAGGGAAAATGAAGACACCAATAAGCTCATATGCAGAAATTAAACAAAATACAAAGGTACATTTAAAATCTATATAAATTTAAACAAAGATTCATGCTGACTTTCCAACGTACCATCAAGGCAGTGTCTAGTTCTTGTTTAATATATCGAGTATCCTGATGAAGTACCTTTGGTTCCTCCTGGTGTGGGTTCTCACCCTGTGCCACTACAGCACTACTATTCTGATAACCACCTGAATTGCCCAAGACCTTTGACGACTTAATCTTGATACTCCCAGCTCTTTTAGCTGGATTTCCCAAAACACTAATAGGCAATGAGTTTGCACTATCCTCCATTTTCTCCATACCCATGCCTTGTCTTTCCAAACCAAGTTGCTGGCTGCTCTTATCTGTATCACTTTGCGTGGGTGCATCAGAAGAAGTATGTTGAGATTCCAACGTCTTACTTGTCCTCAGCTTCACCTTTACACGTCCAACTGACTTTCCCACTGCCTTATCAATTGAACCATCAGGCTTAATACTTGCAACATTATGTGGCTGATCAGTCCCGGTTGAAGAAGGCGTATCAACCTCCATTCCAGAGTCATATTTGGTACCATTACCATACCCATCCAAACCAGAATTATCTTCCGTATTTACGCTCACAGCATTTACAAATGCCTCATTCTTAACCACCACAGGAGGCCCTTTTGGCTTTCCTTTCTTGTGCCCGCGCTTCCGCTTCATATTCCAGGTGTCAAACTGTCACTTTCTTCTTGTGAACTACCAAATAAGGGGAATAGATTCCACTTCATTACAACGGATAAATATATTGTTTCCCAAAAAATACTAGATACTGCATAAAAACTCTTCAAACCCAGGTTCCAGAAGGAAACAAGTTCAAAGATTATTCCTAGTTTGGATGGCAAAGTCCTTCCAATTCATCTAAATATCCAAACACTACAAACACAAACAATTTTCAATTTCAAATCTTCAACTTTTTCGTCTAATCATTACTTAATCATTACAATTTTTTCAAATTTCGATATAAAATACCAAAAACAATTCAAAATTTTCAAATCTTATATCAAAAATAATATTAAAAAATTATATTCTAATAATATTTTAACTTTATAATATTTTTATTTAACTTTTTCTCTCATTTCCCAAAATCCCATAAACTCAAACAATTTTGCTATTATTCACAAACCATTTCACTACTATTCATAGATGATCTCATTTTATCTCACCATCCAAACCATTCCTAAAAATTCTCTATGGCTGCAACAAAACATTATGCATAGTCTAGGATAAACCCCCAGCTGCAGTCTTGTAACCCGAAAGAAAAAAGGGTAATTTATTTGACATTACAGGCAACCAGACAGAAAGCCGGATAAGAAAACTTCTCATTTTGATTCACTCGGACAAAATTCGAATCTTATGAACAAGATTAAAGAAAATCCTAAGATAACAAATTTTCAAGAAAAATATGGGCTTTATGTGGATATTTTACCATGAAACTCCGCTCCTACCAAAAAAGCTAAATATTTTCTTGAACTAACACGAAAGAAAAAAGAAACAAACCTAATGTGCCCACTTTTAGGCGTAAAACGTTTCAGAGAAGACAAATTCGCAGGGAAATTTTGAATTGAAAAGAGTTAAATTTTGAGGTGAAAAGGGGTAAACTTTCGTTAGACCCAATTAATAAACAAATTAGAGCTTTTAAACCCTGCAGTGAAAAAGTTCGTTTCTCCAAAAACAAAAAAATCCAAGAGTGAAAACAAATATAGGACGGAAACGAAGAAACCCTAGAATGGACTTCAGAACGTGTAGAAACAATGAAACATAGACAAAACTTAGAGCCAATTGTCATAATTCATATCTAAGCTCTGTGATGGGGAAGAAAACGAAACAGTTCTCGTTGATGCTATTGAAGATCCAAATCAAGGTCCATCAAAAAGCGAGAATAACAGGCCGTTTAAAAATCAGAGGGAGGGAAGGGAGAGCAGAGAAAGAGTACCTCTGAGAAATCTAAAGCGGTAACGTTGTTTCTGTTAGTGAACTTTACATTTTAAGTTTGGCAGAGCAGGAAGTGAGACTGCGAGAAAGAGAATGAAACCCAAGATTCCAATGCCGAATTACTCTGATAATTTCCTCGGATTTTAAAGAATTGCTACCATCATGTGAAGCTGCTTTTGTTTCCTTCTTTTTCTTAGTTTTAATTTTATTAATGAAATTCTAAACTATATGAAAGTTTAAAATAATTGTAGGTGTATTGTTTTAAAAAAAATAAATAATATTTACAATTGTAAAGTTTATAAATACTGTATAATTAAAAATAATAATAATAAATATGAAATTTACATAAAAAAAAATTAATTTTTTAATAATAAATTTTACTCTTTATTAAAATAATTATGTAATATTTACGTATAGCATTACTCAATCTCTATTCCTAACCTCCGATATATCCATTTATCTGAATCCAGTAGAGTAATTTTATTCATTACTCAATGGTTAGATAATTAAAAAGTTATCTATTGATTATTTTATCGTTGATAGAGTAATGAATAATGTTTTTCTGTTGTAAAATATGCCATGATGTTAAACTTATGACATCCTTAATTTGGACCCCACATGTTCTCTAAAAGCATTAACATGTGATTTATTAGAATTTTTCTTAAATTTTAGTTAGGAATTACATTTTCTATTATTTTCTTTTAAATTTTACTTATCTTTATAAAAACATCATACATCTCATTCTCCATTATTTTTTTATTATATTAAAATAATCAATTTTTCTTCTTTTATTATTATTATTTTTACTACTTTATTTCTATATTTTTAACTATTCCCTATAAAGAGTACTGTTACATTTATAAAAGAATCACATAAAAATAATCTCTCAAACTGATATGATTTCATCTAATCTATTAGATTTATTTTACAATAAAAATAAATTTATAATTTAACGAATCATATTAAGTCACGTCAATTTGTAATATTATTTTTGTGTAATCTTTTTATGACGAAAATATTTTTTTAAAATATATATAAATTGATTCAGAGAATGAATAGTAATTTCTCAAATATAGGAAGTCACTATTTACTTCCTAAATTTATACTTTAAAATAGAGAATCGGATGAAATATTTATTTTATCAAAAAAAATTAACTTGATTTTTTAAATTTTAAAGTACCGGATGAAAATACTCTAATATGGTAAGTAATGGCTGCAATGCAAGTGTGGCTAAGTTTTTGAACCCACTTCCAGAAGGTATTGTTTAGCGAAAAAATTTAGTTATAAGTAAAATTATATACTAATTTATGTATCAATTTAATGTGATTGACTAAAAAGTAGATTTTATTAAAAATAGTGTTAATTTAAATTTTAAGTATAAAAAAATCAGTATTGATACGTAAATTATTATATAACTTTACTTGTATATAGCAAAACTCTTTGTTGAACCCAAGGTTTCAAATTTCATGTGATTATAAATCTACACATGGATTTTGATGATAACAAATGAATTCAAAAAATAAAAGAGTTTCAAACTCAAGTTGTTCACACAATGGAATCAAGCACATCAAAGAACCAAGCATGAGCAAGAAGGAAACAAGTTCACATTAAAGTCATAGAGTGATATTGTAAATCTCTTAAAATTCGAAATTAGGATTAATGCTCAAAATTAATATTTTATCATAAAGCATTAAAATACATTTTCTACATGTACATGAATATTTTTGAAAATTAAATTTGAAAATTTGAAAGATGATTGATTGTTATCTTTTGCATGCGCATGCCTTGATTAAATGGTTGAACTTTGAAAATATTAAAGATGATTAATTGTCATCTTTCACATTTGCATGTTTTATTTGAATATTTTCAAAAGTTATTGATGTTTTTTTAGACTTATACAAAAGGTAGATGATTTTGTTTGAAAAATTTGAAAAGTAAAGTGTGCTCATTTTGTCATATGCAAAAAGTAAAAGATTAGGTTTGAATTTTTTGAAAAAGAAAATGTGCTCATTTTGTCATATGCCAAAAGTAAAAAATTAGATTTGATTTTTTTTGAAAAAGTGAATGATGTTGTCTTTGACAATTGAAAAAGAATAACCTTTTATTTGAATTTTTTGAAAAAGTGAATGATGTTGTCTTTGACATGTGAATCTTTTTAAATTTGAATATGAAGTCTCATATGCCTATAAATAGATCATTTGAGAGCTTCACATTTACAACACCAAGAGCATACAACATTCATTCAAAGCTTTCATTCTCTCTTCTCTAAGCATTGAGCATTAATCATTGTTCATTTTGAGAGATATAGTTTGCACTGTATTGTTCTTATTTCACTCATTGAGGAGTGTTTTCTGATAACCTACCCACTATCAGCTTTTGTATCAGAAAAAGGGTGTGTATAACCTTTGTACGTGTAGAAAGTATTCTACACGGGAAATAGTTGAATCACTACGTGTAAGGTGATTGCAAGTGTAGAGGGTGTTCTACACGGATCCTTTGTAACGGTGTTGTTCAAAGGTGAAATAAGTTTCTATCTCCACCTGAAGGAGGTTGAATAGTGAATTTAGAAATCCTCAAGGGGTAGCTTGAGGCGAGGACGTAGGCAGTGGGGCCGAACCTCGTTAACATACTGAGTTTGCTTCTCTCTTACCCTTACTCTTTATATTTATTGTTATTTCATATTTTGTTTATATTTTATATTATATATTTGATTTATAATTGTTATTTTTTTTAATACAACTCAATTCACCCCCCTCTTGTGTTAGTCATCTGGGCAACACTCTTGTTTAGTTAAACTATAATGAGTTACGCTTAAGGCCGGATGGGTGCCAAACATGTATTCTCACCAGTCAATAGGAATACGGCACGTAGATATTTTATGAACAGAAACGCTTAGGACCGGTCGGGCTGTAAATGAGTGAAAAACAGTCCTCCATTCATGTAGTGCCACGTAGGAAAAAGCAGTCTGTAGACAAATGGGGTCAACCACAGGGAATCATCAATGCATCACATGTAATCCGTTTGTTTCTGCCTTCTCTCGGACGCCGCATCTCGCATAGCCCTTCTCCCGGACGCCCTCCCTTCTCCCGGACGCCCCATCTCAACACGACGCCGACGGACGCCTCGCAGCACAACGCCGACGGACCCCGAAAGTGTAGAAGACGAGTGGGAGAAATCGACGTGAAGTCGAGTGGGAGAAATCGACGTGAAAAGCTTTAGATGAGAAATCAACGTGAAGCCGAGTGGGAGAAATCGACGTGAAGAGCTCAGCACCTTCCCAGTCTGAAGGTGATGGCGAGGCCGACGGACGCCTCCCAGCACAACGGCGACGGACCAACGCATCTCACGGCCCATCCGCAGCTCAGCATGAAGTCGAGAGAGTAGACGACGAGAAATCTACGCCTTATCAGTCTGAACCCGACGCCGAGGCCGACGTCGCTGCCCCTCTGCCACTGATATCACCCCTGATTTTTCATGGCTGACAGTCGGGTAGTTTGCTCGAGAAATCGAGTCACGGCCAAAGTGCGATTGGTGGAGAAAACACGACCCACGGATGAGAAAATCGAGCTTGATAGAGGAATGGAGGAATCGATTTACAGCCCGACGTGATCTGGAATGTTAGTGCTTGAGGAGAGAAGTTGCCTCCCGTTTCGTCTTTCTGATTTCAAGTGTCCCAAATTATACTCACATGTAATGCAGGTCTACGTCCATCTCGGTGGAAAGCTTACGTGTTGAGTTTTTATTGACTGACTGTTTTTCACTCATTTACAGTCCAAGTGGTCCTAAGGTTATCCCTTTTATGAAAGAGTAAAATGAACTGAAATGCACTGGATCTTCTCTTGAAGAATTACTTCTCTCCTTCTCTCTCCCTCTCCCCGAATCTGAGTTAAGTTCTCAACCAAACACAAAATCACTTCTCTCTCCCTCTCTCTCTCTCTCTCTCTCTACCTCCTGAATCTGGGTTCATTTCTCGACCAAACACAAAATCACTGAAAAACTCATTTCTTGAAAAACTTTTGCATAGATTCAAAAAATAATAATAATTAAACTAAAAAAAATTTCACCATAATTTAAAATAAAACGCCCTTCATAAAATATTAAAAGCTTCATTTAAATTCTCTGTAAACAACCTTTCATTTTAAATTCCTTTAAAAAAACTATACAAAATACTGAAACTTTTAGCTGCCTAAAGATGGCTATATACGAGCCGATCATATGAAAGAGGAAGCAATCCATTGCAACTGAAAATGATGGACGAGATTCGACGGCAATGTCGTCTACATCTTTGAGAAATGGTAAAAGAAAGAAATCGGTCTCGTAGCAGCAATAAGCACAAAAATAAAAAAAAATAAAAAACAATTACAGAAGAGTAGAAAACAAACACGAAAGAAGGCTAGCTTCATTAGGCAAGATCATTGTAGGAACACAAATTTTATTTACCATTTTTTTGGGGCTTTCGGCGTGGTGGAGTGGAGCAAAGATGGGGCTCGAGAAGGCTGGCTCCGTCACGCAGATGGGTTTCGTCGAGAGAGGTGATTTTGTGTTTGGCACCCTAGATTCAGGAGGGAGAGGGAGAGGGAGAGACAATGAGAGAGGTAATTTTGTGTCTGGTTGAGAACTCAAAATGAACTCAGATTCGGGAGGCAGAGGGAGAGAGGAGAGAGGTAATTCTCCTGAGTCCTGACTATAAAAACAAGATCTAGTGCATTTCACTTCATATTACTCTCTCATGGAATGCCTACGTGGCATAATATTATTGGCTGGTGAAAAGACAAGTTTGGCACCCATCCGGCCTGAAGTTTTTTCCAACTAGAATAATCAAAATTTCTGATGTGAGGCCCATAACAAATACGGGCCTAAGTAGAGCACAGCACAAGAAAGATGGGTCCTAGAAACAGAGTAACAAAATTGCCCATGACAAAACTAAACCCAGCCCATTATATAAATTCAAAGCGCATGATCGCCATGGCGGTGAAGACTACCCAAGACTTGTGCCAACTCGGATCTTTATTAGCATCATCTCTACATACAAAACCATTTCGTTTCGTATGTTTGTTTCTTTGTACGCAAATGCAAAAAAATGCTCAAGTCTTGTTGGAAAGTTTCTCGCCTTTCCGGAAGTGGGTCTCCGTGAATTTTCCCACATTATAATAAGAGGAAGGTTCCTCCCGTCGGGGCAGAAGAATATGCATTAATTCTTCCTCGAAAGAGAATATTTCAAAAAAAAAAAATCAATCGGAAATGTCAAACTTGATGTACAGGTCGGGGCTTATGACATTTAACTTGACGCATGAGAAAACGAGTTTTTAGCTTTACATATAAATTGAAGAGTTCCACCACGTGAAGTGAGAAGTTGTCAACCTTGGCTCTTATCATGTGTATCTGTTCTTCTCTTTTCTTAACCAAAAGCAACAGGAAACTCCACGGAAGTAGCATGGGCACGCCTAATTCGTGTTCAACAATCAACCTCAAAGCCCTTCTATATATATATATATATAGATTCATTTGGTCCCCAAGCATCCCTCACATCCTCCACTTCTTGTTCCATTTTCCCCAACTCAGTCTCAATATTCCTGAAACTCCCCACCGTCACCCCCATTTTCCATCTTCTATATAGACAAGAGACAACTATATACCCAAGACTTAACACCATACATTCATATATACCTTCACCACCAATATCTAATCCAAATTACACCCACAAAAAATGTCTAGTCTTAGACCAAGATCCGCAGCCACCAAGCAACCATCCTTAAAAGAAACAAACAACGACGCCCCAACCCCCTCCGCCGTTGATACCGACTCCGATTCCTCAAAAGCCCCACCACAACGCCAGCCCTCTGTGCAACAGCGGGCAACGCAATCCCTGACAAGCACAGCCGCCAACTTAGCCAATCTCCTTCCCACGGGGACCCTCCTCGCCTTCCAAATCCTCACCCCAGTCTTCACGAACAACGGCGCTTGTGACTCCGCCACGCGCTACATGACAGTCGTCCTCCTTGTCCTCCTTGCCCTGTCATGTTTCCTGGCATCCTTCACCGACAGTATCAAGGCCTCGGATGGACGAGTCTACTATGGCTTCACCACCTTCAAAGGGTTGTGGCTGTTTGATTACCCGGACGCTTCGGGCGCTGGACTGCCGGATTTGAGCAAGTTTAGAATAAGGGCGATTGATGGGATTCATGCGGTTTTATCTGTGCTGGTGTTTGGTGCTGTGGCTCTGAAGGATAAGAATGTTTTTCAATGCCTTTATCCACAGCCCGGGCAGCAGACTCAGGAGGTTTTGAACATTGTTCCAGTTGGGGTTGGGCTCATTTGCAGTCTCTTGTTTGTGGTTTTCCCCACTAGGAGACACGGCATTGGGTACCCTGTAACAGCAGGCAATTAAATTCATTCTCCATTTTGTTTTTTTTTTTTTTTTCTTTTTGTAAGCATTTTGATTTAATAATTATTTACGATCGATCGAAGATTTTCTTCTAATTAATTTGTATATTTTGTTTTAGTTGGAAGATAGTGTAAGATGCAAGATTAATTGATTCAGGAGCAAGAATATCAATCACTTGAATTCAACGAATTTCGTTAATTAAGATCAATTGGGTTGTCGGTGTTCTTATGTTTTTGTTTTGTTTTTGTTTTTTTTTATATATATTCTCATCTCTACAATTGTTGGTCAACTAAGATTAACGTAGGTTGGAATCGAATGACTGGAGATCGATCATCTAGAAACAGGAAATCGTCAAATTTCACCTAAGATTAATATTCCACATCGAAATTATGAGTCAAATAATGAAATGAATATTATAATATATAAGGTGTATCTGCAATAATATTATGATCTTGAGGTGCACCAAAGAACCAAAATTATATTCAATGATCGAGAACGTACGTCGTCACAATATTGATGCATCAAGCTATGGTTTGGTCAATTTTATAACCATTTTTATGATCATCAGTTTGAAAGTTAATCAAATCGATCGATCGTTTTGTATGTCGAAAGTTAGAATGCCCTTTGCATGGATCATCATGATCATGATCAATCCAAAATTAGTTGAGAAAATATATATATATACAATGCAATCAAATGAATCTTTGTTCGTACGTATAACCTGTGAAACTTTCCTACGTCAAACATGCAATTATTCTTTCGGAAAATGATAATTATCAGGTTAGGTAACCGTCAAATTAGGCTAGAAATTATATTATATGTGAATAATTCCGGATAAGTACTTTTGATTTTTTCAACCCGAATTAATTTTTAATTATTTTTCTAAACTCTCCATGCAGTAAATTTGCTGTAACCTAACCTATTTTAATATTGGCTTGACTTTGTTTTACCCATACTTTTCAATTTTCACACATCTACGCGGTACGGTTAGGACTGGACTTGAATGAATTAAGAGATTGAGAACGATGAATCTGAAGTTGGGATCCAAAAGTTTTAATTAAATCTTTAACATTAATCCCCTGATCGATCATGATTTC
This sequence comes from Carya illinoinensis, assembly GCF_018687715.1. NCBI lineage: Eukaryota > Viridiplantae > Streptophyta > Magnoliopsida > Fagales > Juglandaceae > Carya > Carya illinoinensis. The sequence goes on from NC_056756.1 coordinate 840,426, forward strand.
CATTAACAGATCAAGTACTACATTAAATTCAACCCATTATAATTAGCTAGATTCATATATACATGAAGAGATTATTTAATTCAAATTCGAACTTGAAACAAAATATAATATTAATCAATCTTCATGCCTTTATTTTATTTTATTTTATTTTATTTGGACAAGAATTAATATTAAACAAAACACAAGCAATATCCTTTTTCTCTCTAAAGAAAAAGCCAGCTTAATTAATTACTTCGTGTATGGGTTGTATCTTGTGAAAGAAACAAAAGAATAGGAATATTAATGTTGTTCCCAGCTTAAAGGCCTGCATCGATCATTGCATATATACATATACATATATATATATACACATGGCCGGCCACGACATAATCATGTGTCAAAAGGAATACCTAACTAAAGTATAATATAAAAAACAACAATTATCACTGTCAAGATCAGTGAAGAGCTAGTCCTTCAACCCCATGAGGACAAGTGACGTATATGACAGGGCTGGCCTCCTCACAGAGATCATGATCCTATTCCTCTACTTAGAAAATGAATATGCAACAAACTCATATATATGCACATGATTATCATTTTTAGGGTTTTCTAGTTTTAAGCTCTCAAATTAAAAGAACTTAAACATGACGTCGATGATCATTGTCTTACCATTAACGATATCGATCGATCTTAGTACTTAAAATCACATTTATAATATTGGATTAATGGAGGAGATTAATTTCCAGGATCTTTCCCAGGGCACATTTTCTGGTGACACTATATATATATATATATATACGCGCGCATGGAAGCTAGCATATATACATATAATATCCAACGTTCGTAATCGCGGTTGAAACAGATCGAGACCAAACCAGCTTTAATTTCACTATTAGAAAAAAGAAAGAAAGAAAGAATCTCAAAAAGATCATTGGGTTTTGGTGGGCACACTTGAAAAGTGTGGCAAATTTGGCTTTATAGAAAAGGAAAAGAAAAGAAAATATGGCAATTTGCAGTTTTAAGTACTACATGCATGGGTTTGTCATATGTATATACCTTGGCACGAAATACTGAAACGTCGTCTGTCATTTAACTAGAATATGTATTGTCTATACATTAAGTGCATGACGAGGCATGCAAATATATAATATACACAACGTGGTCTCAACTGTTCCACCAAACCATAAAATATGGTTGTTTGCAGTTTGATCACATGGGTTAATTTGTCCTATACCTTGTTACGAAATACTCATGAAACGCTTGCTTGATTATAAAAATCATGTCTGATCTATATGGTACTTCGGATGATATATCCAGCACTCTCTCCAATCTCTTCTAAGTTGGCTGCAGCCTAGTTAATTTCGATGCTTCATGCCATGAATTTCTAGGAGCTAGCTATATATATGTGAGTGAATTTTAGCTATCTGCTGGGGCTTAATTTTGGAGTACCCAAGGTGAGGCTGCATGCATGCATGGAGAACAAGGATCTACTGCATGCACTATGGTGTACATGACTTGTCAATATACCTGCTAAATTCGAGGTATATATCATCCGCTTGCTTCAACGCTTCCAATCACTTGACAAGGCGTACGTGCTAGCTAGCTAGATCAATACAAATTTTAACTAACCCAAGATACCTGCAGGATGTATGGAAGCTTAACGTCGTACGTACTGCTATATTATATATGTATCTAGGGTTGACTTGGTTCTGTCCCGTTCTATCACATCATCATGCATGCTGTAAGGTTTATCCAACGACTAGCTACTGGTATATATATTAGGGAATAGTAATTCTCAAATAAGAAAATGGTGGAATTATCAGATATACATACATGGGCACGTCACTATATATATATATATATATATCATATTCTTCACATTATATATCGTCACGCAAGTGCAAAACTGTACTTTCCAATCAGCCACGATTGAACATTGAAGTCGTCGCTTTTATTAATTTAGTCATAAAATTATCGGAAAACTTGAAGGAAACGACCCATTAACCACTTCCGAGATAACGATAACGAAATTGAGCCTAACCCCATGATAGCTAGCTGTACTATATTCTTATGACAATTCCCACTCTCATGTTCGAAAGTCAACCTCTCTTATCCTAATCCTCCTGTCAGGCTGCTAGCCACCAGTACTATAGCTAGTACTTCACCACAAAGTACTCGGAAGTTCTTTCTCAGGTAGCCGGTTCCTTCAATTGCTACAGACTCTCACATCAGACGGGCCTACTTTCTACCACCACCAACAAACCCCCATTTTCTCACGACTTAGCTTCGGAGATCTTTTAAATTCGTGTTCTTTTCATCCCCAACAGATCTTTTCCCAGATACCCAAATATGTCTAACCTTAGACCAAGATCCACATCCAAAAATCAATCATCCACTGCTGACAAACCTGCACCGCCGATCCCGTCACCCCTCTCATCCGACACCGATCCCGACACCCCAATTAAAGCCCCTCTACTACGCCAGAAATCTTTCTCACAACGTGCCATCTCCCAAACCTTAGAAGGGACAGCCAACCTAGCCAAGCTCCTACCCTCAGGCACCCTCCTAGCATTCCAACTTCTCATTCCCGTCTTCACCCAAAACGGTGCTTGCGACTCCGCCACTCGCCCCATGACGGCCATCCTCCTTGTCATCCTCGCCGTTTCATGCTTCGCCGCGAGCTTCACGGACACGGTGAAGGCATCGGACGGGCAAGTCTACCACGGCCTCGCGACCTTCAAAGGGATGTGGCTGTTCGACTATCCAGGCCCTTCCAATCCATCAGGCTTGCCGAATTTGAGCAGCTATAAAATAAGATTCATTGATTGGGTTCATGCTGTGTTATCAGTTCTGGTGTTCGGAGCGGTAGCTATGAGGGATAAGAACGTGTTGCAGTGCCTTTATCCAACGCCGGGGCGTGAGATTGAGGAGGTTTTGGACATTGTTCCGGTGGGTTTTGGACTGATTTGCAGCCTGATGTTTGTGGTCTTCCCCACCAGAAGGAATGGCATTGGATACCCTGTCACGCCAGGCAAATAATTTAATGTCATTTCATTGCAACCTTTGTCATATACCTTGATGCTTTTCTTAATTTCTTGGTTGGTTTACTCTTTTGAAACATAGGCCCTAAGGGACAGTTTTAGATGGCTGTCCATGTTTTTTTTTTGTTTTTTTGAAGAGCACTGGCGATGACTTGTATGACTTCTACAGTTCACACGTACGTGTTTTGAAGCCGCGTACGTAACCCTTAATTGCCATGTTTGCAGCTTGCATTAATATCAAGTTTTTTTAGTGCATATGATCTTAACGGCAATGACCTCAAGATTATATTGATACTGAAACTGTTGGCAAGAGAAAATAATGTGTTGCTTGTAAAAAAATAAAAACCACATGAGTGTGTGTATATATATATATACATATATATATATATATATATATGATACTTTCATCATTTATTTCACCAACGTACGATTTGACATAAACTGATTAATAAATAGATAAAATTAATTAAGTCTTTATTCATCTGATAATTATAATGATAAATAATAATAATAATCAAAATATTAACCATTAGCATTAAAATATTTATTCAGTATTTAATTAATTTGTATTAAAATTTAAAGTCTTGATCAGTTAATTCTCAAATATTAATTTCCAGTCCCTTGCAAGAAAAAATATTTCATCTTTTAATTGTGATATAAATTTTTCCGCTTTTCAATATTTCATGATCTACTATTATTTTTCCAATAATGTTCAAATAATTGAAAAAAATTCCTTCAATATCCTGCATGTTTCTCAGGTGCTTGAGTACCAAAATAATACTAACAATTTAGACGACGTCGTTATGCGTCGACTTAGATCAAGAAATCAATTAATATTGCAAGTTATCCAACAATAATAAATATGTATGATAGTTTGTTAAATGGTTATTTATGCCACCAATTAACTATTTTGAATACGGAAATATTTTAATTATAAAAAAATTATATAAAAATAAATTTCTAAATTAATATAATTTAATGTAATACGATATATTATAAAATTATTTTTATTATAAAATAAATTTTATAAAATTTATATATATATTTTTGTGTAAATAGCAATTTCCATATAAATCATACACGAATTTCAAGACGGAATCTTATATTAGGATATGAACTAAATCAATGAATATATATTTAAACGATATATTTATTTATTTATTTCAGCCTGTCAATATAAAAAAGATAAATTATACCTACACGCACACCCACACACACACACATATATATATATATATCTATTTTTTTTTTATTTACTCAAAATGATCTGCTTGTCTTTGGGACAGTATCCCTTAATTTCGACAGCTTTTGATTATCTTTGCTTAAATAGAAATATGCTACACAAATTTATACTAAATTGTAGTTAGTAATCTATGTTTTATTATTTTTTAAAAGCCTTTTTCTAATATGTGAATTCCCCTTTGCAACCTTTTTCTTCACTATTTTTATAATAAACATGCTGAAAATTTTAAAAATATGAAGTATCTTATCTTCAATTGTAATTCGCAGTTTGAGAGGCAGGACTCGACTTCAACTTTTCACTTCATGAGCTGCGCGAATCGCGATGGCAATGGCAATTGTGGGCGTGCCAAGAGCATGTGACTCAGATGGCATGAGACCCAACCTCCATAAGAGAGGTCTTGGGTTTGATCCCTCTCCCTAATATCTAAAAAAAAAAAAAAAAAAACTGTGAGCGTGGAATGTACGTCTAAAAGAATAAATCTTTTCGTTACCGCTGTTCACATCTTACATCTTATAAAAAATTTATACATTTTATAAAAAATGAAATTTATTATTTATAAATTTTATATACTACATACCACATAATTTTTTATTTTTTTATTATTTTAAAAGAATTTTTAGTTTTATTTTTCTTAAAATCATTGAATTTTTATATTTATTACTTATATACTATATATTTAATAAAAAAATTTAAAAAAAAATATGTGTTATATGAGATTTATAAATAATTTTTTTTTTTTAATGAAAAACACTATCTTGTCTTATAAAAATAAAATGTGGGGCGTAGGATGCGTATGACAACTGATTTGTAGTTTTGCTCATATCCAAAATGGGTAGCGTGGGTCCGGGCCAGTGTCTCACAGATTAATAATGAAAGAATAAAGCTAGTCTGCCGCCTGAAGGTGACCGCATTTGTTTACCGCTCGACGTGGAAATTATATTTTAGTTCTGACGTGGCAAGTGAGAAAACTTTCCCGCTGCGTTTTGGTTTCTCCCAGTACGTACACTGTCTCCTCCCATTACACACGTCTCCTTCCTTCCCAAGAGGAAATCACATCCCATCCATCCACGGCCCCCAACTTCACAGCACCGACCACCAAACTTGGCCCATCTCCGGCGATAAAAGGTCCCACACAGTAGTTCAAAAAGCTGGAGGAATCCGAAAGAGGGGACCGAAAAACCCATCCACTCTGTTTCTGATTCAGCCCTCCGACAATGCCATTCACTCCACGGCAGGTTCAGGTAAAATGATAGTTCACTGCACATTGAGTGTTGCAAAATTTACGTTGTAAATGTGTATCAATATCCCATCCATCCACTGATTCTCATCTGTGATTTGCTCTCTGTAAATATTCTGCTATAGCAACTTTGTTTCTTGGGTATAGATTCCGTAAAGGGCCATTGTCCTTAAATAGCCACATTTTTGTATTAACATACGTAAAGGTGCCACCTTTTAGTTTCCAAGTTATCCTTATGAATTAACGTATGTAAAGGTGCCACCTTTTAGTTGAAGTTGTGTAAAAAAATCTGATGCTATATTCCATCTACTTTAAAAAGGTTTGTGTAGGATGTTTTAACTGTAAAAAATTTTAAAACCATGCATTTTGTTTGTCATAAAGACAAAGAAGCTGTACTACCAAATTGGGATGGCAGAAAAAGAAAATCTCAGACTTATTTACAGTAGAAAAAATCTCATTTATTTTTTTGTTTTATTTGTTAGTATGGTGATGTGATTAGTTACCGAGTTCATGGTTTTGAAACAGAATATCAGTAAGATAAAGTAGTAAAAAGTATCTCCTATTTAGTTTCCTTATAGTTATTTTACGTGCTAATGCAATTTGATTGAAACCAATCTTAGATGGGTAGCTTGTATTAATTAAATAGACATGATATTTAATAGGTCAATTATTATAGTTAATGGTCAAGCACCTACACTTTATGTTTATATGACATAAAATGCAAAATAAATCTTTGGATACTAATATAATGGTATTTATAATTTCTCATGTCAATAATATGAGGGCATATAAAATGATATGCTAATTCAATTATCGATACTAATTGTAGGTTCTCTAAGGCTGAGTTGATATGGCTTCTTTTGTACAGTTGACGGATGATGAGTATGATGAAATAGTGGTTGATGATGGGCCTAATAATAATGATGGTGTCGAAGAACCTAAGGCTGATGATGATGTCGAGGAACCTAATGTTGGAATGACTTTTTCTAGTGAGGAAGAAGTCCGGTCTTACTATATGAAATATGCTAAACATAAAGGGTTCGGAGTTCGCAGAAGGAATTCTAGACAAAGCGAAGATGGGAGGGTTCGATGGTTTACATTGGTATGTGCGCGGCAAGGCACAGTAAAGAGTCAGGCTTCCAATATCCTAAAGCCAAGACAAACAGAGAGGGTAGGGTGTAAAGCAAGAGTTAATGCAGTTTTGAATGAGGATGGCAGATATACCTTGTCTAGTGTAATCTTGGATCACACACATTATTGTAGTCCAGGAAAAGCAAGACACTTTAGATGTTTCAAGAAGCTAGATGCTTGTGTGGCTAAGAGGCTTGAAATAAATGATGAAGCCGGAATACGTACGTCAAAAACTTTCCAGAGTGTAGTTGTTGAAGCGGGGGGGTATGAGAATGTGCCATATGGGCAAAAGGAATGTCAAAACTACATTGAGAAAGCACGACAACTTCGCCTCGGAGTTGGAGGCGTTGAAGCTCTAACTAACTACTTCCAAGATATGCAGAAAAAAATGCAGAATTTTTTTATGCGATCGATGTGGGCCCTGACATGAGGTTGAAGAATGTGTTTTGGGCAGACGCCCGAAGTAGAGCTGCGTATCAATCATTCGGGGATGTTATCACTTTTGATACAACATACCTGACCAACGCTTATAAAATGCCATTTGCGCCATTTGTGGGTGTGAACCATCATGGTCAGTCAATCCTATTCGGGTGTGGATTGATATCCAATGAGGATGCAAATACTTTTGAGTGGTTGTTTGAGTCATGGTTGAAGTGTATGAATGACCGACCACCAAATGCAATTATTACAAACCAAGATAAGGCAATGAAACTTGCAATTGCGAGGGTGTTTCCATCTTCTAGGCATCGCTCTTGTTTGTGGCATATTATGAAGAAGCTTCCGGAGAAGTTTGGATCACATTCTCGATATGACAAGATCAAAGATAGTCTACACAAATGTGTGTATGACTCATTAAGTGAGAATGAGTTTGAAGAACGATGGGCATATTTGATTGAAACCAATGATCTTCGCGATAATGCTTGGTTGGGATCGCTTTATGCTGATAGGCAGTTTTGGGTGCCAGCGTACGTTAAAAATACATTTTGGGCCGGAATGTCAACCACTCAACGAAGTGAGAGCATGAATGCATTTTTTGATGACTACGTTCACTCTAGGACCACATTGAAAGAATTTGTTGATCAGTACGATTCAGCCCTTCGGAGGAAGGCAGAGAATGAAGCAATTGCTGACTTCAATTCATTTAATACTGAGATTCCTTGCATATCTCACTATCCTATCGAGAAGCAATTTCAAGAAATATATACAATTTCCAAGTTTAAGGAAGTCCAAGAAGAATTTCGAGGCTTTTTATATTTGACTATCTCATATTTAGGTGGTGATGGTGCTGGACATACATTCGTAGTCGGGGATGAGATTAAAGTGAGTGATGGATGCATTAAACGTGTAAACTATTTTGTGTGTGTATATGGAGAAAATCCCCTAGATATTACATGCACCTGCAAATTGTTTGAGTTTAGGGGAATATTATGTCGACATGCTCTTCGTATTCTGGCACAGTTAGACAAGGGTGAAGTTCCACCGAAGTACATTTTGGATCGGTGGAGGAAGGATATAAAGAGACACTATGTCAATGTAAAAAGTAGTTATGAGGCGACGAGCAACCCTGAGAGGCAAAGATTTGATCGGATCCAAAATTGTTTCTATAAACTTTGTTCAAATGCCGCAAAGACCGAGAGAAATTGTGTGAAACTGATAGGTCAGCTAGAACAGTTGAAGTCCGAGTACCCGGATGACGATCCAAATGTGGGTACTTCCACAGCTGGTGAGGTTACTCCCATGGATGGCACAACAGGCAAAGTTCTTAGTCCGTTAGTTGTTCGGAGTAAAGGGAGACCCACAACTAAGAGAAGAACACACCCCGTTGAGAAGGCTCTCAAGAAACCGAGTACTAGAAGGAGACTGTCCACAACTGAGGTTGATTATTGTATTAATATTTTTTACACGACTATGAATTTTTGTGATACTAGTAGTTAGTTCATAATTTCACAACTGGTCTAGTTGAATCATGTATTGTAAGAAGTATTTTATTTTTCCTAGATTGCCTACGTTAATGGAAGTTCCAGCTTGATAGTTTAGAAAGGAAATTTTTTTATCTTAGGCCTAAGAAATTATTCTCTATATTTGTTGATATGCATAGAGGAGTAGTCACTTATCAAGAGAAGATAGACGAAATTACAGTATGAGCGACACACAGCATGAGGTTCCACAAACTCAGGTACTTACATGTTACTTTAGTGTTGTATTTATGTTTTTGCTAAGTATTATTTTCTAGATACTTATATTTATATATAGAACCCAATAATTGATGTTTGAGCGATTATTTTTTTAGGTATCCTGGCTACATGATCAAGAAAGCCAAGTTTGGACACATGCGCCAGATTTTTTTTGTACTCCCTCAACTGCTCGTCCACATCCAGTACAATTGCAACCAGTGGATCAGTTGAATGCCTCGGATCAGGATGATCTATATCAGCCTAGATGGTGGCAGCCATGATGGTGTTGTATTTATAGTGTGTTGTTGTCCAGCATAAGTGGAAATGAAGTTTTTTGTATTTTGAATCTTGGGATGATCATTTTTTTTGTAAATGAACAACTTTTATTTTTATATAGGAGGGGCTGTTGCATGTATATTTAGCCTAGCTTTTGAATGTGATCATCCTGACTTGTATATAAAATATGTAGTCACTTGTCGAATATACTGTGGCCTCAACTGCCATTGGCTTAAAGAAATCTTTAAGTATATGATAACTCCATTTTTCATCTCTAGCATCGTACCTGCCAGTTGTTTATTTGATGGGCATGGTGTTGTATTTATATTGAAATGTATTTATCTTGTATTGTGATATTCTATTTATATTGTTATCCATGTATATTGTATTGTGATATTATATTTATACAATTATCCATGTATATTGTATAGTGATATTGTATTTATACAGTTATCCATGTATATTGTATAGTGATATTGTATTTATACAGTTATCCATGTATATTGTATAGTGGTAAACTATTTATACTGTTATGATTCTTGTATTTTGTATAGTGATATTGAAGGGTATATTGAAGGGTATATTGTATAGTGATATTGTATTTATACTGTTATGAAGGGTCCAGTTGGATGATATGGTAGAACATCCATATTATAGTATTGTTGTAATATTTGAATAAATGAAACTTCCAGGTTTTTAATGAAATATTCGGGTAGGATGTTATTTATTTAAAACTTCCAGGTTTTTGGTTTGTTGGTTTGTTGGTTTAGGAGTAGCTGTTTATAACAAGATATAATAGCAACTGCCACTTGAATGCACAGATTCAGTCTTCAAGAAAGGGATAATAACAAACACTTGCAAATACAAACCACTTTTTCATTAATATGCACAAATACACATCGTTTTCACAAAATACAAAGAGCTTCCACAATGATATTGGAAGTTCCAGCTACAACTTACAACTTTCCAGCAACATCAACACAAGACCTTCCACAAAATACAAAGACCTTCCACATACAAATAGACTTTCCAAACCAAAATACTTCTACAACTATATTAACATTTTCCTTTGAACCAACCACAACTAGATATAAGCAACCCAACAAAGAAAAACCACGACAATGAAATTGTTAACACGTAGGTAGCCTTCTCCAGTTGCCTCTTGCGCTTCTCGGCCTCTATTTCTAGTCGATGATTCAAACTTTGGATATCCATTGATGCTTGGATCTTCTCAACTTCAACTTTTAATTTATCAATTGAGTGTTGCAATCGTTTGATAGTTTTTTGGCAATATGATGGTATTTCAGGGTCGTACCAGCAGAAGTATCCACAAGACTTCCCAGACTGCAAAAATAAATTTCCATTTAAATTTAGGCAAACAACACTATCAACAGCCATGAAATATGATATGAGGGCAACAAGAGTAAAGTAAATCTCACCGTATAGTTTTGGCATCCAAAAAACCGCCGCCCCTCATTTCCCTCCGTATGCGCAGTTCTTTGACAAGCTTTAATTCCACAGTAACAAATTGGGTACTGAACTGCTGACTTTCCTGAGCTTGAGCAATTTTCACTACGTGACTCAAGCATTGTTGTTCATATACAAAGAGAACACGAAAAGTAGTTGTCTAGCACTTTTAAAAAAAATAATAGTGGTTGTTTTGGATTCTTTAATATACTCCTCCTTCTGGTAAGAAAAAGCTTATAAAGCTTATAAACAACATGTCTAGTAGAACAGATCGTCCACATCCAAATGTGTATTATATTACCTTTTTGCTTACTATTTTTTTTTTTTCTCATATGATGATGTTAAACTCGACAACTCCACATTGGTTGCCTATCTACTGCACAGGTTAGAGATGAGATGAAAATATTCGTATTTGGATTCTTATATAGCTAAATATAATCAGGAGACTGTCCAAAATATGGCATATTCAGGTATTTAGGATTCTTGTTATCAATTTGAGCTTACCTAAAGTGTGCAAATTATTCAGCCATTATAAGCAGAATTTTGCTTTCTAAACAGTTGTGTTCAAAGTACCAGAAATTATTGATTCTCATTAGCATTTCCTTAAACTATGTTTCATAGAAACCACTTCACACTAATTAATATAAGTCTTACAAACTAAACAGAATTTTTTTTCCTAAACGTTTTTACAAGAAACACCAAATGAAGGGCCTATAGTTTTTCTAAACCAAGTCCCCTGTTGCCTTTTTCATTCAAGTTAACATACATTTTCTAAACCAAGTACATAGAAATCTCAGACAAAATACTACAACTGGGAAAAACTCACAGTCATTCAATTCAAGTTGATTCTACTAAAAATAATTTAACAAACCGAACCCAAGAAGCAAGTCATCCTGTTTTCAGCAAGCACCATTATTTTTCTAAACCAAGTCCCCTGTCGTGTATTTCATTCAAGCTAACATACATTTTCAAAACCAAGTACATAGAAATCCCATACAAAATACGTCAAATACGAAATACTAGCAGTGATTCAAGTTGATTCTAGACTAAAAAAATTAAACAACCCGAACCCACTAACAACCAAGTCGAAAGCTTTGTGTTTTGGGGAAAAACATTCTGCATCATACGCCTACCTATGGAGAGAATATTAGGAAAAATGGGGAGCAGCTCATAGAGTTTACCAGAAATTAAGAGGGAACCGGTGAACCGTTGATGGAACTGGCGATAGAAGCTCCGAACAATGGCAGGGACGAAGCTCTGAACCGGCGATGGTATGGTGCTGCGTGACGGTGAATAATGCTGCGTAGGGACGGCTGGGAGGAGACGGACGACTATACAACGGACGACAGCTTGATCCCTTTTCTGGGTGACGATGACGGCGCAGGGACGGCTGGGAGGAGACGTCAACCGTAGGGCTCTGGGTTTGCGTTTTCTGGGTATGAGAACAGGTTTTTTCCTTCTGGGTTGTCGTCTGGGTTGAAGTCCGAGTATAGTCGTCTGGGTTGCCGTCTCTCCTTCTTTAATTTCTGGGTCAGCTGATCGGTTTTTTTTTTTTTTTTTAAATTAATATATTTAATGCCACGTGGCGTGACACGTGGCGTGCCACGTCAGGCGGTCAAAAACTGCGGTCACAGTGGAGCGGCACAGTAGCGCGACCCATAATGAAAACGGTCAGCTTTACAATGGTTACATGGTGTTGCGGGTAGTAGACATTGAAAGGTATCTGAAGCCTACACATATCTATAACATCATCGTACTCACTTCCGCTCCCAACATCGATCAATCATGTTCGTCTCTCTAAGAAACGGACCCTTCACCGCTTCGCCCCAACAAACCAGCCAAAGTATTTCCATTATCAGACCCAAAACACCCATTATTTCTTTACCACCAAATATCACAAATTTACTCCCGGTAGCGGTTGCTTTTAGAAATTCAGACCATTTTCTTGTCTCTCCGTTGAAACCCAGATGGGAAAACTCGTCATATACTGCATTCAGAAAGTTACCCGTTATCAGAGCTTTTGATGGAAATTCTGAACTTTCACCGGTCGGTCCAGCAAAACCCAAATGGGAAAACTTTTTAGCCACTGCGGCAAGTTTGTACCCCGTCTACGTTATTTTTGGATGGTTTGTTGCTTGCTTTAAGCCATCTGCTTTTGCATGGTTTGTGAATAGGGGCCCAGCTTCATATACCTTGTCTCTTGGGTTGATTATGTTGGCAATGGGTATCACTTTGGATTTCGAGGACTTGATTCGTCTGTTCTTGAAAAGGCCCCTTTCAGTAAGTTTTTATTTTTGAGTAACTGGTTATAAATATTCGAGGTATGTTTGAGTTTGGTGGTTTTGGTGAAATTTGAGGAATGGGGTATGCTTAAGTTTGGAAAATGTATGGTAGCTCCTTACTTATATATTGGCATTCTCTGTGTGAAGGACTTTTGCAGTATCATTCAGTAGCACTTTGCATGGGGTTTTGACGATTCTTTGGAATAATGCATTAGTTATCACGAACGTTTGCGAGTTCGAATTAGTTCGGAGAAATTAATTCCCCGGGAATTTGGTTTTGAATTGAACTCGGTGACAATCGTTTTCTTGTATTAAGTTTATAATTTTATTCTTGAGTTCTTTGGCCGCTTTTCTGCCCAATATTGCATTTCGCTTGGGATAGTTGAAATATAAAAACTCCGTTGATAGATCAGATCACGGAAATGGAACAGAAGGGATCTACTTTTAGTGATTAGACAATTGAAATTTTAAGTGGGTTCGATTAGAAAATTTTCCAAATTGTAGGGGTGCCGTTAGAAATATTGGCAAGCGCAAGGGTTGTACGGCATATTCACCCCAACTTTTTTATATGTTCTCATCAATGGCTTTCATTGATCTTCTTTTGGCCCTCTCGAGATTTTGTTGAAGCACTGTTGCTGTCTTTTCCATAGATATCTGTTTAAACGTGATATTCCAGTTCTCAAGATTCTTATACTTCAATTTTGGTTCAGATATTATTTGGTTGTGTTGCTCAGTATACAATCATGCCATCATTTGCATTTATTATTAGCAAAGTTCTGGGGCTTCCACCTTCTCTTTCAGCTGGCTTGATACTGCTTGGTTGTTGCCCTGGAGGGACCGCGTCCAATGTGGTATGCTTGGCTTTCTTTCCTTACATTGTTCCTTTTATACTGAGCTTTATGTGTAAACGCATTTGTAGAGTTTTATTTATATCCTAATTGAGGAAGATATGCTCGATCTTTTTTAACGAATTTTCATTCTACCACCTCCCAAGAGAAATTTGTCACGAAGGAAATTTGAGGCAAGAAAACTTGTCAGCCCTTGTGTCTCATGTAGGATGCGTAACAATTAGTGATGTCAAAGAGCATGTACCTAATCATAGAATGATTAAGAAAGTCAATTTAATCCTGTAAAGCTGAATGGATTGCAGCTTAGATGGAGGTCTTTTGGTCATGAGATCAAATAGGTTTTGGGCAAGCTTTATTATCTATTGTGAAAGGTAATCTAGATATAATCCCCAAAGGCCATTAGCACCACGCCACATAGGATTAGCTTTATTACTTTGCTAGTTCATCGGCAATAATACTATGTAATTTAATCCTCAGCAAACTTGGCACTTTTCTAATATCCAGGTATGTATTTACTGTTAGTTTTTTGGCCTACAGCTGGTTCTTTGGGGGACACTGGGCACTACAATAAAAGCTTGGAGCTACCAAAATCACTGGATAAATAATAATAATGTGTTAGGTTGTAAATTATGAGTCACCAACCCAAGCGCATGGTTGAGAGCAGTGTTAACAAACCGGTCAACAGAAAAGACCCCCTGCCTGTGATTGTGGTGGACTTTAGGCTCACCTTGACTAACCTCCAACTTGATGAGAATCACAAACCTCTTCGATTACCACATTAGCCACGGCCTCAGAATCAGATTTAAGAAGATTTTTTTGCACGTTTTGCCCTTGAAGAGTTTTCAACCTTTTTTTGTGGTACTCTTTATTACTTGTATATGCACGTTTGTGCATATGCAAGTACATGTATATGCACAAACGTGTTTTTAATAAAATTTAAACCATCAAATTAGACATTTTGTTAGGGTTGACCTTCAGCTGCTAGAGATGTACATTAATATGAGTATGCTTGTGCAAGTTCAAAACCAAACTGTGAGAGGTTATACATGATTGTAACCTTTATTGTTGGGCATTATGTAGGCCATTTCTGGAAAAATTTTACAGATGTTTGTACCCATGCTTTCAATGGTTGTAGCAATGCTTCACTTAGCTCAACAAAAGCTTGTCCTTACTGTTTGGATTTTGGGACCCAGTCTTTTCTATTTTCACATTGGGCAATGGGATTCAAATATCTTCTGCCTGGGGGCATTAACACTATATTTTGTGGCAAACATATGCATCATGAAGACAAATGATGTTTATCCAGTTCGTTTACAGAGTATGACATTGGAGAAGAAGGTGGTCTTCCACCACATTGACATGGCACAAATGGATTTGACACCAAATCTTATGTAGGACAGCAGAGTACAGAAAGTTTGTCTACAATTAATTTGAGAAAAGACAATGGCTTTGGAGTTCTGGAGGATGGTAGAAGGAAGTAATAATCGGGCTAGGAAAGATCGAAGTGTGAAGGGCTTTAATTAGCTTGAGAAGTTGCAAGATTTTGTGGACAGTAACCACTTTCAGGTTTAGAAATGCCCGGGGTTAGGGAAATATGGGGGAAAAGGCAGGTAAAAGTTAGAGAATTTAGGGTTTCTTATAGGGTAAGGGAGGCAAACAAGTGGGGAAATCCAAGTTTTGGGTGCTTTGAACAGAACTTAAGAACATTTAAACTGAATTATTGAGATATGGATCTAGAACACAGGGTTTGAAGCTCATGAGATTTCCTATTTACTTTTATTTTTGTTTAGTGTTTCAGGTGACCTTAATTGCTCAAGGGGATGTTCCTTTGTCTATTGTCATGACGTCATGCACTACTCTTGCAGCGGTACTCCTCACTCCTTTTTTGACGAAGATACTAGCCGGAACTTATGTTCCTGTAGATGCTATTCAACTCTCTATCAGCACCCTGCAGGTGAACTAGATATTTTTCTTGGATCCATGATGGTGAACTAGATCCGAATAAGCTTCGCTTATATAATATCATCTACAGTTGCTGATGTGGTTTTTATTCTATCCTATCTAGATCGTGGTTGCACCTACTCTGTTGGGTTCTTATGCTAAGAGAGCGTTTCCTGCAGTGGTGAAAATTGTGATGCCTTTTGCTCCACTTTTTGCCGTTTTGGCTTCATCACTGCTCGCTTGCAGGTTCTGGTTTTCACACTCTATAGTTGTTTTGAAGATGGTCCATTCTAGATTATCTTTCTCTCTCACTCATATCCATACTATTTGGGGGCAGTGTATTTTCTGAAAACTTTATCCGGCTCAAGTCAATGGTTGGTGCATCGGTGGCATCTGATCTTTCTCCACTGCAGCGTGCTTTAATGCTATTTTCTGGCGACCTCGGGGTTGTAATGTTTTCTGTGGCATTACTACATTATGCTGGTTTTTTTGTTGGGTAAGTGTTACTTTTCGTTCTGACGACTTCAGTCTGTCAATATGCACCTTGCTCTTCAAGATGATGGTGATGGATATCTTTTTTTCAGGCTATAATGATTGCAGTCTGATTATGTTTTCATCTTTTTGCTTCTTTTTTCTTTTTATTTTTTAATTTTTACTTTTGGTGGAACATACACTGGTACTTTGCTTCACATTCTTGTTATTTGTAATTTTATTTACAGTTAGTGGCCAAGGGTTAAAAGTCAATCCCTGTGACTTCATAGATTGATATTAATGGCACATCTCTATCCTCTTCTTTACGAGTGCCTTCTTTCTTTTCCTTTAAAGATATGATTTTATGATATTTTTTATGATTGCGACTACTGCACTGACTCGTATATTCAGCTGATATAGCTAATTGAAAAGACTACTGGTAATTATAATTGGCACTTTCTGTGTTAGTATTGTTTACATGTAGTATCTCAATGATAACATATTATCATGTGGGTCTTTATCTGCAGTTATATTTCAGCAGCTATTTGTGGGTTTAAAGAAACA
The DNA here is from genome assembly GCF_018687715.1 of Carya illinoinensis. NCBI lineage: Eukaryota > Viridiplantae > Streptophyta > Magnoliopsida > Fagales > Juglandaceae > Carya > Carya illinoinensis. Next base: position 857,080 of record NC_056756.1, read on the forward strand.
GAGCGAAGAGCAATATCAATTGAGGTATGTGCAGTAGACTGTCAAACCAGTTGTGAATGTGGTCAAGCATTTCAAATCTTGGTTTTCAGTTCCATTTGGTCCCTGCTCAAAACTAACACAATTAATGGGTGAAATCCTCAAAATAGTCCTTTTTTTTTTTTTCTTTTTTTCTTTAACTTTATTGCAAGCCTCGTTCAAGGTTCTGATTCTTCTAAAATTAGAATGAAACATCAAAATTATATCAAGGTTTAAGATCATGCTATGCTTCCATTTCATCTACAAGCATAAATAGATGATATTTGATACCAATCTGTAATCTTCCAATGTGGCACTCCCTCTTGCATTGCAGGTTGGCATGCAAAATTCTTCGTTAGGCGTGGTTTTGGCAGCGGCACATTTCCCCTCACCAATGGTTGCTGTACCCCCAGCAATCTCTGCCGTGATTATGAATGTTATGGGTAGCAGTTTGGGAGTCCTTTGGAGATACAAGGATCCTTTGGATTCAGAGAAGGGTACAAAAACTAAAAGCGACAACTTGTGACAAATGAGACCCCCTTTTAAGTTTTCTAATTATCAGATAATTATGTTTAGGTAGTACTCCATAAATCAAGTAAGAGGTAGTAGTCTAGTTAAACATATGATGAAAGTTGGCTGTAAGCCAGATATGTTAGCTGATAATACTTGCAGCCTCTTGATGAATGCTAAATCAATCACTTCTAATTACGGCAGCAATGCTCACGAAGCTTCCTAGTACCCTAAACATTCTCTAATTTCATATGCATATGCTATTTCTTTTCTTTTCTTTTTTTAATTCCAATTTCTCTTAAATAAAAATAGTTAATGAGATTGTTATGTACATAGAGATAAAAGAATTCATTGCCGGCAATTCAAGACAATTAGACTTGAGTAATACTTAGTCGCTCTTCAATACTGCAAGCATGGCACCACCAATATTACACCATGGCCAGAGCACCCACTAGATCGATGGAACCTTATGAATGCACTCAAGAGGGCAGTTGAAAAAATGAACAAGGTAACTTTTGAGTTTGAAAGTGGTATCTCGATGAGCATTACCCTGTTCTTATGGTGACGAGATAGAGAGAATATATTGGCCCGTGCTATGAGCATTGAAGAGCTAAACTCCCATTACGATTCACCCACCTCAAACTTTTTTCTCATGATCCACTCGAAAAAGTCTACACAAGTGCCAAATACTGCCCTAACTATTTTCGACTTTCTCATTGTGTATATATCTGTCCACCCATAGATGATAAAATGGCAGCAAATCCCACCCAATTCGCATAACAGCACAATCTTGTGCTCATAAATCCCAATATTTTTTGACCTGCCTATTGAGCAGAAACCTCATGAGGATTTCAATTCCCTTTTAATCTTCTTCAAGAATAAGTGGTCTGTAATCCTTCGATCGATCTTATACAAAAGGGAGCATAGCATATTAGCCATTTTGAACCCAAAACTATGTGAAAAAACTTGGTAATATTGTCCCTAACAGACTAATCAGTAATCACTAAAGAAGAATTCATTTTTCTCTCTCAAAGTTAAGATGACACCCACCAGTGGAATAAAAGAGAGTGGACCATGCGTGCAGTGGAACAGATACCACTATAAGAGCACTCCCAATTGATTCTCTATCCTATCTTTCAAAATATATCATCAAAATTCACTTTTTCTATTTTACATACTGATTTTTACAATATACCATACATTAGCTTATCTATTTTTTCTCTATATCATTTAAATATTATACTTTTTAATATTTTTTATTCATTTTAAATCAACTGGGGTGAAAAATTGCGGCTGAAAGGGAGAAAATCAGCAACTGATGAGAGAGAAATTAATTTAATATATTTACAGCCTCAAACAGTTTCCTCTACCTTTAGAAAAATTACTGTAGTAAAATGTAAAGTAAAGATGAAATAAAAGAGCCATTGGAGATAAGTTTTGCACTAATTTCTTTATATTTTAAAGGTAACTGTATTTTACAGCACCCATTGGGAGTGCTCATGAATTCCCAAATCTTTCTCAGGCCCCTACCCTTTCATGCCTTTCCAACTTCCAACCCCAGCTCGGAATTAGTACCGTAAACTGAAAACTGAAAACTGAAAAACGGAAATACATATATATATATATATAGATTTTAAAAGCAACGTAAAGTTCTCTCTCCCGGACAAACTCGCTTCGATCACCACCATCCACGCCATCATCTGACCCACCCTCGTACGGCTTTAATGGTCAATCCACCAAAAATCCCCTCCCGTTGATCTTCAGTTCTGCACTGATTTCCACGCGCGCGTACGCATACAATTCTCTCTCTCTCTCTCTCTCTAGTATCAACGTAGACACTGAGAATTGCAGAGCTCCAACTGATCAAGCTGCTCCAGCCAAAACAAAACCAGTCCTTTTCTGGTCTATCTCTCCCACTGGAAATGCCCGAAACCAATGAAGATCCAACTCCGGACCCAAGCCCGAGAAAATTTGAGAGGCCACCGCTCCTCAAGAAATTCAAGACAATCGCAGAACATGAGGAGCCCACTCCTCACTTCCCCGGCCGACTCTTCCCCGCCGTCCGTCGCATCTCCACACTCCCCAATTCTCGCTCCCCTCGCAGGCCGTCCGATCTTCGTGTCTCCGTCAGCAACGGTGATGATCCCTCCTCTCGACACGACAATCGTCTCTCCGATCGCGACTGGATCTACCCTCCCTTTCTTGGCGCGTATCCCGCGAGAGGCAGAGCGGTTCCGGTCAAGCCTAACTCCACCAGGTCGCGGAAGCTCGAGCGGTCGGATTCTAGCCCTCCTGGCCGTTCGATGGATGTGAGATTGGCGGATGAGACGCGCCGTATTCCGGCTCCTGTTAATAAGAGCAATGATTCTGATGATAAGGATTCGGATGCTAAGAAGCCGTTGGTGGTGCCGAGTAATCAAGCTTCGGTGAGTCCACTCGGTGTGTGCAGAACCCGGGGATTTAAGCAGTCCTTCATCCTATATTTGGTTAGTCGCCATTCAACTCATTTCTGTGTCTGCGTGTCTTTTTAACATACTTGTCTTTTTTTTTTTTTGGAAAGTAACTTTTAGCTTCTGTTTGGTTGCTGAGAAAGTGGATAAAGAATACAGGAAATTTACGTTTTTGAAGGTCATGAATCTTCTTCCGAAGTTCTGAGTTAGTTAGTCACCTTAGTTTGTGCACGTCTTAGTCATATTTTAACACTCTGGTTGGTTTCTAAGGGAGTGGGGGAAAATAAAGGATGAGAATAAAGATCGAACGTCATGCTGTATGTCTTTTGGTTAACCAATGAAGAAAGTCACCTAAGCAAGCTGTATAATTTATTGTTTTTTTTTTTTTAAACACGCGAATCTTGTCGTTGGAAAAACTTGTATTATCCGAGGGTTTTGCAATTAGGTTCAGCAATCTCATTGGAATAGCCAAACCCAAATCCAAGTTTTAGCTAATATGAAATAAATTTACCTTTTGCCAATTTCATTCACTTCCAATTCCTACTTTGGATTATCCATATATTATTTATATAATAATAAAATAATATTAATTTATTTTTTAAATTTTTTAAATTTTATTATATTTTACCATTCTACCAATTATATGTTAATTAGTAATAATATTATAGCCCTAAAGAAACTGCTGCAACCAAATCACGGAAAGAAGTAAGGAAAAAAATATTTTTTATTCCTTTTGGTTATGCTACAATAACTATCAAATTTGACTCACAAAACTAACTTACTGTAGCAAAAAGCCATCCCCTTTACATTTGCAAAATCCAATACAACACATTTTGAGACTCTATTAGCTAAACACCCCATTGGATTTGCATTTGCATAATCCAATGAGAGTGCTAGAGAGCAACTAATGTAGGCGAAGTTATAAAATAAAGTATGGACGCCCTACACATTTAAAAACAAGTTTTTCACATGCATATCACCTCGTTGTTAAATTTAAACTTTTCTTTTTATTAGGAACACTGATATAGTTATATCAAATTGTTTCTCCTTTTCTTTGTTTGAGTGTCTCAGTGACAGAGCAGCAGTTGATGAGTTGCTTTTCAAAATTTTTATTCTTGGGATTTTAATTCTTTTCATTTTACGTTGCAGCTCAGTTTCACTTGTGTAATATCTGTACCTTATGCAGTTTATTTACAGAACAGAGTCGAAAAACTTCGGGTATGGTTGTTTAACATTTTATTCAGATGTTGTACATTATATTTGCTATGGCTTTGGGATCTACTCACTGCAGGAAATCCGCTCAAAATTTTCAAGATTTGGTGTTGTTTTGCAGGAAGAGAATGGCAACCTTTATAGACTTTGTGGTGTTAAAGAGGTTCGTGGTGGCAGCTTGAAGGATTTGCCATTTGAACATAATAGCCCATTCTCTTATTTTAGTTGTGCTGCTGGTAGAACTGTTGCCTTGTACACTGTGGTGGTCACACTCATTATGCCATTTCTGCTATACAAATATCTTGACTATCTTCCTCAAATCAAAAGTCTTTCGAAGAGGACTAAGATGAACAAGGAAGAGGTTCCCTTGAAGAAGAGAATTGCATACATGGTGGATGTATGTTTCTCTGTATATCCTTATGCAAAGCTGCTTGCACTCCTATTTGCAACTATATTTCTTATAGGGTTTGGTGGATTGGCATTATATGCAGTCAGTGAGAGTAGCTTTGCCGAGGCTCTTTGGCTTTCCTGGACTTTCGTAGCTGACTCAGGAAATCATGCTGACAGGGTTGGCACTGGGCCAAGGATTGTTTCTGTCTCTATAAGTTCAGGAGGCATGCTGATATTTGCCATGATGCTTGGGCTTGTTTCAGATGCTATCTCAGAGAAGGTGGATTCACTGCGAAAAGGGAAGAGTGAAGTCATCGAAAGGAACCACATACTTATTCTTGGATGGAGTGATAAATTGGTAATCCTCGAGTAAATTTAAGCTTGATGCCCTTGACCCTTTCTGTTCCTGGCCTCCCTAGACCTGGTCATTATTGGTCATTATTTTATTTGACGAAATAGGTCAACTGCACAAATCTTGAGGCCCAAGTGTAAAATTGATTTAGAGAAAACCGATAAAGTTAACAAATTATGTGCTGGCTATAGGGTTCACTCCTGAAGCAACTAGCAATAGCAAACAAAAGCGTTGGTGGTGGTGTTGTTGTCGTACTTGCAGAACGAGACAAGGAGGAAATGGAGATGGATATTGCAAAGCTAGAATTCAGCTTGATGGGGACATCTGTTATATGCAGAAGTGGCAGTCCTCTTATACTGGCTGACTTAAAGAAGGTACCTTTTGTTATCTATGCCTCCTTTTTCCTCTTCTTTTTTTCTCGATATGTGGCTGCTCTCTCTCTCACTCATTGTTTCTAATACTACATATTGCCATTCATGATTATTTTCCTTTCCATTTCCTTTTCTTCCACAATTAATAGGTGTCAGTTTCAAAGGCACGTGCTATCATTGTATTAGCTTCAGATGAAAATGCTGATCAGGTTACTTCGGTCACTACCATTATGCTTCTCAGTGATTTATGTTGTTTCTTGGAAATATGGCTCATATGTTATCTTTTTCTCAGAGTGATGCACGTGCTTTGAGGGTTGTGCTCAGTCTCACTGGAGTGAAAGAGGGTTTGAGGGGTCATGTTGTTGTGGAAATGAGTGACCTTGACAATGAGCCCCTGGTGAAGCTGGTTGGTGGGGAACTTATTGAAACAGTAGTTGCTCATGATGTAATTGGACGCCTGATGATACAATGCGCTCTGCAACCTGGCCTTGCACAGGTTACTTAATGAACTCAATTACATTTCTCACACAAATTTAAAGTTTATTGAAGTCGGTGACTGTGCCAAACCCCCTCATTTTTTTGGGTTGTAATTGCACCTCCCAATCCTTAAATGTCAATTTTGATCAATCATTGAACTATTAGCCATCGTGACAAACTAATTTTAGTTAGCACCACTCATATTTCAAATTATTAAATTTGATGTCGACTGCTTATTTCTTAATTAGGGACAATGTTTATGCTACTTTTATATTCCGGATATCGGGGTGGAGAAGCCATATTTGTGAATCTGTATTTTAGTTCTTTATGTACTATAATCCTGTATTCATCTGTACTATAATCCTTCCTTCTCTCACCATTCGTCCATATCAAATATTTATGACATGATTATTTTTATCAATTTTTTATTTCTTGAAAAACCTTACAGTTTATGGAGCAAGGCTGTTTTCCCAGCAACCTTATGGTTTTGTCTCTCTTGTTTGATAGTTGTGAATCGGAAATCTATAGGAGCTCTCGACTTCATCTTTGCTTCCCACGCTGAATGTGATCTCCCTACTTTTTTATAATTGAGGGCCTAGATAGGAGAATGGGCTGTCTTTTGGTCATAGAACCTTTGGTTTATACAGCCTCTCTTCTGCAATTCTTAAGTACCACATAGTGTTAATTTCACAAATTGAAACAACAACTTTTTAATTTTTGTTTTTTGTATTATTTGGTTTCTCATGGCAGATTTGGGAGGATATATTGGGGTTTGAGAATGCTGAGTTTTATATCAAAAGGTGGCCCCAGTTGGATGGTCTGCGTTTTGGAGATGCACTTATTTCATTTCCTGATGCAATTCCTTGTGGAATTAAGATGGCTGCAGATGGTGGGAAGATAATTTTAAATCCAGATGACAGTTATGTTTTGAAAGAAGGGGATGAAGTCCTTGTTATAGCTGAGGATGATGACACATACGCCCCAGGTCCCCTTCCAGAGGTTATTTTTCCTTGTTCATTTTTTATTTTCTAGATACATGTAGCACCAAATTGCTTTCTTGTTTTTTTTACGTTCAAATTGAAGAATCTACTGCTGGGAAGTCACAAAACTGGATTTCTATCTAACTTTTTCAATTAGCTTGATACTTTCACCATGTTCAGTTGAGAAATTGAAAACTGAATTTACATGTCACATAGAATTATTTGCTTCTGGTAGATAATTGTCTCTATCATGTTGAGTTTGCATGTTGAGTTTTCCTATAAGAATTTATATTTTATGGTTTGGCAGAAATTTGTCGATTGAAAACCAGATAGTTAATGGAACAGACATTGTCGATGCTTACACTAACTTTGTGAAATGAGGGAGAATTTCCCAGTGATTTTTTTTTTTTTTTGATAGGTAAAAGAGATTTTATTCAAAGTAAATAGGCATAGCCCAAGTACACACGAAGTATATAAGAGAATACACCTAAGTACAATTTAAGCAAAAACAGTACTAAAAAAAAGCATTACAAATGTTGATATCCCTCACAAGATTATTCACCCAAAAATTTGAAGTGTTGAAGAAAAAGTCCCTAAATTCCGTCCTTGTGCGTTCACAATCTTCAAAACACCTCCCATTTCTCTCAAGCCATAACACCAGAATAAGCATAGGGGAATCATTCTCCACTCCTCTGAACTTCCTCCACTTCCTGCTGCACCTTGCCAGCAAGCCAAAAATTCCACCACATGAAACGGCATCACCCAATCGATGCCTTCCTTTGCAAATAACTCATTCCACAAAGCCGTCGCCATTTCGCAATGAAGAAACAAATGGTTAACAGATTCACCATCATTTTTACACATGGTGCACCAGTCCATCACATAAAAGCCCCTTTTCCTCAAATTATCGGCAGTTAAAACTTTCTCAAGCGACACCAACCAGCAAAAAAATGCAACTTTACTGGGCACTCTAGCTTTCCAAATACATTTCCAGGGAAATGTTATATTACACTAATTAACACCTTGTAATAGGATTTCACAAAAAATCTGCTCTTAGTATCATGAATCCTCCCAGTGAAAATTTTCTATCGGCAATAAAAGATAATTTCAGAAACGACGGAATGTAGTAGTATTTCTTATTTTTTCCCATAGAAGTAAATGAAAAACTGTGCTTATTTTTTATTCTTATCATGTTTAATTATTTGCTGAAGAAAAATGTTTTTCAGTTGCCTTTCCTTATCTCATTTCTGCAGGTATGTAGGGGTCTTTTTCGAAAAATACCTGACCATCCAAAATATCCTGAGAAGATACTGTTTTGTGGTTGGCGCCGTGACATTGATGATATGATTATGGTAATTAGCCCATGCATTTAGAAAAAAAAAAAAAAAAAAATTCATACGTTATTCAATTGTTTATATCACCTAAAAATCCCTCTTTGTTACATAATCCATTCTGTACCATTACCTCTAAAACCATGCTCTGTTAGGTAAGTTAGAAATATTGAAACTGGATTCCTCTGCATAATTCTTGAAAATGGAGCTCTAACTTCATGTATCGACCGCATTGCCATTTTTCAGGTTCTAGAGGCATTTTTAGCTCCAGGTTCAGAACTGTGGATGTTTAATGAGGTTCCAGAAAAAGAAAGAGAAAAGAAGCTCACTGATGGTGGACTTCATATATCTAGGTTAGAGAACATAAAACTTGTGCACCGTGAGGGGAATGCTGTTATTCGACGGCATTTAGAGAGTCTTCCCTTGGAGACTTTTGATTCCGTGAGTCCTTATCTCTCTCTCTCTCTCTCTCTCTCTCTCTCTCTCTCTCTCTCTCTCTCTCTCTCTCTGTGTATGTTCTTTCACAGGTACCCACCTAAAAAATGGTCATTTGCGTGGAAAAAATAACATGCTGATGGTAGTTGGAAATTTGAGAAAAACAAAATCATTTAGTGGCAGCATTCCAAAGAAGATGGATGATAAGATTTACACCTTGGGAAAGCAAAGGAATTTCTAGATTACTAATTGACTCATATTGCGCTTACTGCCAATCTAGAAATCTGTAGTTATTTTCTCGCATCCCACTATCCATATGAAAGATGAGATAACTCATTTTATATGGTCATAAGCTGCAAAATCCATGAATATGGAAGTTTGGTATAACATGTAGAAACCTATCTGAAAGGCCAAACATAGTATCTGCTACTGAAGATGTATGCTGGAATTAAAGCCGATTACCCTATGTAATTGCCATGCATGCTAATTTATGCAAGCTACTTGCAACATTTCAAGCAGCGTGGTAGTTAGTTTCCAATGAAGATATGCTTCTTTTTGTCTGAGCATGAGCAAGTACTTTTGGAAATTTCTTGTGTTTATTCTTCAATGGCTTACCATATACTAACTCTAAACCGACAGATATTAATTCTTGCAGATGAGTCGCTGGAAGACTCTGTTGTGCATTCTGACTCACGATCCCTTGCCACCCTTCTTCTGATCCGAGATATACAGGTAGCTACAGTATCTGTATAAGTACTGATCAGTAATGTGTCTTAAGATTGTCACTTTTACAAGCAAACCGAACCCTTTTTGTGTCTCAATCTCTCACTTATTACTACTGATAAAAGCTGCTTGTTATCTAATGGACTTCAGTCAAAACGTCTGCCATTCAAAGATAAAAAATCAACTTCTTTACGGTTATCTGGGTTCTCCCACAGCTCTTGGATCCGTGAAATGCAGCAAGCTTCAGACAAATCAATAATAATTAGTGAAATCCTGGATTCTAGAACAAGAAACCTGGTGTCCGTGTCCAGAATTAGTGACTATGTGCTATCAAATGAATTGGTTAGTATGGCACTAGCAATGGTAGCTGAAGACAAGCAAATAAATCGTGTTCTTGAGGAGCTATTTGCGGAGGAGGTATTATTTCATATACTCCGTACCGAGTTTCTTTTTTTCTTTTAATATTTCAACAAACAATAATTTTGTCGGTAATAGCAAAACGATTCTCAACATGTTAGCCTTTTGTCTGAGCTGCAGTTTCTGCTATTACTAATCAAAGCCTGTTAAATTGTAGAGCATTAAATCTGATTTGTTTATTTTGCAGGGGAATGAGATGTGTATCAAGCCTGCAGAATTCTATTTATTTGACCAGGAGGAGCTCCGCTTTTATGATATAATGATTAGGGGTCGTCAAAGGCACGAAATTGTGATTGGCTATCGACTCGCAAATGCAGAGTGCGCTATAATTAACCCTTCCCTGAAATCAGAACCAAGAAAATGGTCACTTGACGATGTTTTTGTTGTTATTTCATGGGGTGAATGAAATGCATAAAAGAGCAGCCCTTTGTACCAATGGGATGAATCCCGTGTTATTGTTTAGATCCACCTCTGCTACATGCCTCGCCCTTGCCCTTTCAGCCGTGATATCAATCTTAACATTAACAATTGAGAAGGGTAAGTTCATCTCATCAAGAAAGCTATTGGTTATATTGGGAAGAATGTGAAGGGTTCCTATTGTTCCTATTGAAGGTGGTGAGGTGTCTATTGGCTACAAAAGTTTCTCTAAAGACGTTGATTATTGATTTATTATGATCTGAAGGAAAATCATTTTTTGAGAGCGCAAGCTTACTGTAACTTAATTGGATTGGATGATACACAATGGTCAGTTGACAACAGGGTGAAAGCTGTAGAGTGATTTGCACATATGAAAAATTCTATATGCAGTCATTTTTGCGGACTCTTTTGTGCACTCCAGAGATATGATTGGTTGTGTATTAAAAAAAAATTAATCCAACCAATCATATCAGTGGAGTGTGCAGGGAGTGCGTAAAAATGACTGTATGTAGCATTACTCTTTGCATATATGCTGTAGGCATATTAGATCTTGGTGGAATGGATGGAACAAGATTCTGTGGGAAAATTCCCTTTTTAACACCATTATTTAATAACAAGTTCTTCCTTCTGTTAGGCATTTTCTGGCCAACTGGTTGAACTCTTCCTTGTATGGTGGCCAAGTAAGAAACAGATCCTTTCCCATGATTATGTCATGTAGAAATCAAGAGAACAGTTGAAGATTGTAACACTATTTAGTTGAATGCTAGTTGTTATTTCAGTATGTTCAATACTCAACGAAGTAGATATTCACTTCCAAATCTAACAAATTTTATTAGCCCATCCCTCTCCTCAAAATCCTCCATCTGAAGAACATTGAAATCCCCGAAATGGTAAAAGCTTCCTCTCTTTTCCTCTCCATCTTGAGTGAATGCGTCCCTTCTCCAAGCCCAACAACCTTTCATATCCTTCAATTTTAATTCTCTAGCATCCTCCTCTTTTTGCTGGCAAGAAGTTGCTCGAACTAGCAACAACCATCCATTCCCAAGCAACACACATCACTCCACTGCCTCTACTCAAGCCTATTTCAGCCATTTTTCTACTCTATCCAAGAGGCAGGATTATGTAGAGGAAGACAGAATGTGTCTCCATTAATCACTTCAAAACTACAAATTCTAGTCCATCCCTACCTTCAATTTTTTTTTTTTTACACACTTTAATTTATTTGCTGCAATAGAATATTTGTTGAGAAACCACCCTTTCCTTTTATAGCTTTAATCCCTTTATATTTTATAAATGAAATGCACGTTTAGGAATAAAATAATAATAATAACCGCTTTAACTAGCAAATCCAAATATATCCTGCTATATGTGCTGGCATAACATAATAGGCAGGGAAGTCCTTAGAGTTCAATAATGGACTCCTGACCCTTCACATCTTACGGTTCTTAAGTCTTGGCAAATCATGACCATATAAATAATTGGCCCTACACATAAATCATAGACATAAAAGTAGATCAACTCAACCAGTTCATAATGCAACATCATCACAACAAATCTTACAAAACTCCATAACCAGAAGCAAGAATGTTTTTTTTTTTTTTTGGTTTTTTCACTCTTATCACAAAACAAAGATGCACAATAATGTATACAACAACAATTCCATGAGATTTTGGAAAAAATTTGCAACAATCACTGTCAAGGAATCCTTCAGATCGAAATGGTCATCATGTCCAACATAAAGTTCTCCATCATCAGCTCCTCAGCTTCTTCATAGCACTGCATCTCTCGCTTACCTGCATTTTCTTCTTTAGAACCACATCCGGGTTTAAAAGTCACAACGCACACAGATCACTAGTTTCTAGACTAAATCTTAATTATTATCTTCAAAGTAAATTGTCAAAACTTTGTTGGTCAATATACCATCTTTACAATGTTCTTCTTCCTATTCGATATCTGCTAGTTGAAGTAGCAAAATCTGACTTGTTTAACTTGAAAATAATGGTTTAGGTTTCAAAAATTGTACTCTAGACGAGTATTGAAGGGTAAGACAAAATAAATGATAAATTGCATAAAACCTACCATAAAATGGCGGGATGGTGTTGTTCCTGGTGGGTTCAGCTAGCTTGAGAGGGCATGACATAAGTGGAAGAACAGGGAGATTTTGACAATTGCATATTTCAACCATGTACCCATCAGGGTCGTGGAAGAAGAGCTGATCAACTGTAATCCCACCTTCCTTCACCACTGCTGTAACATACTCTATGTTCATCTCCTCTAGTTTCCGAATAACCCTGTTCATGTCGGAGCATTGGAATGAAATGTGGTTATCTTTTGGGTTTATTGCGCTTTTCTTTGTTGGGGCATTGTCCGACTCCAGCAAATGTATGCCAATACCATAGTTGAACAACCTAAAAGAAGAAAACTTTTTAGTTAGGGATGTCAAGAGAAATAGAAGAACGCAGAGAGAGAGAGAGAGAGAGAGAGAGAGAGAGAGAGAGAGCTTTTCATATTAAAATCATGAAAACTTCTTAGTTATGGATGTCAAGAGAAATAGAAGAACGGAGAGAGAGAGAGAGAGAGAGAGAGAGAGAGAGCACTTCATATTAAAATCGTGACCAATAATAGAGAGGAGCGTTTTACGGTCGATCTGGTAGGTGAAGTGGGTTAACAACAAAAAAATAATAAGAGTTTGAAAAATCTTCTTTCAACCAGAATTAGTACATCAATTCAAACACCAATTCAAACACCGATGGTTTCAAAAAAAAAAAAAATTCACACACCGATAATGATATATAAAACGTATGTTTAATAAAATGACGTGACTTAAATATTAAAATAGTTTTTATGAGACTTTTCTCTTCTCTTTAAAAAAAAAAAAACATCGATTCGCGAATCAGTACACGCATTAACTTGTAAGTAGCAAAATTCAAAAAATAAAGTAACTCAGAGCAGATAGATCTTCCAAGTCAAGTGTGTAACCACGCTGAGACCGGCACACGAAAAAAGGCCCCCAGAGTTTGGAATGGAACCAGCAAATCAATTTGTCATGTTCATTGGGACTACGATCCAAAGAATTTGAATTTCATCAGTGTACGCATAGCCAGTTTTGTGCACATAGGGGTGGGAATACAGAATGATACACGTGAAACACATAAAGTTGATTTTTTTGGGGAGGGGGAGGGCCTTGGAAGAAAAACTAACGGGTGAGAGTCATTTGTTGAGTCTCAAGATCAAATTGTAGCTGGGAAGAGCAGATGTTTCAGTAAATTTCCATTAAAAAAACAGATGGGCGAATAATACCGTATGACTTGGAATCCCAACGAGGGGAATGAGTTTTTGAGCCAACAACAAAAAAACAAGAGCAGTCAGGGCCATATATAGCTAAGCCCACTTGTGGATCTGGGTTGCATGCTCAAACACCTCAAAAGCTAATGAAAACAAAACCCAGAAAATTACAAAAGGATAGTAGGAAAGAAAAATGAAATCTTCTGAGATTACTGTTAAGTGGGCATACCAAGCTCCTTCAAAGTCGAAGGAAGAAGGGCGTTTGATGAGTACAAAGCCCAAGACTTCCTCGTAGAACCTAACGGAGTTGCTCACAGACTTGCAAACGAACGAGACATGATTCAAAGCCAGTAGAGGCATTGTTGTGGAAGATGACAAATACTCCTGAATTTCCTCGATCTCTCCTATATTTCCCATCTCTCTCTCTCTGAGACAGTTCTATTATTCTATTTTTGTATCTGCTCAGGAGGACTAGAACTTTCTCCTCTGTTAATGAGAAATTTCACCTCTGCTGATGAGTGGGTGTGACCGATGAACCCCCTCATGAGCTTTATATAAAGCAGAGGATCATGAGTACTCACTGCTCGCGTGACAGTATGGGAGGAACAAGTCCGGCCCATCAACCCAGACCAAGAGAGCCAAAAACCAAAAATAGATAATAAAAGATTCCATGAATTTTTTAATTTCGTCAATTTATGTTATAATTTATAAAATTTATCAATTTGCATCTCCAATTTAAATAATGCAACATCCAAACAAATTTGACACCACAGATCTAAGGAATTTATCTCTTTTTCTTTCTTTTTTTCAACCTAAGCAATTGATCTCTATTAACACTTGGCTGACCTTATTTCCACCGGCCATGCTACTAAATTAAGCACATGACCCGCGTTGTTTTTTCTGCACGTCTTTTTATATGTAGTAAAATGAAGGACAGACAACTATGCTCATGGACTGTAGTATGGCAGTGTTTTTAGACCGCATCAAAATAAATATTTTTTTTAAATAAAATCAAAATTATTAAGTCTATTCATTATTTTAATTCTCATCATCTTGTAATGTAATATTAAATAATTAAAAATGATTTATTATATTTTACTTATAAATTTATCATTTAATGTCACATTATAAAATGATGAAATAATAATAATAATAATAATGAATAGATACTTTCTATTAGTGTTGGGCCATAGGTTGAACAGGATCTGTTGTATATTGTATGGTATTTAGGCAATTTGCAGTGCTCTGATCACTGTTTGGGGTTGGAGACATTAATTCAGATATATAAGCTTAATAACTCTTTAAGAAAACCTTCAAATTTCAAGGTTGGGTAAGTTTCAACATCATTGTGAGAGAGACATTAAAAAAATACATGTCCACAGGAATTAAGGGTAGTGGGTCCTCCTTTACAATATTGTCATATTCATAATTTCACAATCGCAATGAGTATGTCCACGAATATGTTCTTTCTTTTGTAATTATAATGTGTCTTAATTACTCTGTAAACATTATGATCTATCTTCATCATCAGCCAATCAAAATCGTTAGGGTATTTATAATGCCAAATGACTAAACGCGCACGGAGATCGCTAGTTTAATATTCATGGCTTTGTTATATACAGTCGGTAAATGTAGTCGGCTGCACGTAATGAATAAAAAAAATTATAAAAAAATTATTTTATATTTAGAGAGACCTACATGAATAAAAAAAGTTATAAAAATAATTTTTTTCATGTAGATTCCGTATTAATTTACTTTTTTTTTCACAACTGTACACCGACTGTATTTTCCGATTGCAAAAAATATTTCTCAATATTCATTCATCTAAGTAGTTCACTTGTCACATCTAATTTATTAATTCATGCATTTTATATATATATATATTGCCTTTCTATGGATGTGACCATACAATATCAGTTTTATATATAGATTGTCAATGTGTACAGAAATGATCCACACATTCATTATCTTCTGCATGCATTATCCACTCTTTATTAATTATTTTCTTTTTCACTTCATATATATGTATATATATATATATATATGTTGTAAAATAACATTGTAAAATTGTATGACCACTTGAGCTAGCCGTCAAATGCACAGTGCATAGTGCCAGCATAGTACTGCATAGTAACTGGCATAGTAAATGGCCGACATCGCACAGTGTGCATAGTGCAGCATAGTACTGCATAGTAACTGGCATAGTAAATGGCCGACATCGCACAGTACGCATAGTGTCAGCATAGTACTGCATAGTAACTGGCATAGTAAATGGCCGACATCGCACAATGCATAGTACCAGCATAGTACTGCATAGTAAATATGCACAGTACCAGCATAGTACTGCATAGTAACTTGCATAGTTCCCTTTGTACGCCTATATATATCGTTGAATTCTTTAAGAAATTCATAAGTTTCATAACTTCTTGAGTTCTATCTCTCTCTCTCTCTCTCTCTCTCTCTCTCTCTCTCTCTCTCTCTCTCTCTCTCCTTACGATAGTTTTATAACACGTTATCAGCACGAGAGTTCTGACGATCTTGAAGCTAATAGTCCTCTACTTCAAAATCATGAGTCTTATTGATAAACTTTCTATCTCCGAGATGAATAATAAAGATGTATGTCTGGCTGACAGTGCTACAACTCACACAATTCTTAAGGATAAAAAATATTTTCAAAATCTAACATTGAGTAAAGCCTATGTTCATACCATCTCCGGTTCATCGAATCTAATTGAAGGCTCCGGAAGAGCTTATATTGTGTTGCCTAATGGCACCAAATTTTGCATTGATGATGCTCTATTTTCTTCACAATCTAGAAGAAATTTATTAAGTTTTAAAGATATACGTCGTAATGATTGTCATATTGAAACCATTAACAAAGACGATAAAGAGCATCTTCTCATTACTAAAATAATTTCGAGCCAGAAGCTCGTATTAGAAAAACTACCTGCCCTCTCATCTGGATTGTATTATACAAAAATGAGAACAATTGAATCACATGTTGTAATGCACCAGAAGTGCATTGATCCTAAAATATTTATGACTTGGCATGATCGCCTTGGACATCCGGGATCAATAATGATGAGACGAATAATTGATAATTCGTATGGGCATCCCCTAAAGAATCAGAAGATTATCTTACCCAATGAATATCCATGCTCTGCATGTTCTCAAGGTAAATTGATTATCAAACCATCTATCTCAAAGGTTGGTTTTGAATCTCCATCGTTTTTACAAAGGATTCATGGAGATATATGTGGGCCTATTCAACCATCAAGTGGACCGTTCAGATATTTTATGGTTTTAATTGATGCATCAAGTCGATGGTCACATGTTTGTTTACTTTCCACTAGAAATGCTGCATTTGCTAAACTTCTTGCACAAATAATTAAGCTACGAGCACAATTCCCTGACTATCCAATTAAAACTATTCGATTGGATAATGCAGGAGAATTTACATCTCAAGCTTTTGATAATTATTGCATGTCAATAGGAATAGATGTTGAACATCCAGTTGCCCACACACATACTCAAAATGGTTTAGCTGAATCATTGATTAAAAGGCTTCAGCTAATCGCTAGACCTTTATTCATGAAATCAAATCTTCCTATTTCTGCTTGGGGACATGCTATAATTCATGCAGCATCATTAATTCGAGTTAGACCATCAGCATATCACAAATATTCACCATTACAGCTTGCATTTGGTCAGCAACCAAATATTTCTCATCTTCGTACTTTTGGATGTACTGTATATGTTCCAATTGCACCTCCACAACGTACAAAGATGGGCCCTCAACGTAGACTTTGGATATATGTTGGGTTTGATTCTCCATCTATTATCAGATACCTTGAGCCTCTTACAGGGGATATGTTTAAGGCACGTTTTGAGGATTGTCATTTTGACGAATCCATTTTTCCAACAATGGGTAATGAGAAGTCGGTGCCTGAAGCACGACAAACATTGTGTAATGAGAAGTCGGTGCCTGAAGCACGACAAGAAATTACTTGGAAAAATAAAGCTCTTTCCCAATTTGATCCTCGTACAAAAGAATGTAATCTAGAGGTTCAAAAGATTATTCATTTGCAAAGTGTTGCAAACCAATTACCGGATGCATTTACTGACACTAAAGGTGTGGTAAAATCATATATTCCTGCTGTTAATGTTCCAGCAAGGATTGCAGTCCCTGAAGGACAAGTTGCCAAAATAGCAATAGGCGAGTCTAAGATACGCCTGAAGCGTGGACGGCCTATTGGTGCTAAGGACAAAATTCCTCGAAAGAAGAAAATACAAAATGAATTTGGTACTCCTGAAGAGTCCATACCAACACAGGCCATAAGAGTAATTGATGCTCATGAAGAGAGTAAATCTCCTGAGAAAGAACCTCCTAAAGAGATATTTCATGAAATGTCTTCCCTTGAAGAGGGACAGGTACCTGAAAATAACGAGATCTCGATACATTTCATGAATACAGGAGAAATTTTGAATAGAAATAAAACTGTTGTCGACAACATATTCTCATATAAAATGGCTCTTGACATTACCAGAAGTAATGAAGAAATTGAGCCAAGAACTGTCGAAGAATGTCGACATAGAGATGACTGGCCAAAATGGAAATCAGCTATTGAAGCTGAATTAAACTCGCTAGCAAAGCGAGAGGTCTTTGGACCAATTATACAAACACCAAAGGGTGTAATACCCGTTGGATATAAATGGGTATTTATACGTAAACGTAATGAAAGTAATGAAATTGTGCGATATAAAGCACGACTTGTTGCACAAGGTTTCCTGCAGAAACCGGGGATTGATTATGAGGAAACATACTCTCCTGTTATGGATGCAATCACATTCAGATATTTGATTAGTTTGGCAGTTATAAAAAGATTGGATATGCAGTTGATGGATGTGGTCACCGCATATTTATATGGATCATTAGATCATGACATATATATGAAAATCCCTGAAGGATATAAAATGCCTGAAGCTTCTAATCTGAGTACATCCAGAAGTATGTATTCTATTAAGCTTCAAAGATTTTTATATGGGTTAAAACAATCCGGACGCATGTGGTATAAACGCCTTAGCGAATATCTATTGAAAGAAGGATTTGAGAATAATCCAATATGCCCATGTGTTTTTATTAAGAAATCAGACTCCGGATTTGTTATTATTGCGGTTTATGTTGATGATCTAAATCTTGTTGGAACTCCTGAAGAGATCAGAAGAACTGCTACATATTTAAAGAATGAATTTGAAATGAAAGATCTTGGCAAAACGAAATTTTGTCTCGGCCTGCAGCTCGAGCATTTGCCAAATGGAATTCTCATTCATCAATCAAATTATACAGAGAAAGTCTTGAAACACTTTTACATGGACAAAGCTCATCCCCTGAGTACTCCAATGATTGTTCGATCACTTGATGTGCAGAAGGATCCATTTCGTCCTTGTGAAGACAATGAAGAAATTCTTGGTTCTGAAATACCTTATCTCAGTGCAATTGGAGCCCTGATGTATCTTGCAAATTGCACTCGGCTTGATATTGCATTTTCAGTTAATTTACTTGCAAGATATAGTTCCGCACCAACTCAAAGACATTGGAATGGCATTAAACATATCCTTCGATACCTTCGAGGTACGGTTGATATGGGATTATTTTATCAATATGGTTCAAGTCCACAATTAGTTAGATATGCAGATGCAGGTTATCTTTCAGATCCACACAGAGGTAGATCTCAGACTGGATATGTATTTACTTATGGAAATTCTGCTATATCATGGAGATCTGTCAAACAAACACTATCTGCTACATCTTCAAATCACTCAGAGATCATTGCAATTCATGAAACAAGTCGAGAATGCATTTGGCTAAGATCAATGATCCAACATATTCAAGAAAAGTGTGGTCTTCCAGTGATTAATGATAGTCCAACAACTTTATACGAAGATAATGCTGCTTGTATTGCTCAAATTAGAGGAGGATATATCAAAGGTGATAGAACCAAACATATTTCACCTAAATTCTTTTATACTCATGAACTTCAAGAAAAATGTGAAATTAAAGTCAAGCAGATACGATCAAGTGATAATCTGGCAGATTTATTCACAAAAGCATTACCAACTGCAACATTTAAGAAGATTGTGCAGAACATTGGAATGCGGAGACTTGAAGACCTTTTATCATGCACTTTTCAGGGGGAGTAACGTCTTGAAGACTTATGCTGATTGTACTATTTTCCTTCGCTAAGGTTTTATCCCACTGGGTTTTCCTTCGCAAGGTTTTAATGAGGCAATCTTAAAGCATTTTACGGTACACATGAATATTGTACTCTTTTTCCTTCGCCATTGGTTTTTTCCCACAGGGTTTTTCCTTGGCAAGGTTTTAACGAGGCATATTCATTATAAGTGGTCATCCAAAGGGGGAGTGTTGTAAAATAACATTGTAAAATTGTATGACCACCTTGAGCTAGCCGTCAAATGCACAGTGCATAGTGCCAGCATAGTACTGCATAGTAACTGGCATAGTAAATGGCCGACATCGCACAGTGCGCATAGTGCCAGCATAGTATTGCATAGTAACTGGCATAGTAAATGGCCGACATCGCACAGTGCATAGTATCAGCATAGTAAATATGTACAGTACCAGCATAGTACTACATAGTAACTTGCATAGTTCCCTTTGTACGCCTATATATATCGTTGAATTCTTTAAGAAATTCATAAATTTCATAACTTCTTGAGTTCTATCTCTCTTTCCTTACGATAGTTTTATAACAATATATATATTATAACTCGATAATTAACCATAGTTTCAACAATCCATTTGTTGGGCAGACATGCATACGTCATCACACGTATCTTTGCTTCGTTTGTTTCGATCAGAGATCGGCAAATATATAAGTTGTACAGTACTATGTTTCTTTTGTCTCTTTTAACGTCGTTTTGTGATCCGATCGAATTTATCTACTAGCATAAGTCCGATAGATAGATATAATATATATATATTATATATCTAATTTTCTTGCAATTTAAAAAAATTTCAACGCCACCGATCTGACGTCCAAAAGTTATCATATTTCAAGTTGGTGATCGATGACATGGATTGGCCTATTTTATATATATATATATATATATATGAGTTTTTCTATATATAATACTAACATTTTGTCATCCTTACAATTTAAAAAAAAAAAATTATGGGTAGATAGGCACTTGAATCACATCTATAAGGCTATACGTACCTGAACCACATAAGCCTGCACGGAGTGAGAAAAAGGAGGGGAAAAAAAATTGAAAGTCGTCGTCTAATGAATTAATCAGGGTTTCGGTAAGATCAAATTAATTATCAACATGGAGCCCCGTGGAACGTAATAACATAATCAGTATTGAATCATCCTACAATAAATAACTTGAATAAACAAACTTTAAAATTTAATTTCTGCTTGATCACTAAAAATTTTTAAATAAAAATTTTAAATTTTAAAATTAAATATTAAAATATTATATTTTAATATTATTATTATTTTAAAATTTAAAAAAATATCAAAAAAGTAAAATTATTTATTATATTTTATATAAAAATTTAAAAAAATTATAATAATAAGATAAAAATTCTTTATAATTAAACAGTAACTTAGTTTACACAAAACTTACGTGTATGTACATTTAAAACATCGTGTCACATATATAATTAATGCCTGATGGGATGAATATCGTATTCAGAAGAGATCAGAGTAGTTAGGTGGGAAAAATGAAGTGAAAAAAAAAAATTATTTAATTATTTATTTATTGCTAAGTTAAAGAATATTATAAAAAAAAAGAATTTTATTACTTATAAATAAATTAATAATTTACGCACTGATAATTTTTTTAAAATTATAATTTTTTTAAATTATAAATAAAATCTCATGTTTTATAAAAATTATTTTTATTTTTAATTTATATTATTATATTAAATATATAACTCGTATATCTTCTATATATAAAAAGTGTGTATGAAACGGAAAATCTTGTTTTAACGGTTTTTCTTATTTTTCCGTTAAAGTTAACACCGTTTGTTTTAACGGTTTGACACATAAAATAAAGACATAAATGTTGAGAGAGATAACATTCAATATTGTTATATGATTTATTAATCTCAATAATTATAATACTTAATAGTTTATATAATAATAAGTAATTAAATATTAGTTATTATATTTTTCTCTTTCTCCTTAACATATACACATGTATTAGGTGCATAAGACGTGAATCCCTAAGTATAATATACATATATTATACGTTTCATTAACTCAGATTATTGAGTATTCCAAATTTAAAAATCTCATATAATATATAATACAAGTGTGTTTAATCAAGTGTTTTTTTTCCCCATGGTAGTAGGACGTAGCTTCCGCTAAGTCATATTCCAGACGTAGGCTTGTTATGATAGGCACGTGACAAAGGCCATGATCCTTGAGCTAATCAAGAAAGAGTAAATTCCGCCAACAATTTCAAAATATATTTTATGATTTATATATATGCTATATATAGAAAATATTATACCACAAATTTTATAAAAAAGATTATGTTTTAACTCTGTGTTGTCCCTGATCGACTCAACCAACAGCAAAATAAGAATTTCAATGTTGTCTCTATTGATTGTCTACAGGATGACATAAATTGATGAATTATAATACAAACATCAAACGGCACATATTTTGAACTACCGTTTGTGTTAGACTTTTATTAAATTTTTCGCATACATCTTTACTAAAATTATAGATGTTATAAACATGTATTGGATTATATGATATTTTGAACTAATTTTTTTATTTTTTTCAATATGCCTTAAATTATTAAGTGACATCAATAATTTTTATAAAATATATATTATTTTTTATAAATAATTATTTTATAAAATTAGATAAATGTGCTTTGCACGTTACTTCCACCTAGTCAATATAAATGTATTGATTCATGTACAAACTTTATTTATAAGAAGATTTTTTTCTTAATAGAAAGATGGATGGGGTCGGGGTAGGATGCGTGTGGTTACGTTTAATCACGTGGCTCTGCAAATTAATGGGGGGTGGGCCTAAAGATAAGAATTCCACGTAATGCATGAGCAGCCATGTGATATTGATTTGGAAGTCAGATATGACCTGGGACGCATTTGTTTTGGACCATATATATATAGCATATATTAATAGGTTTTGCTTTTGTTCTGTACAGTTTTGTCGGATTGTTAAGAGTACTTATCATCATCATCGTCCTCATATCAGCTGATGTAGTGAATAGTTAGGTAGCAGCTCCATTACTAGACCAGACTAATAAGTAGCACTGCAGTTATCATCGCCCTTCTCTCTCCAACTTATATCCAACCACCGTAGTTATCACCACCTTAAATTAGTGTGGTCTCTCGTTTGGAAGTTAGGTAAGATATATAAATGTGGGGAAAGTATTGGGAGCAGTCCTGTTTAGGATTAGCCGAACGTACACATTACGTAGCACAACTAAATGGTCAAATTCTTCTCTAATTTTCCGTTTCCTTTTTCAGTATTTTCATATTTGAGTCGAGAAACGGAGCTTGAAATCCTCTCTCCCGAACGTGTGTCTGAGTCATTTCGTTGTTAGCACTCTCCCCCACCATCACCTCCTATTCGTCGTCGTTCCATGTGCACTCTCAGCCCACTCTCCCCCTCATCTCGCGCATCCTCTCCCCCAAACCCAAGGTCTCCCTCGCATTCTCTCCCCCAACCCAGTCTCTGCCCAGCACCTCCTTCTACCCAGTCTCTGTTTTATTTTCATCTTCATTTTGTTTGTGTCTAATCGAAGTTTTTTGTGATAGAAATTTTTTGATTCATCTCCGTATTTAAGAACTTTCTCTTGACTAAGGAAAAAAAATTGAAAATGTAGAATCGGGAGTGGAGAAATGGGTTTCATATCTCAACCGAGCAAAGAAGCTAGATTCTCTTGTTGGTCGCCGTCCAACTACTCCTCCTGCCTCCAAAAGGACTATATGTATATGCCAATGTTGGAAGCAGTATTATGCTAAAAAGTTTTACTCATCTTTAAAGTCAATATTTTTTTTTAAAGCCAGTACTTGCCAACAAAAAATGCTTTTGGTTTCTCATTTGACTGCATCTCCCAATGTATCATTCCATCATTCATCACTGTAAAATATGTTGCTGTGGATTTAAGAGTCTTGCCTTTACAGTGATTTTGAGTTTCTCTATCCATTTAAGTTGTTTCAAAATGGTTTACTGAAAATAATACAATTAACTAAAGTAACTATTGCAGTTTTCGTTGGGAAGACAATGCCTATGGATATGTTTTATAGTGTCACTAATGGAATTGTTAAACATCGAAGAAGGTATCACTTTCATGAAGTGAGCTTTTGCTTATGTTTTCACAACACTTGGTCCAAATATGATGATCATCAATCCTGCATTCTATATGGTCGATTGAAGATATGGCATCTGACTATAGTATTCTTGAACACACACGAAGTAAGTTATGTTTGATTTTTATTTTCTAATGCTCAGGCTATGCTTAAAATTAATGAACATGCATAAGATATGGAAGAGCCAGGTGGAAGAAAAGTCTTTGCTATCTAGCATTTCTAGTTGGATTATGAATCTTCCATTTGATACAAAAGTTAAGGAATGGTTGGCTGCAGGAGAAAGAGACAAGCAAGGCATACATATGAAAAAATATTCTCCCAACTGTAGCAGACAAGTTTCTCAAATTGGGTTGTCACAATTGTAATACTTTTGGTTTGGTTCGGATAAACTGTATAGAAATAGCACGTTGTATGGAGTATATCGTTATTGAATAGATCAACTGTAATGGTACTTCTCCTATTTTTTGGTCATGATGTACAAAAAGGATATTTGTAGGTTCATTAAATTAATTGTTGCCCAGATGACTAACACAAGAAGGGGGTGAATTGAGTTGTATTAAAAAAATAATAATTATAAATTAAATATATAATATAAAATATAAACAAAATATGAAATAACAATAAATATAAAAAGTAAGGGTAAGAGAGAATTTGTTTTTGTCAAATAGTATCTTAGTTTACACAAAACTTACGTGTATGTACATTTAAAACATCGTGTCACATGTATAATTAATGCCTGATGGGATGAATATTGTATTCCGAAGAGATCAGGGTAGTTGGGTGGGAAAAATGAAGTGAAAAAAAAATTATTTAATTATTTATTTATTGCTGAGTTAAAGAGTATTATAAAAAAAGGAATTTTGTTACTTATAAATAAATTAGTAATTTACGCACTGATAATTTTTTTAAAATTATAAATTTTTTTAAATTATAAATAAAATCTCATGTTTTATAAAAATTATTTCTATTTTTAATTTATATTATTATATTAAATATATATCTCATATATTAATATCGATGTGTATAGATTGATATACAAACTTTATTTATAGGAAAATTTTTCTTATCATCTTTATATTTTATACATTAAATTTATTTTAATTTATTTTATTTTTTTTATAATAAATATATAGTGTGTGGATGATAAATATAATAATTTAATTAGTTTAATAAAAATAAAATAAAATAAAATAAAATAAAAAATAAAATCTTAATATATAAAATGTATAGAATGAAATGACGTGTAACATTTACCTTATTTATAAAAAGATTTTTTTCTTAATAGAAAGATGGATGGGGTCGGGGTAGGATGCGTGTGGTTACGTTTAATCACGTGGCTCTGCAAATTAATGGGGGGTGGGCCTATAGATAAGAATTCCACGTAATACATGAGCAGCCATGTGATATTGTATTGGAAGTCAGATATGACCTGGGACGCATTTGTTTTGGACCATATATATATAGTATAAATTGATAGGTTTTGCTTTTGTTCTGTCCAGTTTTGTCGGATTGTTGAGAGTACTTATCATCATCGTCGTCCTCATATCAGCTGATGTAGTGTACAGTTAGGTAGCAGCTCCATTACTAGACTAGACTAATAAGTAGTACTGCAGTTATCATCGCCCTCCTCTCTCCAACGTATATCCAACCACCGTAGTTATCACCGCCTTAAATTAGGGTGGTCTCTCACTTGGAAGTTAGGTAAGATATATAAATGTGGTGTAATTTTTTTAAGAAAATAAATAAATATAAAATTTATATGAAGATATTAATTTTTTAATAATAAATTTTATTTTTTTTGTAAAATAATTATATAATAATTATATATTTTATAACCGTACGTAGTATTCTTCAAATTAATAGAATAAAACATGATCCTTATTTACCCTTAAACACGTACAAATACTTTGCTCATATGTATGATTTGATATATATGAATTAGCAAACATAAATACTGGTCTCTAAAATTTTTTATTACTAATGTTAGATGCTCAAAACACGATGATTATTAATATATATATAATATTTACACATTTTATAATTATATGTAACGTTATTTTATGTATATATAGTATTAGAGTTTCATGGATTCACATGAGCCGTGAATATTAGAAGTCTGATGCATGTAAATCGTGCTTGAAAGAAATTATGAGCCTGAAATGGTCGGTTTCATCTGTATTATTTCATATCACTTTTTGCTTACAAGCATGTGAATGGGGATGACGTTGGACCCATTGAAAATTTATAAAATCATTAAAATACACTTCCATAATTATGTTTTTTTAAAGAAAAACTTAATGAGTGAGAATCATGATAGCCAACGTCGGTGAATAGTGGTCGTGGCTGAAGTTTTATTTTTATTTTTGTGGATTTCAAATATAAAGTACCGAGACAGTACAATAACATTGACAGTAGGCCTAAGATTTAGGTTGGGAATTGCAAAGATCATCAAAATTCGTTTAAACATGACATATTAATTATATTTTATAATTTAATAGATTTTCATAAAATCTCTTTAATCAGTATTTATCAAAAAAATATATATATATATAACAAGATATCTAAAAGGCTCATGGGTGGTTCATGAGACCCTATCGACGTGGATGAGTAATGAAGGTTGTTTTTAAAAGATTTGAGGCTAGAAAATTAATTAGTGCAGAGGGATCAATGTGGCGAAGAGAAATGATATTTACAGTCGTGATTGTGCAAGCGACGTGCAGTTGTTTTAAAAAAAATAAATTAATATAGAACTCACATAAAAAAAAACTAACTTTTTAATCGTGGACCTTAATTTTTTTCAAAGCAATTACGCGGCATTTACAATTTCACGACTGTATGTAACATTGCTCATGTGGCGAATTCTAATTGGATTAAGAAGTTGTTATATAAGTAGGAGTACATCTCTTATAATTGAGATTTCTTAGTTCAGTCGGGATTCAGATTCAGAAACCTGTTTTTTATTAGGCTTATTAGTTTACCTTTCCGAGTCCGTACGCATCGACGTGCATATATATTGATTATTGACGTAGCTGTATACTCTTGAAATTTCAGAGGAACGAGGGAGAAAACACTAGTTTTGAAGAGAATGGGGCCAGCAGGCACCAATCTCTAATGGTTGCAAGCGATTATTAGTTACTAACTTGAGAACCTATTTGCGGTTGTGGTAAAAATTTTAAAAAGTGTTGAAAAAATTAAATCATTTGAATGTTACGTATTAAAATATTTTTAATTTCAAATAAGTTAAAAAGTACGTTTGAAGAAAAGTATCATTTCTTTAAACGTACTTTTTTGTATAATGTAAAACGTAATTTAAATTTTAAAAAGACTATCAATAGACGAAAATATCTATACAATTTTAAGATAATTACAACTTTTAAACTTTCAAGAATATGATCATAATTTTTAAAAATTCAAATAATTATTATTTTTATCTCAAAAAGTAATTTTTTTATTTATTTCTAAACAAACGTAACATGTTTGAAAGTGTTTTAAACATATAGTTACCAAACAGTAAATAACTTTTTAATAGTAGAATTTATTACTTAAGTTATAAGCTATAAATCTTAAAGTTATAAGTTATATTTTTCACCGCAATCCCAAATATGCACTAGGTGTTGTTATTCCAACGTGAATTAGAATCCGAATCAGAGGTATTGCTCCTCCTGGAACATGCGAGTAATGTTACTCAACCTCCCCAACTTCTTTGCTGTCCCTGTCTGTCCAAAACCTCCTGCGACATTATCGACAAACCATCTCTTGCTTCCATGAAACAAGTCAACGAAAAACCTCAGCTTACTGTTTTATTCTCCTTCCACCTGTAATCAGGGCAAAACGAAGCTGTTTTTAATGGAATATGATAGCAATAGTAATACTTTGAAGGCAGCCACTAACCCCATTGCTGAGTTTGCAAATTTATACTGTTTCAGTTTAGTTAGCATTTATTATGGCGTGTTTTTCTGTAAAAATTGGTTTGGCTAAGAACAAGATTTTCTCTACAACCCTCTTGGGGGACAAGCTCTAATGCTGCCACAGGCTAGTGATGAATCCGATGATGTGTCCGACGGCCTCGATTTGATAGAATAACAAACACGTACAAGGTCGTTTGCGTTTTCTCCAAAAGGGCCTGTCTATTTGTCCGGGGAAGCAGGTTACACCTTAGAGGACAAGAGTCGTACTTCGTGGGAGGAAGTCATCTCGGTTGATTTCTCATCAACAAAACGCATTGACATCTGGGTGCTGAAAGATTATGAAATGAATAGAATGATTTAGAGAAAACAGAATTAGTCTTGAAAGGTATAGCAGTGTAGGAATATATTGGAAAGCGATGAGAAAGGGCTACAGAGATGTTGGTGTTTGGGAGCATGGCCTGTCGATTTTGACAGGGTCTGGCGATAAATTACAACCTAGAAACTGGTTGCACATATCACATACCGTGCCAAAAACCAGGCAGGAGCATACACAACAATGTAAGCCTTTACGGCTTTACTGGGAGCCTGGTTTCTCTTGGGAACTAGGGAAATTTGATGAAAGTTACAGTTGGTGAATGGAACTCGATTGATCTTCAACATTCATATAATGTAATTCTATGAATATTCTTTAGTTGATCTCTATTTGAACATTTATGTCAGTGTGTATAAATTTTTAAGCGTACTCGTCAATTATACATCTACATTGTGGCCTGGTTAAGTTGTTTAATTTCATCGTCCAATCTTAGCACATTGAAGTCTGCATGCATATATAGCCTTTTGATGCTGGAGACTTCAAGGCGCTGTTGAGGTTTGGGTTGAACTTTTGGTTCAGCCTCGAGATTATCAAAATGCGGTGTCGGTATCATATATAGATATTAATCAAAAGACTACTACATTTAAAAGACTATATGCAAATAATCCTTGCCAAAGGTTCACTTACGCAAGTAGTCGTTTGTATAACAATTAGTTTACATGTTTGGAACAGTGAATCAAGATTTGAGATGCTATCGTTTTATGATGATTTTATCAATGTCTTAAGCGGTGTGATTCCCGTAAAATCTACTCAGTCACTTCATCTAGCAATAGCATGGTTCAGTACACCACAAAATGAGGTGAATTAAGCAATCAAGTCACGAATGGAACATACTTGATCATCTTAACTTCCTGCACGCCCGAAACCTGGCACAATTCCTATGATTAGTTCTGCCGCCGCAGCAGCTAGCCAGCCAAAGATGTCCACCGCGCCACAACCTGTGCTTCTGTAGCTTTGGATCACGCAGTTCGCTTTTCCTCCCTTTCGATCTACCCATTGGCATTCGCCAGATAAAGCAGCCTTCTGTTCAGCCCCCAGTGGCCATAACAACCGCTTGCTTTCGCCACTTAGGCATCTTATTCATAAGATGAATGTATCGATACCTCATACCCATCAATGGATGCTTCTCCACCAAGAAATCCTTCCTATAAGCCTCCCTAAGCACCACAGTCTGCGTCCTGATCTTATTTGACACGTAAAATATACCCGGATAATGAGACAAAGCCTTCTTAAACCTCGCCCCAAACCCCAAATACTCCCCCACGCAAAACGCAATGTCCCTCTCCATCTTCTTCGACACAAGCAACCAAAACAACTCGTGAAGCACCGCCACAGCCCACTTCTCAGCCTGAGCGCTACTAGGCGACAAGTGAAACGCATTCTCGTAGGGAGAAATGTACGGAAGCTCTTGCCACTCCTCGACCCAATTCCACACCTTTTTCTCTAACTCAAATCCTTTTGGCAAACACATGGGGAACGCAATGCGCCTTCCTTTCTTGGAGCCCGAGTTACCGCAGTTCAACACCCTTCTCTCCAATTCCGACACTGCCAGTTCGTCCCTCCAAGAAACAAGCTCTAAGGCAAGTACTTGCTCACCACTCAATTCGTCCTTGATCTCGCAAACCTGAAAATACTCGGGGAAATCTGCGAGAAGGGTCAAAACATAATTATGAGGAAGACCCATGTCCCATATCATTCTATCTACTATATATATAGGCAATTTGCAGGCTCTGGTAAGCATTAGGAGCTTGGAGAGGCGTCGAACCGCTTCCTTTCGGTGAATCGGGGAGCTGTGAATGGCGGATTCTTCTTTGTGGAGGGCAAGGGCTTGCTGGGTGAGCTTAAGTTGAGGAGGGAGGTTAGGACGGGGATGGAATTGGGTGAAAATGGAGGGGTATTTCAGGGAGAACTTGTAGGTGGAGGTGGGGAGGTGGAGGTGAGGTTTGAGGAGAGAGGCGGTGGAGAGAGGGAGGGACTTGGAAGGGGTTGAGAGGATGTGGTTCTTGAGGAAAACGGCTTGCTGGAGGTCTTTCTCTCGATGGACCGTGAAGTCGAGGTATGGGTCTCGGACCCATTTGATTCTGGCGTCGATGAAGGTACGGAATTGGTGTAGCTGGTGCGGGAGCTTGGTGTATGGAGGAGCCATTGGCGGTGCACCTTGTGTGTGTGTTTCCTGATCAGGGGGAGGCGAAGGGCGACGAAGCCCAACTGGAAAATACAATTATCTGGCCCGCGCGCGTGTGGGCTGGGAATTGGGTTTCGGCTACTTCGGGGCGAATATTTTATCGATTTTTTTTTCCTGCTCTCTAGATGTCTATCGACTGTACCTCATTCGAGTTTTTTAAAAGGAAAATAATCGGATTATTACTATTTTACTATCTATTTATTATTTATTTTATATTTAATTTTTTTAATTTTTAATTTTATTTAATAATTAAAAAAATAACTATTAATAAAATTATATATTTTTTAAAATTTTTTTTAATGGTTAAAGATGTTTAAAAAATACTTAAAAATAATAATAATAAAATCTTAATACCTTGTAGTTAATGGGCTTTTTGAAAACGGAATTTGATCCAAGTTCGTCAGTACAACGCCTCAGTCAAAGAATGACAAACACATAGCCTCCATTTTGATAAAAAGCTTGTATTTAGTTGGACACACAAACATCGGCTCGAAATGGAGAGACAATAGCTGCTTGAAATTTTTTTACTGCAACATCAGATTTAGATACATTCAAAATCCAATATGTTGTCCCATAATAAAAAAATATAAAAAATTAAAATTAAAAGAAGAAGAAGAAGCTCAGATATGTGGAATTGTTGGGAGTTGGGACTAGCTAACATTGAGCAAACAACTAAGTCCATAACGATAAAAGTACAGAACCAAAACTCTTTGAAGGCATGTCGGGTAAGCTATTAGAAAGTGGGTGAAGGCATGGGAAGAGTCACATGTTTTAGATGGTTCGTCGGGACAAAATGTGGTAATTAGTGTGCGCGGGACATCTTTATTTTTGGCATTCCCTTCTTCGTCTGACGAGCACGATCTTTTGCTTCTTTCTTCCGAATGGACTCTGCACTAAGCTGCGCCTCAGCTTCCTCCATGAGCTTTTTCCTCTCTGCTTTCTTTTTCTGCAAGGCTTCTTGCCTAGCATTTTGAAGTTCTTTATGTGCCTCTTGAGCAGCCTTTAATCTGGCTGCTTCTGTTTTAGATCGAGCCTGCAATTGGACCAGTCATGGTTTAAGGATATCAAACCTTGCCGGCAAGTTTTGTTTAGTCGAATTAAAGAATGTTGCTATAAGCTAACCCACCTGAGAACTCAGTTTGTACCGCCCTATCAAGTCAATATAATAAGGCACAAGAGCCACCAATCGAGTCATATCACCCACGTTATTGGCGTCTGGGAGGGCAAACTTGAACAAGAGCATCTTCTTGTGTGTGCCTGGGTGTTGATCAGAGAAATGCATTGAGATGAAATACTTTCCGAATTTCTCAAAAGCTTTTTCTCCAAAAACCTGCAAAAAACCATCTACAAAATTACATGAACGAAACCAAAGAAGAAAGCAAACTGCCGGTGTTTCTATTAGATTGGAGTCGTGTAGCAGCGGTAGAATGCCTAACATTTACTTCTTTTCTTTCTTCTTTTTGACAAATTGATTGCCTGACATTTACTTTGCTTTTTTACTTGAAAGTAAAAATCTTATTGAAAAGGAAATAGAGAATTCATTGTCATGCAGCGGACCAGTACCTGAAACTGGTGCCGCCTAACATTTACTTTGTCGATGCCATTAATATCTTAAATGTTAGAAAAACAAAGAAATTGGGTGTACAAGTATCATATAATCATACTTATAAAAAAAACGTCATATAATCATAACAAGGAAACAGGGCTAGGAAGCGTTCAAAGATCTGGCAACAGAGAAACAGCCCACAAAGAAAAGGGCTTTACTATGTTTGCTACTAGTAGTGAGAAATATGCTAGACTATTACCGGAGAAATACTATGGAGCGACGTAAGAAGTACTTCAATATGAGTTGCATGCTCAAGCCGATATGTGGAACAATAAATTCCTAACAATAACCTAAGTCGAAAGAAATCATAGTTATCATTCTAAAATTTCCCAAAAAATCCTAACTAGCTTGTACTTACAGCTATGTCGATTTAAGAGCAACTCCAATTACAAAAGAAGAGCTTTGTTCAACAAGAAAATAATCAAAATCTCCACGGTAACTTCTCCAAGGCATATCTACTATAACGTTAAAGTTCAAAAGGACATCAGCAGGCAAACATATCTCCTCACATTAAATAATCAATATCGAGAACATGGTACAGCTCTAAAACTCAACAATGCATAATACTACAATACCAACACATAAGAACATTGAATTCAAAGCACTG
The DNA here is from genome assembly GCF_018687715.1 of Carya illinoinensis. Lineage (NCBI taxonomy): Eukaryota > Viridiplantae > Streptophyta > Magnoliopsida > Fagales > Juglandaceae > Carya > Carya illinoinensis. Next base: position 889,505 of record NC_056756.1, read on the forward strand.
AGACCTAAACTAAACAATATCCACATAGCAAAACATAAAAAGACTCGGAAGAAAAAAAAGAAGAAGAAATTCCCATAAATATATTCAAAATGTAACCCAATCCAACCTGATCAAGCACGGCATCCGTGATCAAATCCCCTGCCACCTCTTTCGATTCCGAGAGAACTGCCAACTCTTCGCTCACCCACTTCCTACCACTCGTTGGCGGCGACACCATCCCGGCGAACTTCTGCAAATCCCTTACCTCCTTCTGCATCACCTTCGCCGCCTTCTTCCTCGACACCGCAAGAACCACGTGGTCCATGGCGTCTTCGTTCATATACACCTCGAAAGCAATCTCGTCTTTGCACGGCACCACCAAATTGTATAACCTCGATATCAAATCATGCCGGCTCTTCAGCTCCATCGTCGCCAACAACCCCTGGCAACACCTACGCCCGCTCGCGTAGAACTTGAACATGGTCTGCCCCTCCTTCAGCAGCAACGGCGAGTCGTCGCCTTCGCCGACCCCCAACAGACTGAAATTCCGCTCAAAGATGGAGTTTTTGGTGGCAAATTTAGCGGCCCAGGCAAGGGCAAGGCTCTCGTTCTCGCGCTTCCCGGTGAAGTAGTTGATCAAGAACATGATCAGAAAAGTCCCGCACACGATCTCGGCGGTGTAAGACTTTAGGGTTGGCTTCGCTTTCGGGGAGGCTGAGGGTTTCGAGTTCGAATCAGAGGGAGTGGCATCCTCGGTGATAATCGGGGTCTCTATGGGCTTCTCTTCGAGAATCGGTAGGCCTTCGAATTCGTCCTCGTCCCAGTCATCGAAGCTGGAGTAGGAAGGCTTGGGAGGATCCGACGAAGAAGGCGGAGACCGAGAGTCCGGAACGGGATCCGGGGGAGAGAGTCGAGAGGGGTCGGGATCAGAGAGAGTGAGAGAAGGAGATCGGAGGGAGTTAGGGTAGAGGATATCGGAATCGGGATCGGCATCGGCATCGGCATCTTCAGAGTCGAAGCCTTCGAAGTGGGAATCGGTGGCGAGGACGAGAGAGCGAGAGAGATGGGAAAGGAGGAGGTTGAGGAGTGAGAGTAGAGCGAGCAAGTGTAAGAGAGAAGAGGGGAGGAGGGATCGATTCGCCATGACTAACAATTAGCTATGTACGTCCGACTACGAGACGGGTCGCTTCCCTTCCCCTATATTACAATTTGCACTATTTACTGTTTGTTAAAACCCCAAGGTACGAGGCCACAAGCCATGCTTTGATCAGCATCCTCCCATGCCCAGACATCATTTCAGTAGTATTATTGGCATCGCTTGATTGCTCATACACCGAGTCATTGGAGAATGTTAGGCCACGGCCACCCTCAACCAGACAGCGCATAGTTAGCGTGCTGCGTATGTGCAAGCGAGGTTGTCACACTTTACTCAGCATGCGACTAGACTGCAAGCACGCCTAGTGTGCACATGCAGCACATGGGCTAAATGCACACACCGTGTGCATGCATGGCCTGTGCACAAGCACAATGCCCATGTATGGTCTAGACACCAACGCAGAGAACACATGCACACTGATGTTGGAATTGACAGTGTGGCTACCCAACAGGCTCACGCAGGTTGGCATGCCGCTCAACGCCTTAGCCTTGGCCAGGGCCATGCTGATCAACGCTCAGGCTTTGGCCAGGGCCCTACTGACCAACGCCCAGGTCCCATCAGCCTAGGCCATATAGACCAACACCCAGGCCCCACTGGCCTAGGCCATGCAGCAGCCTGCCATGCTCGGGCCTACCACAGTCCAACCCAGCGACTCACCAATGGCGCCCAGCCCACACAATATGGGCCACACATGCAGGGACCAAGGACTAGCCAGGGCCAACCCAGCAGGCCAATCTGAAGACCCACGCACACAAGCAAGCAGCCCATGTTGTGGGTTCATCTAGTCCACCCATGGCCACTGACAGTATGAGGCCTTAACCAAGAAGCGTGGATCCAGCAACCATTTTTCCTTTATAATCATTTTATTTGCTTTCTAGTATAAGCAAGACACTAGGCCATCAATTGTTTATCATATTTGAAAATTTGGACGAATTTGACTTGTAAGCTCCCATAGACACATTGGTGCTTTGTCACTTAAACTCCATTGAGTGCAATCTGTGAATCTCAAAGGAGAATGCTCACCTTGTGCAATTCTTGAAACAGGGTAACCTTTGCTTTTCATTGTTTTCCTTTTTATTAATGCATTGTCGAGGTATTTCAGTATTGTGGTTTGTGTCTATTGCATTGCATTCGTATTTACTTGCTGATCGTTTTGCACTATTTGAGTGGGGCATCGCATAAGACAACCACAAGTTGCCATTGAAGGGCGTTTGGCCTGCACTAGGCCCCCCTGGGCGAATCTAGAGCAAGGTCAGGGACAAGCTGATAGTTACTACCCACTACCCAAGCTACTTGCCCAGCCATTGCCACCCACTCCCCTACTTTGTAGGGAGTAACCAACCACACCTTAAACTGTTCAGCCACCACCCACTCGACCAGCCCACAAAAACCACTCATAGCCACATGTGCTTCACCATCAGAAGACACATGTGCTTGACTTGGTCAGCCCACTATCAAGCGACACATGTGCTTGACTTGCTCAGCCCACCATCAGGAGCACCTGTGTACCTGACTTGGTTAGCCCACCAACTAGAGACACATGTGCTTGACTCAGTCAACCAGCCACTTAACCGCCTCATCCCATTCAACCATTTTAACCCACTCAACCACTGCACATGCATGCACGCCCGATCACTATAATTTTGCTCACCATCAGTTTTAACCTACTCATATGAGTTCAGCCAATACCACTCATAACCATCATAGCCAAGCAAGTGGCAGATCACATCGGTCATCAAGGCACAAGGAGGGGCTCAACAGCTTAGTGTCTAGGATCTCGACTAAGGACCCTATCATTATTTCATGTTTTTTGGAAGTTTAATCAAAAGAAATTGTGGATATAAATTTTCATTATTATTGAAAGAGTTGAAAATTCATAAGCTTAACAGTTATTAGTATTTGTAAAAAAATAATCTCGATATAAAATATTAATTATTTTTATATTTTTTATAATACAATTTACTTTTTTTTTTAATAAATAAATTGTTAGAAGCACTTGTACAAATTATTGCTTTTGATTTTATAATAAACATATAGTTAATTAAAGATAGATCTCTCTTTTTAGCTTTCCCATTGATAAAAGCATCGATGGTTACACCAATCATGCAAGTTAATCTGCAATGATAGTACAAGTATGGAAACCACTAGTTCCTATCACCAAAACAAATCATCCAAAAACAGAAAGAATAAAGAAATTATTAAAGAAAACAAAACACTTGGGAATGATAGTTCACTCTATAAACTAATGCAATTCAGGGTTCACTCGACTTCATGCTTAATAATAGAGCCATGAAAAAAGTTTAACTGTACGACCATTTGAGTATTGTTATATTTATAAATAAATTACATAAAAATAATTTTATAAACAGATATGTTTTATTAATTCATTAAATTTATTTTATTATAAAAATAATTTTATAATTTAACCAATCCGACAGGTCAATTTATAGAATTCGTTTGGTGTTCGTCGAAGTATTTCCCGTATCGTATGGTTACCCTGTCATCCTCGTTCTGGCATGATCAGTACACCAACAATATAGTACTAGATCTGTCGCTGGCTAGGCCTTGTCTTAACCTTTAAACAACAGTATCCCATTTCACTCTCACTCGTCTCTACCGACTTTGAAGTAAAAGCAACGAAAACCCAAACCTAACCAATCATCAAATATCCTTCTTCTTTTTACTTGCACACCGGCCATTCTCATCGCAAGCCTTCACCACCATGGAACCTCATTCTCCTCCTGAAAATCAGAACGTCCTAGATTATAACTCCAACGTTGACACGTCCCGTCCCTTCCGCTCCGTCAAAGAAGCAGTCGCTATCTTCGGCGAGCGGCTTCTTGTGGGAGAAATTTACTCTCAAAAGCCTTATGGGAAGGCTCCAAAGGAAGAAACTTCATGGAAGTTCTCATCAACTCCCTTCAAGCTGGATGATCAGAAAGTTGAGGATCATAATGAACAGTACTTGCTTTTAGACTCTCTGAAGAAGCTGGAGGCCCAGCTCGAGGAAACGAAGGTGGAGCTGAAGTTGCTGAAGGAGAGAGAGTCCGAAACTGAGGTCGCACTGGCTTCGCTAAACGCTGAGCTTCACAAGAACATGTCAAAGTTGGCGGAGGCCGAAGCGGCTGCGGCTGGAAAGGCAATGGGTACGAGAGAGATCAGGAGTACTTTTGGGAGAGCAAATAGTACTGGGATAAGAGAGGAAGAGAAGAAGAGGGAGTTGATGTTTAGGATGCAGGCGGACTCGCCAACTTTGGCTCAGATATTAAGCTTTGGAGAGGAAGGATATTTTGGAGGGAGACAGGCAGAGAAGAAGAAGATGAAGCCTATTATTCCTCTGGTGGGAGATTTATTTTCCAGGAAGAAACGGTCATCCACTGCATGCTATGCATGATAGCACTCACTGATCATCAGTCTTCTGATCTTTGTATAATTATTAATTGAGATCATCGATATGTATGCATTTTCCTTTCTTTTATATTATATTATATATTCTTGGCTTAATTAAGATCAATATCATGTATAAGAACATTAACGTGGTTTGTTGTTGTTGTTGTTATTTTTTCCTCCATGAAAAATGTATGCAAATGCAGCTAGCTATAATTTATTGCTATTCAATTCATGTGATCTCAAATTTGTCGTGTTCATGCTTTTCTGTAGTTCAAAATGGCAATTAATCAGTTAATTTATTTGAATTTCCAATAACATTTTCAGTCCAACTTTCCATTAATCTCTGAAAATAAGAAAGTAATAAGGATGATTTATTGATGGCATAGGCTGTTTATCAATTAGAAACTTCCAAGATCATGAGTAAACCAATTCATTATAACTTGTTAAAATCCAATATTATTAACTATTGGATATTTTTAATTATATTTATTAATGTGATAAATTATAATTGAATTAATATATATGTCAACTACTTCAACGGTGTGGATCCATTTTGAAAATTTTAAGATAAACAACAATATTTTTCTTATTATTTATAAGTAGTTGAGTAAATAAATCACCTATTGTAGAGTTTAATAGAAAATTTTGAACATTGATAAATGTTTATGCTAATATTCATGTAAAAAATAATAATTTTATATATAGAGTAATATTATATATCACACCACCATCATACTTTTATCTTATTATGTAAGATGTGATATATTTATCACTATTAAATGATAAATAATCATTCAATTAAATATCATTTAATGATAATAAATATATCACATCTTATATAGTGAAATGAAAATATAATATATAAAATTTTCTTTTTTAAAATAAATATGTGGCGCTTGTGCGTAAGAATAATTTCTATTCATTAAAAGACACCTTAATAAGAGCATTCTCGTCAAATTCTCTAAATTTCTAAATTTTAGAAAATAAACTTAAACTTTTTTATAAAACTACATCTCCATCCAGTTCTTTATTTTAAGAAAGATTTTTAGGATATGAAGAGTGGCTTTTTAAATTAGGGAGTTACTGTTTATATATTAAATTATTATATATATTATAAAAAATAATTAAAGATATACAAATAACATGATAGAAAATAGAAATTATAAAAAAATATTATTTTAATATAATATGAAAAGAATAAAAAATGAGATATTGGAAGTTTTTGAAATACGAGTAAAATTTAACCCAAAAAAAAATATAGAATATGATTTTTAACCAAATTATGAGAAAACATGTAGGGCAGAATGTTCTTAATATAATCAGGCTAATCAGCAGCGCCAAATAACGAAAGAGGATTCCTCCGAGAGAGAGAGAGAGAGAGAGAGAGGCTAGTCTACACCTCTGTTTGTCTACCAAGAAACTCAGGAAAAGAAAAGGTAATAGAAGAAAAGGGCAAAAGAGGATTCGATTGGAAGAAAATGCAAGCCGTAGTGGTGAATACGCCCTTATACTGTAACAGGGCCCAACCAGCCCTAGAGCCTCCCACCTCTTCTCGCCCCTCCAAGGTTTTCTCTTTTCTGTCTCTCTCAACATTCACCGTTTATTTCTCCATTATAGAATAAGATTAATAGCATCAGTTTCTAATCGTAAAAGAAATTCTCAGAGCTCCAGCTTGTTTGGCACGCATCTTTCTATCGCGAGGGGACATGATTCGGTATGGCGAGATTCATATCGTTCCGTTCCAATTCGTTTCCAATCCCGCTCACGCAGTCCAATCTCTCACGGTTAGTATCTCTACGTGTTTTGTTTTCCTTTTGTGGATTTAACTTGAATGGAAAATGGGAAATTGGTGATTTTGTTGATTGTTTCATTGACTTTGAGATTTTCTTACTAAGTAGGCATTCCAAATTAAAATTTTCGGTCTCGATGAACACAAGATTAAGTTCTAAAGCATGGATTTAATCGTTAACAATACTCCTTTTCAGCTTTTTTCCTTCCAACCTATCAAATCTCAGAAGTTAACTTATTTGCATTCTGTACAGTTGTGAAGGCTGTTGCTACTCCGAATTCAGTTGTGGAATTGCCACTAACTGCTGAAAATGTTGAAAGTGTATTGGATGAAATCCGACCTTATCTAATTGCAGATGGGGGAAATGTGGCATTGCATGAAATTGATGGCAACGTTGTACGATTGAAGCTACAGGGAGCATGTGGCTCCTGTCCGAGTTCTGTTATGACAATGAAAATGGGCATTGAGTGTCGCTTGATGGAAAAGATCCCTGAAATAGTCGCAGTGGAACCGATAGCTGATGAAGAAACTGGTCTTGAGATGAATGAGGAAAATATAGAGGAGGTAACTTCTCATTTCCAGTAACAACTCAGTATATTCAACTACTAATATTATAAGCAGATAAAATGATATGTTGTTCCGTTTAAAGCTAAATGTACAAAGGTTTCTATGTGCACCACATTGTGTTGACAGTTCATACTGGAATTTAAGATATCTGCCAATGGATGTAGCCATGTCATTAAAAATGATGAATTGGTCAATTACATTCTTGGCTAAGCCATGAAGCTCTTCTTTTAGTGGGCATGCTTTCATTGCTTTGCCCAATTCAGTTCCAGATTGATATATGATCTATTGGTTGCCTCAAAATTTAGCTGGACCAGGGCTGGCCGTAGAAGGGTTGGTGAAATCCTGTTAATGAAAATGCTTATTAAGTACTAACTCATCTCAAGGAATCCTAATTTCGTGCTCATTTCAAGATATAATGTACCCCCGCCACTAAATATATATATATATATATAATTTAATCCATTTGCAGGTACTCGAAGAAATAAGGCCCTATCTAGTTGGGGTAGCAGGTGGATCACTTGAACTCGTGGCAATTGAGGACCCAATAGTCAAAGTTCGAATAACAGGACCAGCTGCAGGAGTGATGACTGTTCGCGTGGCTGTTACACAGAAACTGCGTGAGAAAATCCCATCCATTGCGGCAGTTCAACTTCTGTAAAATCCTAGGTTGAAAACACGCAATCCTGTTGTATTCCTTCGATTTTGTCACAATTTGCAAATGAACCGTGTCAATAAAAGCCTTTGGTAGTTTTATAGAATATGTACAGTTTGGTATTTGGTAGGCTGCAAAACTCCCGGCCAATTCTTGTAACCGGAAATCCTAGAGCGGACATTGGAGATCATATCCTGTGCATACAACAATCAACTAGCAACCGTTTCGCTAATACCCAAATATTCTCCTTAGTTCGTAGACCGAACTGCTCTCTCTCTCTCTCTCTCTCTGTTTGATTTGTATTTGGTATCGAGCTTGATAAGCAAAAACAATACTTAGGTTGATTTATGCATTTCAGATTACAAAAACAATACAAGATTGATGTTCGATATCGAGCTCAAGACGATTGATGAGCAACAATTAGTTTTCCACTTTTCCTCAACAACAAAACAGTATAGTTGCCAGCAAAAATATGAGGTCCCTTTCATGGGACTCATCCCCCCCTAGATCACATTCTTATCAGCTTGACAGACCTCCTTAATGACAGTAAAGTTTGATCACTGAATCAGCACCCGCAGTGAATAACCAGGGTTGCCTTGGATGGAATTTACAATCCATTACTCCTGCAATAAAGATGACATAATCAATGGCAATATGATATCAGTTTCTAAACAACATAAAAATGAACGAATCTTGTTCGTTCAAATACCCAACATAAAAGCAATGTCGACCAATAATATAACATAAAAATATTACTGTAGGAATTTGACCTAGAACTCTATTTGCTTCTTTCTTTGTTGACCATTGCATCTTCCATACTCCTATACTAATTACCCTCAGTATGTGCCCTATCAGGCTATGTCCAACACCCTTCTAAATGAATGAGTTATCTGATTGGATAATAATTATGACTCGAATAAAGACTTGAGAGCATTTAATTAACCGGGCAAAACAAAATACTGATGTTCAAGTTCATGGTTCAAGCTGGGATGAACTCGCCTCTCAGAAAGAAACATGGTCAATAGACTGCCCAACTGAGTTCCATAAAGTTGTCAACTTTAGTTCCATCCAAGATTTGATGCATAAATGCATATGCACACAGACGTGATTCGCAAGGGGTGTGTGTGTGGGGGGGGGGGGGGGAAATTAATTGTCTTCAGTTCTGGAAAGACAAACACAAATTAATTTTCCTTAGACAGTCCAACATGGCTATTGTTTTTATAGTACCCATTTTCACCCCAACCACCAATTGGAAAATAAATGACAAATATTCAAAGCTCTCACCTCTCCCATTTGAGCTTGTATGTCCTCTAAGAATTTCAAGGGGGACGACAAGAGGATTCTGGTTAAGATCAGAATAAACCATGCCATGAAAAACATATGCAGTGCAATCATCAGAGCATGAAGCAAATAGGGGATATGAGCGATGGAAGGCCACATTGGTAATGTCCTTTGGATGACACCTGAGAAAATTCCAAACACATCAATAAATGTAACACCATATAGACAAAAAAATTGTAGAAGGTGATGGGAATCTGTGTATATATTAATATATATATATATATATATATAAATATTGTAGCTTACGTATTTTTTTATCTCTAGATTTCTTAATCAAATAATCAATTTGCTCATTAACCATCACATCCACAAATACCAGATGTCCAACTTTATCATTTCAAGAAACCATATAAGCTTTTCAATTGAGGATAGACACAACATTTTCCACACAGAGATCTTTTATCCATGTATAGGATCATCATTATTATGCCAATTGGTGCTGTGACATACTTTAGAATTCTGTAAGGTTGAGATGAAAGGTCCATGTCAAACCAACACAATTTTCCCTCTTTGCTCCCCACAATTACATTATCACCTGCATGGAAAGGGCATCTCAGATATATTGAAAAGATGACTGAGCATATCAACAAATGAAAAACTAACCTAATCAAATAAACTTTCATCCACACAACAGAAAACACGTGGTATAATCAAGAAATGAAAATTGAAAAGATACCCCCAGGATGAACAGCAATGGAAGAGACTTCACGCAGTCCAGTCTCAAGCTTTTTGATGAACTTTTGCTGCCACAGATCGTAAACACGAACATTCTTCTTCGTTGAGATGAAAAAGATGGAACGAGTAGGATGGAACACTGCCGAAACTGGAAGTCCATGCAACTTGAATGGTATTCTTTGAGTATGCTTTTTAGAGAGCTGGTGTATAAGAACAGCTCTCGATTCACGTAATTAACATGTCAAGAAAATCCAAGGCATGTTCAAGAATAAATCAGCATTTATCAACCTGCTCATGTCGAAGCAGGAATAATTGCTTAAACATAGTCCCATGCTTAGATGATGCCATGCTGAACACCAAGTAACCCTTACTCAGTCCAGGGTGTTTGTGTATGAAGGGGTCTATATCACGAGTGAATAAAGTTTAAAAGACTAAGGGAACAACTGAGAAGACCATCATTGATAAATGGGAGAGTAAATCATGCATGTCAAATAATCAATTAAAGTAAAAATTAAAAAAAAGACTACGAGAAGGATATCAGCTGGCATTACGGTTGACAGGTAGTCCCCTTTACGGTGCCATTCTACTGAAGACACAGTCTGCGGCAGGACAACAAAGCAAGCAATTATATTATTATTAACTTTACCAGAAAACTATTATTATTATTTTTTTATTGGCATCAGGTGTCCGGAACAGCGTCCCGACAAATCTCAGTGCAGAGTAACTCTTAACATAAGATTATTATTATTATTAACAAGTAACTCTACAATAAAATTATACCACCTAAGGAAAAAGAAAGGGGGCAGAGTCGTGCTGAGTGGGATGGGAGGGAATTAGTTTTAAAGCAGACATACCTTAAAATGCCTTAACCTGATCCCTTCATGCTTATCATCTTGAAGCCAACTCACAATAGGCACTTTGTTGCCTAAGGATGCATAATATATTGTGCAAAGGTCAAAATACATTCATTTATTCTAGGACATTGAAAGTAATAGATATTTTGTACCGACCTGAATCATCTGGTGTTTTAGATGTCTCAACATGGAGAATTTCCTTAATCTTCTTCTGTTCTTCTTCATCACCAAAACCAGTGTTCAAAAGTAGTACATCTTGTCCCCTGAAAAATTTGCAGTAGTTGAACTAAACTGAAAAGTAATGTGAATCCCAGCTTCAATTTGTATTCAGTGCCCTTTTTCTCCGAGTAGGACAGGAAAAAAGATAAAACAAAGTATTGACCCTTACGCAGAGACAGCTAAAATAGGAAGCTCATGCAACGGATTCCATGCTACACACTTAACTGCTTCACCAATCTCCCAGACTCTAAGACATCTACCAGTTTCAACTTCCCAGATACGCACAGTTCCATCAAGAGAACCTTTGTGAACCATAAGAAGATCATAAGACCCAAATCCAATCATTCTTTTGTCTGCTTCCTGAATGAAATTACAACAAAGAGTAGCATACAAACCTGAAGCAACCCATTGCCCAGAAGCTTCAATAGAAATTGACATGACAGCATCCTGGTGACCTTTGTACTCAAGATAACATGTTATGGGGTAAGGCTTAAGATCTTTCCGACTTGGCAGCTTGGGCTTCAAGGATTCAGGATCAATATTAATCTGGAACATTAAAGGGATCAATTTTGATCAATTGGACCAACTATCATGTGATTAGAACATATTGATTTGAAAATGGATTACAGGAAAAATTATGCATCTGAATGTGCTTTGAAACTCAACATAAGAATTAAGGATAAATGAACAAGCAAATCAGCAAAACTTGGCCTCTTCGATCCTTAGCAAGTTTCTGACTTACACGTTTTTTCCGAACTCGGGGGCACAAATATAGGTCCAAACAACGTTCAAAAATGTCCTTAACACCATTATCATATGCTGGGATACTTCTCAAAGACATATACCTAATCAAATAGACAGTGATCAAGATGTTTGACAATCAAATACCAAACGAGAGAAGCAAATGGATATGGATTAAATACAGTTGCATTGTGCATTACCTTCTAGGTATAAACTTAGGCCGATCTTCATCGTACATCAATTGATAAGAATTAATCTCTTCTTGTGTTGGGATGTATTCCAAAGAAGGATTGTACGATTCCTCATGGCCTTTAAAGGAAATAGAGTAAAATTGGTGGGAAATTCCTTCACAGAAATTATGTAGTGTAACATTTAAAATCCAGAAAGATGGTTGAAAGATAATACCTGGCAATTTTGGCTTTGGTGCAGGAATGTAGGCTAAATGATTAGCCTTTTCTGTTGAGCTGGAATCATCTCCCCACAACGGATAGAAACGTTTTTCTTCCTTTGGCTTGTCAAACTTAATTAATCCCATACGAATTGCCCTAACAAGCTTAACAACCTGTAATTCATAAGAGGGAATGTAGTGTGTCACCAGAAAATAGGTCCGGACATTTGTTTATTTCTGAAGATTGATCATCAAAAGGAAGCAAATTAGAGGTAAAAGAAGTAAATCACCCAATCTTTGCCAGTTTGATATCTTTGTACATAACAAAGAAGATGCGCCCTGAAAGATGCCTTACCTTCTTACTTTCCCATTTTGAAGGAATGAACCGCCTCTTCGGTTCCGGAGCATTTGAGAGTGGGTGCTTGGCATCATCCCACTTAAACCAATCAACATAAGGCTGCAATTGGAAAACAAGAAGTTTTTTTTTTTATAAGAAAAAACAAGAAGTTAAATCCAAGCATACAATGAAGTAAGTAATTTGTTATGGTGCAAGAATGATATCCATAGACAAATGAAGGAGCATGAAATGAATCATAACTACAGACCGCATAAGGATCAAAGTCAGCATGCGGTGCCTTCCCTTTGAGCAATCTGCGAACAAGTCTCAGCTCTTTTCGCGTCACCTCTACTTCCTCATCATTGTATTCATCATAGATCTTGAGCCTGAAAAGGTTATATAATAAATACACCATGACCAAATGTATATGTTCTAAACAAAGACCTTCGCTGAAGAAAGACCCTTCACAAGTACTTCCAAGGAAATGAGGTGAGCAGTTATTATCTATCAAATTACTTTTTTTATTGGCACTGGATGTCCGGGAACAAAGCCCGATTAATTCTAGGGGTGCATAGGCCGTTGGCAAAGAGTTTCCTGCAAGTATACTTCAGGTAACTTAGGGGGAAATTCCCCCAGTTGAATGAACCCTACTCCCTAGAAGTTGTTTACACCCAAGGATTCGAACCTTCAGACCCATAGGGGGCATACCAACAAGACCAAGGCCCTTAACACTTAGCCAACCCCTAAAATTTATCTATCAAATTATTGATTACATGAATGAGAAAATAGAGAAGTATAATAAATAAACTCACCAATTTTTAGAGTCATCAGCACTTGCAAGAAACGAATCCAATTTATCTTGCCGTTCTTTCTTCTTAATCTTCTTCCCGGCAAGGTCATATCCAATATGGGCCTCATCCTTATACCATTCCAAAGGAACTTCTCCAATTGTATTTCGTGGAGCCACCTGTCCAAAGCAAGAACAAATATAGTCATTGCAAACAGCTGATACTTGAAACCTCAAATCTCATTCTACAAATACTCAAATGAAAATTAATTAAATATAAAAATGGACCTCATCTTCAGATGAATCACTCTCCTCAACTCCTTGTTGCAGTTCAGAGCTATTGCTTTGATCTTCTTGACCATGATCATCGTCCAAGCCATTATCATCTGAGTTGGCAATGCCCTGTTACAGTTACTTCTAAAACACTTTAGTATAAACTCAAAAGGCTTTTCCAGGCTCTAGAGAAACATGAAATTTCATGAAATATGCAAGTGATATATATATTATACACATACACACACAGATAGAGGGTGAGTGTGTGTTCCCATACGAATCATTGATATCTATATTTGTGAAGATAAGAATTATAGGTTGATCAATACAAAAAGTTATTTCCACATGATTCAGCCCTGATTTTATTTTCATTCACTAAATTTAAATTCTCGGATCCCTCACATGTTCAATATTTTTTTCTTATAATTTTATATCCTATCTTTCCCAGCATTCTCTTGGTCATTACAAAAAAAACTAAATACTATGCAAGGGAAATTATCGTGTACCTCATCTCCAGACGATCCACTTTCACTGGCTTCTGATTCACTCAACGACTGACCAGAGTCACCAGCCTCTGAAAAATCCTAGAACCACCAAATCCACTTCATTCATATAATCCGAAAAAAAAAAAAACATAAGAACATAGGAGCCAGGAGGCACACATAATAGATAAAACTTCCATTAGGAAGTTTATGAAAATATTTTTATTATAATACCGAATTTGCCCATTCACCTATTGCTATCGTCGAGCTGGGCAATCGAAAAGGTAAATTAATATGTAACACGTAGAAATCAAACAGAATATTAACGAAGCGACAAGCTAGTCACTTAAATCATCTTAAATGAAAAGACGCAGAGAAACAGTGAAGAAAGTTGAATAAATACTCGATAAACTGAAGAACGTAACTATTACTTAGTCTCCAGCGAGTTTAGAGCGGCCATCGATGATATAAAAAGGTAAAAAATACTCAAATCTACGCATAATGGACAGGTAACCAACTCCTTGCATAACATTCACACTTTTCTTTTACATTTTTTTTTAGGAAATATTCTGCCAGAGAAAATTTTCGAGAGAAATAAACAGTGTAGAACATGAAAGTACCTCGTAGTCAGAATCAGATTCAGAGTCAGAAGCAGATGCTAATTGCCGCTGATGTTGTTTTTGTAGTAGTGCTAGTGGAGGTTTTTCATTGATTAAAGGCTCTTCTTCGGACTGTGGATTTGAAGCATTCCTCATCCTCTTATTTTCCTCCTTATTTTTCATCTCCACACCGTTTCCTTCTCCGTCTATCTCCCTCGCAACAATTACGAGGAGATGGTTTAGGGTTTTAGAATTTAGAGCTTAGAAGTTAGGAGTACGGTAAGGATGATAAGGATCGTGGGCTAGGGATCGTGGGCTTAGGGCAGTCTACGTTGGCCCATAGTCACGTATATGGGCTAAGGCTCAAATAAACCCAAATTTCTTAAGCCCAAATTCTACTAATTCGTTCGATAGTGGTTGGGTCATACGCAACTTATATTTAGCGGTGTCATCTCAAGTTAATGGATCGTGTTCGTGTCGTGTCAAAAAATGTATATTATATTATATAGCTCAACCCTAACCCGACCCGTTAAGCTTATCGTGTCAAAATCTTAAATCCTAACACGACCCGTTAATATAACGGGTCGTGTCGTGTCAACCCGTTTTGATCATCAGTGAATATTATGAAATAAGTTAACACGATAAAATACGACTCGTTTCAAACTATTTATGTAAATGGGTTGAATAAGTCCGAAATTAACTAATTTGACCTGATTAAATTTAGTATAATTTTATATAAATTTAAAAATCACAATATTTATAAAAATTATAAAGATAACTACAAGTCCAAAATTACAATCTAAACAATAAAAATATTGAAATTAAAATTCTAATAATTTTACTTTTAGGTATAAGAGTATAATTTTAATTTTAATTTTTTTAATGTGTCATAACGGGTTGACCCGTTATCAACCTGTTAAGCAATCGTGTCTTAACGAGTCAATCTGTTTTGACCCGAATCTATTAAAACTAAATCCTAATCTGCTATTATTGTATCGTGTTCGTGTAGGTTAACGGGTCGTGTAACATATTGCCACCCCTACTTATATTAAAGTCCTACGCCATTTTAATGATTCGGGCATGTGGTCAGGAAATGTACATAGTAGTGTTTTTTTTCTTTTTCTTTGGATGGGGAGGGATGTTTAGGGCCAAGGAATTTAGGATTTGTTTTGAATCTTGATTTCTGGTTTAGTTAAGATGAAAACACGACCAACTCTGAGAATTGACAAACATCCGCTAAGATGGGAGGGAACCCACTTGTTGAGATTCTAGTTCATTATTACAACCAGACAAATGAATATATGCTTCCACAGGTGATATCTTCAGAGATGTCTCCATATTCATGCGGTGTCATGCATACATTAGAACTACTATATATAGACGAGCAGACTTCAGAGTGAGTGCTTTTGCTTGCTCATAGTCATCCGATTGGACCGATTCTCTTCAAAATCAAAAAAAAAAAAAAAATAACAAATAACTTTTACTCAAAATCATCATCATGTTCTACAGTATCAGGAGACAATCTTTTCTGGGGTAATTGATCTCCAGGAGAGAGTTTAGTCTTCACTACATGTGTTGAGCCTTTTAAAGTAGTTCTCACTGATTTCATTGTTGCCCTAGACAAAGGCTTGGAAAATGTACTGACAGAATCTCTATCGGACAAAACAGATTGTATCGGTTTTTGGTGCTGAGAAAAGAAGATGGATTTTTGGTTCATGTTTTGCTTTGATCTGAATCCGTTATCATTTCTTTCTGCTCCCTGCACTTTTGGACTTACAGACTCAACAGGTACAAGCTTACCATCCACTTGGTTTGTGAAAACAAAAGTCACCTGCAATAACAACAATGTGAGTACCAGTTCAATTTATATCTACTCTCCAGTAGGAGATGAAGAGAGTAAAGCACTGTAGATTGGGGATGTAAATCATACATGATATTGTTCAGCGTTATACTTCACTAACAAGGGAAGCAAAACTGACTTTAACACGTGTTTGATCATTTTAAATCCTAAGTAACTGCCACAGATCTTAACAGTCACTGGCTGTCTGCCAAAACAAGGCATGCATTCTATGTCGACGTAAAATTCAGTGTTATGTATTCATGGAACGCTTCATGCAAGTAAGGAAAGGAGAGACAACCTTTTTAAAAATCATACAATAAATTCTGTGTTATACAAGTTTGTGCCAAAGCTGGTTTCCATTACCAAGAAAATGCACGCGGGGGCCTGGTAATACTCTTTGACTACAAATGCAAATAAAATGTGGCCATTGCCTTTGGACCAAATATATTAAACTATTGACACACCTCATCACCAGCAGAAGCTTGAAAAATAGTATCGGGTACTGAAGTGGAGAAGAAATGATGCCCCCAACTACCCAAATCTTCTTCTAGAGGAGTCCCTACCTGAAATTATCATCTCAAATATAAGAATCAAATTAAACGCCTAAAATAAAATCAGCAGAAGCAATATCTGCTGAATAGATGCGGACAACCTGTTTCTCTGAGCTCCTTAACTTATGCAAGCATCCAGAAATTTCCGCAAATCTGCCTATATCAGAGGTTTCTTGATCGGATTGGCAATTAATATTTGTTAAGTGATTTCCATCTCCCTCTTCTATACTCTCAGGCCTATCATTGCAATTTTGGCAACGTATGCAGTTCATATTTTCATGGATTTCAGACCTACATGCATAACAAGAAATCTTGCAGCTAAGAAACATTTCAACCTACATCGTTCAAAAGAACAATGCAAGGTACACGGACTAGAAAGCAAAAATGAAAAACAAAACAGAAGAAATTTGGCATAAGGTAAGAAGGTGCTGTTGCAGATCATCTCATCTTTCTAACGGTATCATCCATAAGTGTACTACAGTTACTGATCTCATGATCAACTTTTGGACTGCTAACACAGAGAGAGAGAGAGAGAGAGAGAGAGAGAGAGAGAGAGAGAGAGAGAGAGAGAGGGAGAGCAAAAACGGATACATACTGATGCTCGCTTTATTCAAAACATATAAAACAATAAACAAGTATAGCTGACAAGGAGAGACCTATTGCATCTGGCCATGGACAGCATGCAAACTATACCAGGATTATAAAGAATATGCCATGTTTGTATCGACTATTTGAAAACTATACATTCATAGTCAATTAAACTCTCCAACTTGTCCCTTCAGCCAATTCATTCACCATGAAGCAGATATACATGCAAGTGACAGTGCAGTGATGTACTCAACAATTTTTAAAAGCTCATTACCTAACATTCTCACGAAATGTAAAAAGATCGCGAAGATCTTCCATTGAAAGAAAGTTGACCTGAGATTTAGACAGTTTCACACATTCATTTAAGAGCAAATACCAACTGCAAAGAAACATTCAAAGCTACTCAAACCTGTGTCGTAAGGGTATCTGCTTGCTCCTGTTGGATAACTTTTTGAAGCCCTTCTTTTGACATCTGACGCTGGTACACCTACAGCAAATTTAAACTGTTCAACAATATGAATCTAAACAGAATTGCTCTGAATTACCAAACAAATGCAGAAAGGAAAAAAGGATAGTGGTTGTATTATCTAAATTACTTCCATGATCCAACCTTTTCTTCAATTGTTCCTGTACTTAACAATCTGTAGATGTATACTCTCTTCTTTTGTCCATCCCTCCAGACCCTTGCAGCAGCCTTAATGGAGACACATTGCAAACAGTAACTACATTATGTCTCTGAATGAAACTTCTGCATATTTAATGACTCACATTCCATTTGTTCATCTAGAGATTAACCTAGGCTATTACTTGTTTATCATTTGCAGGATTCCAGTCTGGATCAAACAAAACTAGTCGATTTCCACCTATCAAATTGAGGCCGCAACCACCAGCCTTGCTGCTTAAGAGAAACACAAACTCATCCTGCAAGATGTTGAGTTAAAATTATGTTTCCAATAGAGAGGCCTAATGGAGCTCAACCAAAACACAAATGTAAAGCATATATACAAAGCCTAGATTCCGAATACAGTTTTGAAGTGAAGAACAGTATACCTTTGATGGGTCATTGAAGCGGTTGACTAACTTCTGTCTTTTACTGATCGATGTGGTTCCATCAAGCCTCAAATATGGGTATCTTCTTTCACGACACAATTGAGCGAAAAGGTCCAGTGTCTGATACATCACAGTCACCTTGATTTAGGAAAAAAACTGAATCTAATAGGGTTTTTTTAATGTAATAAATCACTGAGTCACCATTGAACAAGTCAATAAATGGGTATCTTCTTTCACGACACAATTGAGCAAAAAGGTCCAGTGTCTGATACATCACAGTCACCTTGATTTAGGAAAAAAAAAAACTGAATCTAATAGAATTTTTTTAATATAATAAATCACCAAGTCACTATTGAACAAGTCAATAACAATCAAGTCGAAGATAAATAAAAATTCAGTTTGACTTATCCATAGTCAGGTATGATAAATCGAAAACTCGTGCAGGCATGTGTCTAACACAGTACAAGTATGGTAGGATCATTGAAGCCTATTGGGGGGAACCTTGACAATAAATGTGTTGGGAAAAAAAGGAAGAAGAAGAAGAAATTACCAAGCACTATGACATTGTAGGATGACAAGAACTATAACTTAAGCGAAGCAACATTGTAGGAAGAAGAACTACTTGTATTGTAGGATGACATTGTAGGATGACAAGAACTATAACTTAAGCGAAGCAACATTGTAGGAAGAAGAACTACTTGTATTGTTATGACATCCACCATAGGGAAGTTTCATCATTTAGCTTTGGATTAATAATGGCATCCTTACACAAGTAGGCTCAAGTTTTGTAAGACACAGCGGTAGGTTGACAGGCACAGAAAGCTTGGTTGAAACAACATAAATTTTAGAACAAGTAATGGAAGGGCCCCTTGCAAATTCAACAATGGAGCCGAAGATGAAGAGTCTTGCTGAGATGTAATTAGAGAGCAAGAAGCTCAAGAAGAATCAGTGAAAACAGAGAAGGATGGCGAGAAGTGGAGCAGAGAGATGGAGTGCAAAGGTTGTAAGTCTGTTGTAACTTTCAGAGTTTGTGTGTGTCATTCCTTCCTTGCAGGCACTTTTGTTCATGCAAAGCTTGGGAGGCTCTTCTTGATTCTTCCCTATTCTATGGAACAGCAAAGAAGGCTAGCTAAAGGCTTTTCCTAGGCAAAATTTCTGGAAAATTATAGAAATGAAAAACTTGATGGAATAGCACTGACTGCTAACACATCAACAACTGGAACCCGTTCCCACAAAAACAAAAAGCAATAGTGCATATAATAGTTTGGTTTTTATTGCATTACTATCTTGTATACCTGGGTATAGTTCGACACAAGGACAATACGATCATCAGTCCTCTGACGTAGGTGAGCTAGTAACCGGGCTAAGACATGCATTTTCCCAGATAGCTCAACCCAAGCCCCATCGCCGCCAGTCCATGACCCAGATCTGCAAAAAACAGAAACAAGAAAAATATGAGTATAATTATGTAAAAGTATAAAATATATAAAGCATCATATATAAGATTGCTTGCCTTCCGGAGAACATCTCTGGTGGGAAAAAGCGAATGCAATCCTCAAAACCTGAAGTTCCTGGACTCCCACTTTTTACGGTATCATAGATGAGCTATGAGATAGAGATAACAGATCGCCCATGAGGATGAAAGTAATATTGACACTATTTAAAACAAGCATATTATGGAGAAGAGATGCGTGTTTAGAGCCCAGATGACTTAAGATTTCCCAGCGGATTTTAACCAATCTAACCTGTGGATTTGCTGTTACTATTCCAAATTGAAAAACCTCTAAGATAATTATAAGATCTTCAGGAAAAATCAAGGAATGTTTTTTTGTTTTATTTTTTGATAAGTGGAAACATCAAGGAATGTTACCCCCTCCTGGCGGGAAAAGAAAACCCCATACCTTTGGATGATTGCACAGCTTTTTTAGAGCAGTAATATAGGCCAAAATCTTTGATTGCTTCATATCTTCAGTTATTGCCCGTTTAACCTGTGTTTAGTGGATTTTGAATAGTAAACAAGTCCAGGAAAACATTCTTGTTAGTAACTGCTAATAAATTTTTTTCGGAAAATACATGCTCTGATAGCTGAAGAAGAACGACAACTTACATTTTTTGAATGTATAAAATGGTTGTACAAGTCTGATTGGAGAGGAGTCAACTTGCAGCAAACAACTTCAACCATCTGCAAGTAGAAAAGAACATGAAGTCTTATGAAGCAAAATGATATCTTCTCCGAGAAAAGAAAAAAAAATGCACAAAGGAAAAAAATCACTAGGTGGCAGACCAAGCAGGCAGACCTTCGGTGGCAAGTGATTTGATAACAGTGCATTAGTCCTCCGCAGTATGAACTGTAAATAAATGGGGATGAGTTGAGTGAGAAAATAAAATACAAATGCATTTTTCTTGAACAGCTCTATGTGCTACCCATCATTACCTAGAAGTAAATATTCATAGAGCATCAAGAACTTTGACATTTCTATGATCAGAATGGTGAAAGATGCTAATGAAACACACGAAAGCATTAAGTGACAAAGTTGAATTCTACCAATTTCATGTTAAAAACGAAATATTACCTGGTTAACTTTTGCACTTAGTTCTGATGCACGCTCATTACCTAGTTTCTTCTCTTCTTCAGTGGCAGTAGGTTCTCTTCCACAAATTATAGGTGCCTTCATGATACATGTGTCACATTTTTTAAAACATAATGAACATGCATTGAGTATAGAAAATGGAGAGATAGTGTGCGTTTAGAGTATAAAATTAGCATTTAGGGCTGGTTTGGATACCCAAACCCAAACTATCTTATCTCATATAATCATTACAACTTTTACAAATTTTCACATAAAATATAATAAATAATTTAATATTTCCAAATCTCAAAACAAAACGAATATTAAAAAATTATATTATAACTATATTTTATTCAACTTTTAACAAAACATCTTATCTCTTCTGAACAATGTAATCAAAACTAAGCGTTAGAGCTTGCTGCGAATGTGTCGATTTCTTAGCTCAACAACCAGTAAGTCATACGTAATGCCCTAACCAAATAAAAAGGATACTAGAGAGAAACAAATGAAAAGCAACCTCAGCAAGTCGGAAAACTGATTAACCCAATTCAACAATATATTTTCGTCCTCGACAGCTCTAGAAAGTGTATAACAGTTCAGCAATCCTCAACAGCAATAAATTACACATAAAAAAAACAAAAAAAAAAATCCTACCTAAGCGGGGCAGTAGAGTTGTATTTCAGGCTTTGCCTTTCTTTGATCAATAAAATTGTTTATTTATTAAAAAAAAAAAAATTATACATAAAAAGTAACGCAATCAGATCACCTCATAATAATGGCGAAAATACGCAACATCCCCCAATATTCCAGGATTAGTAAAGTTAACCATAGCAAAGAATTCTTCCAGGTCATTCTGCAGGAGTATGTATTGAGAGATAATTATGATAATGGATATGAGCATCAAATCATAAGATCTAAAAGTATCGGGTATTCATGTTAAGTGCCTCTTACCTGCATTGGCGTTCCTGATAATAATATACGGCGCTTGCACGAGAGAGTGGCCAATGCCTGATCCATATAAATGTTTTTTCATATAATTTTTGGAAAAAAAAGGGTTAAAAATTGGCATCTATGTAAAAGAATATTTACAGAAAAATAAACTACTACATATCTTGTACCCGATTTGTTAATGTCTGATCATTCTTCAGCCTATGGGCCTCGTCACATATGAGAAGGTCACAGGATTCACTATGGCTAAATTTTGATGAATGCAACCGGAATGTCTCGTATGAAACAATCAGCACCTGTGGAAGTATTTATTGAATAAGCCTATTTTTCGAGATAATAAATTTCGAGTATAGTTACGCAAACTTGCCTGTAAGGAGTCGCGGGGATTGGTGAATCTGTCGATCCCAGAGACAACATCATCTCTGGTGCTTTCACAGAGAGCAACAAGCTGAACTCTCTCTCCAATCCACTTCATAATTTCAGCCTCCCAATTGCTTACTAGACTGGTAGGAGTAACAATGATGGCCTTTTTAACCATCGGCTTCCCGTCAAACCCTTGACGAAGAAGAGTATAAAGTAAGGTAATTGACTGCAACGTCTTTCCCAAACTGCAAAAATCAAACATTACCATGTGAAGATATGAGGAGACAAAAATAAAGATGAAATAACCAGAAAAAACTGTAGATAATATCACAAATTGTACCCAGGGTTAGAAGGTAAAAAGGGATCGGATAGAGAGATATTCACCCCATGTCATCAGCCAGAATGCATCCGCATATATTTGCTTCACTACACAACCCCGAAACACATTCAAACATAAACTGAACCCCTTCTCTGCAGTAAAAGTAAAAGAAATTTTCTCGTCAGTTACAAGAAACCACAACCAACTGAAAATATGATGCAAAGTACAGAAATTTTGGCACTTTTTATATGCAACATATGTTTGAGGGAAGATGAATAGAATTAGATAAAGTTTCTGTTTACGCTCATGATGCACGAGGGGCAGTGTCAATTATTATGATGCACCTATAAATTTTTAAAAAGGAAAAACCTCTCCATATAAAACCCTATGCTGCATATAGAAAATTTAGAACTGATATCACCTTTGATGGGGCCGCAGGAAACGAACAAGCAATGGATCAACTGCTATCTGCACCAAATTAGCAGTCACATCCTCAGATTCTTCAGGTTGCCACAACACCAAAGGCTCAACTCCTGGTGGCAGAGTCACACTCTCCTCGACTTCAACCTTCCCAACAGTACTCGGTACGTTCAGTCTATTGGTAATTGCAACCAAGGCTGGCCTTGAAGAGCCCCAAGGAACAAACCGTTTGCGGGCCCAGAGTCGACGAGCAAGTTGTTCGCTCTGCTCATCATAGCCATTAGAGCATGGGGGTTTAAAGGGTTTCCTACAAACTGCTGCTGCTTCTGTCACTGAAAGAACTCGTGGAAGCAGTGATTGTCTCTTCACGATAAGGTTGCCTCTGATAAATATGATCACAAATTCCAACGAGAATTTGTGTAAATTTTATTTAACATAAAGAATTTTCAAATTTGATTAATAATATGAATGAAAAAAAAAAAAAAAAAAACTCTATCAGCATTTTCCCAATGACAAACCCTTAAATCTCAATTAAATAAGACAAGCTTAATATTTTACAAAAATAAAACTGATAATGAACTGGCTTCATAGACAAAACGTGGAGATTGCATCGAATAATAGCAGCAATAAATTCACCGTCTAGCTTAGGCCTACTATAAACAGATTCCAAAAACAGAACAGGAAAAAAAAAATCGTACTCTTCAATTTTCGTTAGTTTTCTGATATTGTCAAACGGAATTCTACGAAACTCAGGTCCGTAAATTGAAACGTTGAAATCGGACGGTGTAATTGGAACGCACGGGCATTTTAGAACAAAAATACAAAACCCAAAGTTGAAATGAAAGAGCTCCAATTTAGTATAAACGTGAGAATATAAAAGTAAATGCATCTTAGGGATAAAATCACTATTTAAAACAAATTAGACGGTACCTCAGGAGAGCATCGACGTTCTTCGATTTCCGATCTTCATCGAAGGGGGCAGAACGACCCACAGGCGGTTCGTCTTCTTTGTTAGCGTCTTCGAGCTCTTCTTCTTCGTGGTCCACCGTGTACTCCTCACTGGAATCGCTGGGATCGGAAGCTGAGAGAACCTCTTCATCTTCGTCTTCCATGGAAACCCCCTATCCTCCTTTTTCCCAGAGTTCTAAAGTTTAGACGCGGTGTGTGTTACTGTGCAAACTTAAATCTAATGGAATTTGGCGGTAAAATGTTTGCGAGCTTTTTGTGAATATTGCGGCGAAAGTTAATGTTAGGGACTGTCGGGGAGGCTGCATAAAAATGGATTTTGGGCTGCAGTGCTTTTGAGAAGTTGAATAGCAAACGATTGAAATTGGGCCATTTGGTCTGCGGCGCCAGGTCAATTTTCCGGCCCAGACTCTTCAATACCCGCATTTGAATTTGTTTTTAATTTTTTATCTTATCCAGAGACTTGGTTTTGATCCCTAGCTGAATTTCTTCTCACTTTGCAAATTCTATCTTTTCGTTTTATTCCATCTTGCTTGATGAGAGACAGATCATTGCAAAGTGGGTTTTTCATTTTCCATCACATCAGTACTCTTAAAGTAATATATCACTATATTACCATCTCACTTACATCCACCTAAATAAAATGTGGCACATTTATCACAATTAAATGATCATTTATTATATATGTATTTATCATTAAATAGTGATAAATAAGCCACATCATATATAGTAAGATATAAGCGAGATGGTAATGTGGTATATAACATTACTCATATTGAAATACATACATTCCATATAACTAATGGGTAATGATATCTGTTGCAGTGTTGCATCTCACATCGAGAATATGAAATTAAAGAGGAAAGAAGAGAAGTTAAAAATAGAGGAGTTAAAGTCATTGAAATGAAATAATCTGTTATTTCTGTTATATTGTTATTTTACTTGTAAATGTAATATAAATAGGGCTATGTCAATGTAAATGTACAATAATTCATTCCATAGATCAGCAGCAGATGCAACAAACAATAAACTATTTCGTATTTCTTTAGAAATAGAATTCATCAGCCAAGAAAGTACCAAATTGTTTGCTCTTAACCATGCCGTGTGTTTAACGAATTGATCAGTAGAGGGAGGAAGAATTGTACCATCAATGAACTGTACTTTGTTCTTCACTATCAACGCGATAACAATTGAGCGACTCCATGCAACGTAGTTCTCTCCATTAAAAACTTCTGATACTAGCAGAGCACCCGGATTGTCGCTAGGATGTAGATAATACGGACTCGAAGAGTCGTCGGAGGGATTGATAAGAGGAGATCGATTTTCTGGAAAAATTATTGGAGAATCTTCAGAACTCATTTTCAAGAATTCGTTCTTGAGAAATGTAAGATTTCAAGAAATTCCAGAATCAGAAAGTAGGGTTACAGAATCGGAAAGAAATTCCAGAGCAGAATTTCGCAAGGAAAGAAGTAGAAGATTAAGAAAAGAAGTAAAAGATTGAGAAGTAGAAAAGAAAAGAATGTTGCGGTTGCGGAAGCGTGAAAAAAATTTTCAATCTGATACCATGTTGATAATCAGATGAGTGAACTGGAGATGAAACTCGATGAGAGAGATGAAGCTCGATGAGAGAAAGGGAAAGTGAAAACAGAATGAAGCTCTGATAAAGTGACTGTATTAGAGAATGAATTACTGTACATTTACATTGACATAGCCCTATTTATATTACATTTACAAGTAAAATAACAATATAACAGAAATAACAGATTATTTCATTTCAAGGACTTTAACTCCTCTATTTTTAACTTCTCTTCTTTCCTCTTTAATTCCATATTCTCGATGTGAGATGCAACACTCCAACACAAAGGACTTTCCGGCAAACAAGGAAATTATATATGCATGATAGATAGAATACAAACGGACACAAACGGCGACTTAACGGCAAACAGAGAAATTAACGGAAAAAATAAGAAAAAATTATGTTTACTGTTAGATAACCACACGATAGAATATAGATATATAGACAATTTAATTAAAATCATCCAGGAAGCATCATTAATTGTGTTATTTTCTTTTGCAACAACGAGGGGCCTTCTTCTCAAGTATATGAGGATTTTCCTCCACAACATTCATCACGGATACACACTTGGAAGTGAGAATACAACAAGATAAAATATGATGATGACACCCGCAGCATGGATAAGACTGAAATGTAGCTTGCATAAGCAAAGCAAGGAAGCACCGGCCTTAGTTTTTCTCTTTCACCTCGTCATGCCTGGTGTCATGATTGGAGCTTGCGTAGCTGCACGCCTTCGTCTGTCCTCGTTTGCTTCCCATCCTTTAATTCCAAGAACCACCCACAAGATACAAGTTCTCAGAAAAACTCATTTATAAATCCCCAGGAAAGAATTATGAAATTTAAAACTTAAACACTTGAAAGACAATATTAAAGCGGAAACAAGGCAAGAGACATTTTAACCCTGGCAAAACCAGTAAGGCCGCCAAACGGCATATGTGGTTTTTAAGTTGCTTTTCATGCCGGGGAAAAGTGAGATTTCAAATTTGTTCATAGATCGTTGTTAAAATAATAATGATGATGATGATGTACAAACTGGATAACCAAGCAGCTATCATACCTATTCCCATATCAAACCCACGATTCCTGAGCTCTCTGTATTCTTGACACAGGGCACAAGACGGACAGCAAAAGTGCACTAAGCAGTCTACACAAGGTGCCTCTTCCAAGTCATATTGCCCCCTCAATTTTGAACGATTGAAACAGGAGAAGAGGCAGGCAAAACCAGTAAGACCCAGAAGCCCATAGATTGCGCCACTAGAAACACAAGCTGGAAAACAAGAACAAACAGTGTAAACAAAATAATTCTAACCGTCATTCCACATATATTATTAAAAAGATGTTGTTTTTTTCAATGCTTACATGGAGAACCTCTGTTTACTATCTCAGCAATCTGTCCAAATGTGATGCAAGGGCAGAAGCAGGTAGTGAGACCTTAAAAACATAAAAGTGAAAATAGTTAAACACAAGTTACAGGATTTTATGTTTATCGGTAGAAATTAGTGATTGAGCCGGATGAGTTTTGAGATGCTTACAATTTGCAGGATCATCAAAACAATGGCAAAGATCAGTGGACCACCTCCCTGCTACACCATAAGCCAGCACACTGGAACCTGTGTGTACATATGGCCGAGCATAGTGTGGTGTGGAAGAAATATTTGGAAGTCCTGAAACCGGGACAGGACCTGGATACTGTTCAGCTCTCTGTTTATGATCATAAACTACTGCTGTAGGATACATTTTCTTTTTCTGAGTAACTGAACAATGATTGTGGTAAGCTACTGATTTGGTTCTGCCGTGGAGACAACAAGGTTCGGGACATGGTATTTATTGACAGGTGTCAAGTGAAACATTATCATCTTAAAGTATTGGCGAAAGTGCCATGTGAAGCTTCCATCTCACTTGCACCCTTGAACGAAGTTTATCAACTTGTTGGTCAAAGAAGTCTGTGGGGCCTTGAGAGAAAAAAACGAAAACACACTCACCAGTCTTCTTCCAGCTGTACGTATCACTCACCAGTCCTAACGAACCAGCAATCATGCACGCTATTCTTGAGTCTTATGTGTTTTGTCTTCTAGTTCCTAAGTCATTGGTTTTTGTCTTATATTTTCATGGCATTTGAAGGTTCCTGCTCCCCTGCACCATTAAACAATGCTGAAAAGGTCGACGAATGACGATACCTTGACAATAATACTACACATTATGAATTTATATGGAGAGCTGGTAATTAAGTTAGTCAAAGTCTTTCATTAATCTTAATTAGTTTTCATGCGTTTATACCTCAGCAACTTCTTCTGTTCCCACCGTTGATTAGTAAATTAGCCATTATCAAAGCTTCACTTTGTATTTATTAGCATCATCTGGCTACACGTAAGCACTCCACTAAACTATTATATGCAGTTGCTTAATAGCTTCTCCTAACCACCGTCGATGGTCAATGTCGACCATACTAGTCGTTTTTTATCATAAAATCCCATTGTTTATGGACCATTGGACTCAAAAAGTTAGTTTTATTACACGTCTCTCGTTACTTGCTCACTTGGTTTTATTTTAGCCAATATTGATGAATTAACAAAGACCCACTTCAAGTTGACTCCCCAATTTGAACTTAACTGCTGATATTTTCAGGTTGAGGCACCTTAGATATTACTATTGAGAAAATATTAAATTCAAAATTAAAAAAAAAAAAAAAAGATCTCATAAATTAATTTCAAGCACGATAGTAAATTAAGTTCAATATGCCTCATTTACTATTGTTTTACCATTTAGATAATTTTTTTCCTTTTTTTTTTATTTCAATCTGAATTAAAAATCCCATAACATGATCTTCTTGTATAATTTAAAATAAAATAAATTTAATTTTATAAAAATTGACTCAAAAAAAATTCTATAAAGCTTAATTTATTTTTAATTAAATTACACGACTACATTGGTTGATTGAATTTATTTTATTCTAAATTATGCAAAAATGTCATGTCCTGGAATTTTTAATCCAAAATTTAAAGAGTTAAAGGGGAAAAATATAACTTAGTAGTAAAACAGTAATAAGTGAATTGTAAGAATATTGTTGGAGTGTTGCATCTCATATCGAGAATATGGAATTAAAGAGGAAAGAAGAGAAGTTAAAAATAGAGGAGTTAAAGTACTTGAAATGAAATAATCTGTTATTTCTGTTATATTGTTATTTTACTTTTTTGATGTATTATGCCATTTTTATTGTAGAATTTGGTGAGAAAGAATTCTGGTCCATTGTCAGATCGAATGATTTTGACAGAATCAGAAAATTGATTTGCTACCATTCTACAAAAGTTTTTAAGTAGGAAAGAAACTTCAGATTTTGTTTTGAGCATATAGACCCAAGTGCATCTTGTGAAATCATCAACTATAGTTAAAAAATATCTAAAACCAGAATATGAAATGGTACCAAAAGGACCCCAAATGTCACAATGTATCAAATCAAACTTTTTATTAGAAAAATTCTGTGATACAGGAAAAGGAAGCTTTCTTTGCTTTGCTAGAGGGCAAATGTCACAAACATTTGTACAATCAAGAGTTATTGAAGATTCAATCTGTCTAAGAGAAGGTAATCGAGAACTAGATACATGTCCTAGTCTATAGTGCCATATATCTAATTGTTTATGAGCGACAGCTGAAGCAAAAGATGTAGAATCAGTAAAAGATGTAGAATCAAACTGAGAAGTATTGCAGGTTTGTGCTTTTGATGAAGCTTGAATTAGGTGGTAAATTCCCTCTTTCTCATGGGCAATCCCAATCATCTTCTCCATTGATCGGTCCTGTAAAAAGCAATGAGAAGCATTGAAAGCAAGACAAAGATTAGATTGTCTAGTGAGCTTAGACACGGATAGTAAGTTGAATGAAAAAGTGGGAACACACAAAACATTATGTAGAAGAATGGAATTGGAAAGACATACAGTACCAATGTGTGTAGCTGGAACTGTAATTCCATTAGGAAGATTTATAGATGCACTAATAGGTTTAGGTGTAGAGTGGTAGAAGAGTGGTGAACAGATTATATGATCTGTTGCACCCATATCAAGTATCCAATGCAAATTGGAATCTAAGTTGGAAAAAACTGAATTACATGAAGCAGAATAGGGATTAGGTCGCATTATACCAGAAAAATTGAATTTGCTGCTTGAATGAGAGGTAGAAGCAAGGTTAGCAGCTGGTGGATTTTGCTTAATATTCTGAGTTGCAGATTGTGTTGAATTTGCAAGTGCCATTAGTTTATTAAATTCCTCTGGAGTAAAAGAAAACTTTTGTTGCTCGTTACTCTCTTTATTGTAGACTTCTCCAGTTGTAATGGCAGCATGCCATTCAGGTATTTGAGAGGCTTGTTTATATGTTCTAGGTTCTAAGGTATTTGAGATGGAAGCTAAAAAAGCCTTATGTGAGGCAGACAATCTAGTGACAGAAAGAAAAGAGTGAATAGGATAGAGATTACCTTTATTTGAACTACAATCATCTGAAGTAAATGGCTGAGATGCATTCTGAGATGAAGAGACAGTACCACAATAATAATCCTGCAGATAAGTTGCTTTTTCCTCCTCATCTGATTTACAATTAAAAGCCTTCTCAGATAGTGATTGGGCAGGCTGTGTAGATACTAGGAGGAGTGTCACTGGATTTGCAATCTTCCTTGGCAATTCATTAGTTTCTTGGAAGTCAAAGAAACAAGTTACCATCAATAGATCATAGAGCCATTGCAGCAACCACATGTGAAATTCAATGGCTTCTATATGCTTTACAAGATCTTGGTGTCAACCATACTCAGTCAACTTTATTATACACAGATAGCAAATCTGCCCTCTCTATTGCCACAAATCCAGTTCAACATGAGAGGACCAAGCACATTCAAATTGATTGTCATCTCATTCGGGAAAAATTGCAGCAGAAGGTTATTAAACTTTTTCACATTCCATCAAGACTTCAGCTGGCAGATATGTTCACAAAGCCACTTAGATCCTTATCATTTCATCATAACCTCCGCAAGATGAACATTATTAATATTATGTTCATCTTGAGGGGGGGTGTTGGAGTGTTGCATCTCACATCGAGAATATGGAATTAAAGAGGAAATAAGAGAAGTTAAAAATAGAGGAGTTAAAGTCCTTGAAATGAAATAATCTGTTATTTCTGTTATATTGTTATTTTACTTGCAAATGTAATATAAATAGGGCTATGTCAATGTAAATGTACAGTAATTCATTCTCTAATACAGTCACTTTATCAGAGCTTCATTCTGTTTTCACTTTCCCTTTCTCTCATCGAGCTTCATCTCTCTCATCGAGCTTCATCTCCAGTTCACTCATCTGATTATCAACACTTTGGAAGACCTTCGAATGCGGAATCGGTGCTGGAGGACGAGGAGGAGCTGCGATGGGCAGCTATCGAGAGGTTTCCCCAGCATCAGCGGACGAACTTAGCGTTGTTGAGGCGGACTACGCGGAGCAGGGGAAAGAGGACTCTAAGACCGAGACGATCAACGTGCGGAAGCTGGGCCGTTTTAGCCGTGAGCTTGTTGTGAGGAATGCCTTGGCCCCCACTGAACAAGACAACTATAGGTTGCTCTCGGCCATTAAAGAGCGTCTTGATAGGTATAGCGCTCTGATAGGTCCCAAACTCACGTAATATGCAAATAAATAAATGGGTTTCTCTTCGGGTGAGAAAGTACCGCAAAGTTCTGGAAAACAATTGATTACCTTTTTTCATTGATATCGTTCGGCTGCTTTAAATAAGCCAAGCCATGTACAAGGAAAACGAAATAAATGGAAAGCTGGAAACAAGGAAACTTGCTAACTAATAACTGAACTACAATGCACGTAAAACAGAGTATAAAACAGAGCATGCAAATACATAAAAATAGAATAAAACTAACGGAAATAAAAGTAAGGTAAAACACGTAAAACTCTCAACTATCCATTCCACTTCTGCACGTTAAGCCACGACCCAGTCCATCTAGTGTACTCCTCATTCTTCACGTGGCCATAACTTCTTCCACTACGTCCCACCTTCCTATCTGCATGCCGCATAGCTTGTTACGTCCAACGTTATCCCAATATTTGGAATTTTGGCTTAAGGGACTTACGTGACTTATCAATACTTCCCCCATTAAGTGGACCTTGTCCTCAAGGTCCACACTTGGAAACATGTCCAGCAGCTTACTCGTAGGCTCCCAAGTCGCCTCATCTGCCTGACGATGCTTCCATTGGACCAAATTTATTTCACTGCACCTCCACCTTGGTCAGCCTCCAATGCCTGTTGATCAGTAATTTCCTCTAGTATCACGTTGCCAGCTCCCACATATCCTTCCAAGAGCAATAATTGTGCTTTTTGACATTTATGTCCTGCCGTGAATCGTTCATTGCAATTGAAACAGAGACCTTAAGCCCTTCTCCTTTGCATTTCCTCCCATGTTAAGCACCTGATTGGAACAGCAGGTGCTGCGGAAGCTACACTAGCTGCTGGTGGAAGAGTTAGAGCTGCTCTTGTAGGTGGGGGTTGCAATAAGAACTCCAGCTGCCTCGTTAGCTGGTCATCTCTCATGCGCGCGAAGCTGATGGCATCTTTCAATGTTTGAGGTTTAAACATTCGAATCCCGTCTGAGATTTCCATTCGTAAACCGCCCATGAAAGTTCCCACAAGAGCTTTTTGTGTCCAGCCCCTCACACGGTTGCCCAAGCGTTCAAATTCCTTTTGGTATTCACGCAAGGACCCAGTTTGTCTGACCCTCGAAAGGGCTTCGTCGAAATCCTCGCACTCCGAAGGTCCGAAGCGAGCCCAGAGTTCCTCCTCAAAATCCAGCCACGAGAGCACGCGTCCGTCTTCCTGGAATGTTCTGCGAATCCACTGCCACCACTGGTTGGCTTCTCCTTCCAAGTGGTAGGAGGCCAATGAAACTCTTTGTGCCTCAGGCGTATTCTGAAACTCGAAAAATTGGTTCACGCGATTGAACCACTCCGTCGGATCGTCTCCTGAAAATCTGGGAAATTCAAGTTTTGCCGTTTTGGACGATACCACCAGCCGTCCTCCTTCGTGGCCGTCTCGGTGATGATGTCCGTGGATGGGATTCTCCTGGTTTGCAAGCAAGACATCGGAAAGGCGGTTGAGAGTTTCTTCTACATGATGAAGCCGGTCAGCCATACCAAGCTCTATCCGGTGTAACCCTTCTTGTACTCCACCAAGTCCTGCTTCCAGCTGC
This sequence comes from Carya illinoinensis, assembly GCF_018687715.1. Taxonomy (NCBI): domain Eukaryota; kingdom Viridiplantae; phylum Streptophyta; class Magnoliopsida; order Fagales; family Juglandaceae; genus Carya; species Carya illinoinensis. Next base: position 922,144 of record NC_056756.1, read on the forward strand.
TCGATTCGCTCCTTATTGGTTCCCATTTAAAAAATTCAACCTGGCTCTGAGGCCAATGATAGGTCCCAAACTCACGTAATATGCAAATAAATAAATGGGTTTCTCTTCGGGTGAGAAAGTACCGCAAAGTTCTGGAAAACAATTGATTACCTTTTTTCATTGATATCGTTCGGCTGCTTTAAATAAGCCAAGCCATGTACAAGGAAAACGAAATAAATGGAAAGCTGGAAACAAGGAAACTTGCTAACTAATAACTGAACTACAATGCACGTAAAACAGAGTATAAAACAGAGCATGCAAATACATAAAAATAGAATAAAACTAACGGAAATAAAAGTAACGTAAAACACGTAAAAC